>NC_058416.1:4939239-5284109 GCF_002201575.2 Neomonachus schauinslandi
CTTTCTTTCTTTCTTTCTTTCTTTCTTTCTTTCTTTCTTTCTTTCTTTCTTTCTCTTTCCTTCCTTCTTTCTCTTTCCTTCCTTCTTTCCTTCCTTCCTTCCTTCTTTCCTTCCTTCCTTCCTCCCTCCCTTCCTTCCTTCCTTCCTTCCTTCCTTCCTTCCTTCCTTCCTTCCTTCCTTCCTTCCTTCCTTCCTTCCTTCCTTCCTTTGGTATGGTAAGAGATAGGGATCTAATTTCACTTTATTTTTAATACATATAGCCATCTAAGCTAGCACCATCTAAAAATTTTAGCTTAGTTTTCTGAAGAGGTAACACATTCTTACGGTTTTAAGATCAGCATAAGGTTACAAAACGCACACTGAGTGATCTTGTTCCTGTCTTTACCCCATGTACCCTCTCCTCCCCATCCTTCTGTGTTGTTCTGGGTTTCTTTGTGCAAATAAGAAAAGATACTCTTCTTTTCCCTTTATTAAACATGAATGGCATGTTTAAACATAGGGCTCTGAACCTTGCTTTTCTCAGTTAACCATTGTTCCTACAGCCTCTTCCATGGGCGTGTGCAGGAAGCTTTCCATCTCTTTTACATCTGAGTACTCTTCTGTTGTGTGGAGCACTCAGGGTGTGTTTCAGCAGTTACCTGGGCATGGCCATTTGGGATGTCTCCGGGCAGTGCAACAATAAATTACTTTATACACGCATCCTTTCATATGTGATAAATTCCCAGAAGTGGGGTGTCTGGGTGAAGAGGCAGGTACATGCACATCTGTAACTGTGATAGACGTTGCCAATTAGCCTTCACAGCTGCTGGATTGTTCTACATGCTGTCAGGCATATGTGGGAGCGTCTCATCCTCATAGCTTGTCCATAGCAGGCTATCAAACCTGTAAACTTTTGACAGACAAGAAAGGGTCTCAAGGACATTCTTTGCATTTTCATCCCTTTGTTTTCCATTTTAGATTTTTTAAAACTTGAGTTATAATTAACATTAAGTACAGAAATCTAAACTCTACAGTTGTATGACATTTTACATATGTATACATCCATGCACGCTTCCCTCAGGTAAAATACAGAGCTTTCTCACTATTCTAGAAGGCTCTTTTATCCTATCCCAACCAGTGTACCCCACCAAGAACAACCACTATTCAGATTGTTTTCATCACATGAGTTTTACCTTATCTTAAATTTTATGGAATCGGAATCATACAGTATATTCTCTTTTGTGTAAGATTTCTTTTACTCATATTAACATCTGTGAGATATATCCATATTCTTGCAGGTGTCAGTAGTTTATTTATTTTCCTTGTTGTGTGGTATTTCATTGTATGAATATACGACAACTTATTTAACTATTCTATGTGGGTGGATAATTTGATTGCTCATAGTTTGGAATATTTTGAGTTAAGCTGCCGTGGACATTTTTGTGCATGTTCTTTGGTGCACAGTAGTGTTTATTTTGTTAAGTATAAACCCACGTATATGCATACATATAAAAAATTTCACAGGTTAGAAGTACTGCGAGTTTTTCAAAGTAGCTGTGGTCAAGAGTTGTGAGGTCTGAAGTTTTATCCTTGTTGCAAGCCAACACATCAGCCTGCCAAGTTTCATCCCCAAAACTACTGGGTCAGCAATGAAGGCAATTTACTAGAGTAAGCATGTCTGATGAAGGACTGTTACCCAAAATATACAAAGGACTCTTAAAACTCAACAATAAGAAAACAACATGATTAAAAAATTGATCAGAGACCTTAACAAAGACCTCACCAAAGAAGATAGACAGGTGGTGAATAAACATATGAGAAGATGTTCCACATTAAATGTCATTAGGGAAATGCAAATTAAAACAACAGTGAGCCAGCACAACACACCTATCAGAATACCCTAAATCCAGAGCACTGACGACATTAAATTCTGGTTAGGATGTGGAGCAGCAGGAACTCCCATTTTTTGCTGGTGGGAATGCAAAATGGTACAGTCACTTTGAAAGATAGTTTGATGATATATTTTTTTTTTTATGAAACTAAACATACTTTTATCGTACAATCCAGTGATAGCACTCCTTGGTATTTATCCAAAAGGAGTTGAAAAGAGTTATGTCCATATAAAAGCCTTCATATGGATGTTTATAGCACCTTTATTTATAATTTCCAAAACTTGGAAGCAGACAAGATATCCTTCAGCAGGTGAATGGCTAAATAAACTGTACATACCGATATTAGAATATTATTTAGCACTAAAAAGAAATGAGCTACCAAGCCAGGAAAGGGCACGGAGAAACCCTAGGTCCATGTTACATAGTGAAAGAAGCCTATCTGAGAAGATTGCATACTGTCCAGTACCGACCATGTGACATTCTGGGAAAGGCAAAACTATGGAGACGATAGAAAGGTGAAGGTTGCTGGGATGAACAGGTGGAGCACAGAGGATTTTTAGGGCAGTGAAAGTACTCTGTATGGCACTGTAATGATGGGGACACATCATTACACATTAGTCCAAACCCATGGGATGTACAACAAACACCAAGAGTGAACGCTAAGGTAAACTATGGGCCCTGTCGTAAACTTCGGGTGATTATGCTGTGTCAGTGTAGATTCACGAACTGTAAAAAGTGTACCCCTGCAGTGGGGATGTTGATAATGTGGGGGCAGAGGGTGTATGGGAACATCTCTACCTTTTATTGACCTTAGTGTTTTCCATTACGTGTATCTCTGGTCTTGGGTTGTAAATGCCACAGGTGAGGAATATACTCAGTATCTTCCATAGTGCGTTGCTCTTTAGAGATAATGGTTGTAAAATTTGAACACATTTCTGATGAGATATCAGTCTTGTCTAAATATAATTTTAAAAGTTATGAAAGTGATTTGATTGTTGATAAGTTTGTAAAATGTAAAATCTTTTAATAGTTCTATTAAATATAATGGTCTATCAAAAAAATGGTGATAGTTAAGAAATGGATGGTTAAAATTTTCCCATATCTGATATCGAATGTTTTATAAAGCTCTATAAAGGTGACCAGACTGAGAAAGATAGAATGATTGGTGCCCTAGCAAAGGAACATGGGTGTATATTATTTTGAGAAATTCATCTGTTCTTGGCCCAGGGCCATTTCTTCTAAGTAAGTTCAAGCACTAGGAACCCACTCTAAAACACTCAGAGGGGATATGGAGGGGAAATAGCTTCTGTAAAATAGGTTGGAAAGAATCAAGAGGGGGTGTTTTTTTATTTAAATGGCTTGACCTTAAACATCATCAAAATAAACTCTGGGGTTTTAACTACTTTTACTTTTACCCTTATATACTATGCTTCTGATCTTCAGTTATCTCTGTATCAGGAGTGAAGATAATCTGTAATTCTTTATTCCCTATAATGAGAACCATAACACTTCCCTGACATCTCAAGCCATCCAAGGTCCAAGGTGAGGTCAATTTACTCTCCATCCCCTGCTTATTGTGAATAAATAATGAGCAATATAAACCATCCAGTGTGAAAACAGGAAGTTCTGGCCCATATTTGTCTTATTTGTACTTGTAATGAGAATTGTTGTCCCCATTTTCACTAGACATATGCCAATTTACCAGTCATAGTGCAAATTTAATGACATTTTTGTGGCCCATTTTGTATGAAGTTTAAATTTTTAGACTTATCTTTCTAAGAAAACTCTTTTTTTTTTTTTGCACTGTCTTTGTATAGCCTTTCCCACAGATTTTATTATAAATTAAATCCTTCCAATTAGGAGATAGTTTGATCATTACTGGGGGTGTATACTGACCCAGGAGAAGTGAAATGAATAGCGAGAGGAAACTTCATTTTATTTAAAACTTAAATAGGCATCAAGAATCTTTGCTGAAGAAAGTTCAGATGGCAAAGGGACCAAAAATAGGAACAAAAAACCCCACATTTTTCTCTTAAACTTTTTATGTCTATAGTAACTCGCAACCTTCTTTGCAAAAAGTTAAATGTTAAAAAAGTAAATAATGTATTTTTTGGAGAAATTTACATTTCTAAAATTTACAAATGTCAAAAACTTATTCTTTTTAGCTATTATTCTAATCTAATGCATTTGAGAAATAACAAGAAATGTGAGCCTTTAATATTAACATACACAAATTATAGTATTTATAAAATATTTTTTGTAGAACGTATTTTCTTTTTACTATCTGCCATTTTAGACCTATATTAACAAATCAAATAGAGTTTATGTAATATTCTGAGAATGATCTATTGCTTCATATATCACAAAGCCATAGAAATTCCAAATCTGAATATTATTTAGTTTTGTATAATTTGGAATTTAAAAACTCCCCTTTATCTTAAAACCTATAAAATATAGAAGTGAATGAATAAATGGCATAAAATCTTATTCTTTCAAGGTCACTTATTAGATAGAATTAGGAATAGCTAAATCAGTCTTTAAATATCATATATTCTTATTAATCTGTTAATTTAGAAGTAGAGGGCACCTGGGTAGCTCTGTTGGTTAAGCATCTGCCTTCAGCTCAGGTCATGATCCCAGGGTCCTGGGATCGAGTCCCACATCAGGCTCCCTGCTCCCCAGGGAGCCTGCCTCCCCCCCTCTGTCTCTCATGAATAAATAAATAAAATCTTTAAAAAAAAATAAAGAAGTAGAAATGCTGGGTGCTCCATTCTCATCGTCCTTCTAAACTACTGAGCATATCTTGAGCACCTGATATGAGGCCTGTCTTAGATGCAGAGACATAGAACCATGCAAGATAAACTTTCTAGTCATAATGATAATAATAATCTAACATTTATGAACACCACCGGCTGTCACTAGAGGGATGATAGGAGGTAGGTGGCTCAGGCAGAAAGCTTGAGGGGGTGCCCACATTTCAACAATCAAGATAAAAAATAATCACTTGCCTCACCTTAGCCCTCACCCTGTTGAGCACTTACTACATGCAGCGTCCTGCATTAAGAACTTTATTTGCATTTTTCCTATAATTATTGTAATAACTTCTTAGGAAGTTTCCAACCCCATGTTAATGGTGGAGTCACTTATGATCAAGTTCACACAGTAACTAGTAATGGAGACCTGGGTTTTATATTGTAAATAGACTCTTTTTTTTTTTTTTTTACTTTAAGAATTTTGATGTTTATCTAGCATGGGCAGGGATGGAGTTGTAGCTGCAAGAGGCCAATAAAAGTAAATCTAGTTTGATGGATAAATGGATAACATAAGGGAATATTATTCAGCCTAAAAAAAGAAGGAAAGCCTGCCATTTATGGCAATATGGATGAAAGGGAAGAACATTGTGCTAAGTGATATAAGCCAGGCATTGAAAGACAAATGATGCACAATGTCACTTATATGTGGGATCTGAAAAAGTTGAACTCACCGAAGCAGAGAGCAGAATGGCAGGGCCAAAGGCTGGTGGGTGGGTGGGGACAATGTGGAGATGTCAGTCAAAGGGTACAAAGTTTCAGTTTTGCAGGATGAATAAGTTCTGCAGATAGCATATACTGCATGGTGACTCTAGTTAATAACACTGTATTATATACTCAAAATTTGCTGAGAGTCATCTTAAGTATTTTCACCACAAAAACAAACAGGAAAGAGAATGGGGACTATGTGAGGCAATGGATTTGTTAATTAGCTTGATTGCAGGAATCACTGCACAAGGCGGACGTATATCAAGACACTAAGTTGTACACATTAAACATATATAATTCCTGTTTGTCAGGTATACTAAATAAAGCTGAAAAAAAGTACTTTGCTTTGCCTCTCTAAGAAGACTATGCATTCACTTTTAAGGATGGAGTCTCATATTTTCATGTTAACCATGTATGTCTCACCACTCTGACCCGGGGGCTTTTGGCAAATTTTCTCTTTTTGTTTTCTAGTCTATTAAAAATCACCCCTCTTTCTTTTCCATAAGTCTCTAATAAAATTTCTGCCTTCTTAAACCTTTGAATGAATTTAAATAGTGTGTCTTCTATTTCCCTGTGGGAGCTGCAACCTTAAAATAAAGGCATAAAGAGATTTGAAAACAGAGTTCTAGGTGATTACTTCTTTCCATCAATCTTGAGGATGCTTGTCAAAGTAAAGCTTTGAAAGAAAGGTTGTTTTTCAGAAGAAAAACTGAATACTTAAATGAACAAGGAGCAAAAAGAACTTTTGTATTTTACTTCTGAGCAATTGCTACATTTGAACATTATTATTGACTGTTTTTTTTTTTCCTTTGAGGGAACATTGTGATGAATTGAATGATTAAAGAAAACCTTTTCAGTTTGTGCTGTTCACTCCCAATAATGTGAATCAAAATTACACTGTGTAATAACGAGGCTTAAAGGAATGGATTCTGCCTTGGAAATTTTTAGACTTCTTCCTCGTTTTTTCTAAGGAAAAACCCACCTAACGACTTTGAAGTAATAAGACAAAAGACAGAGAAAAACAATTGAGATAATGCTTGGTTCCTCCTTCACCTTCCATGCAAAGGCTCTTGCTGGCAGGTGTTATCATCCCTACTTTGTTGATGAAAAAAATTAGTCTCAAAGGCACAAATGAGCCTCATACATGAATTTCCTTTAAGTGATTTCTCTTCTCAAGTATAACAAAATCATAGAAAAAAATGCTTGAAATTACCCCTATCTTCAACATGCTAGATTTATTCAACATTTATTGAGAATCCTCTGTTCTGAGTGGAGACAACTCAAATACAACCTCAGAGGGAGCGTGGTGCAAGGAGAGTGAAGCTGTGCACCAAGCTGTGTCAGGCCAGTTTACGCCAGGCAGTCCTGCCCCTGCCCCTTCGTGGCTGAGCATCGCAAATGATCAGGATCAGTGATCCTCTCTGCTTCTGTGTTCAGGCACTTCCACATATGTCTAAGGGTTTCTTTCCTACACACTGAACCAATGAACTGTAATTATATACGATATTGTTGAATTTGGGCAGTGTGGGGCAGATGAAAGACAAGATTTGGTCCCGTTTCTTAATGAGTCTTCTCAAGCAAGTTTTCCAAAATCCGATTGCATCTCAATGTTCTCTTCTGTAAAACCAAATGCTGATAATGATAGTGCCTGAGTTCTCCATGGGCTGTAGGTTATGATGGGGATGAAGTAAGATCAATGAAATGTAATGAAAGTGTAATCTGAAACTAGGTTCACTTCTTGGTGGGTGTCAAGCCAAAAGACACAACCCAAGAGTAGAAAAGGAAGAATTTCACTTGCAATAAGTAAGAGGAACACAGGATATTTCCCAAAGCAGTGTCTCCCAGAACAACAAAATCGGGAAAGTTTTTTTTTTTTTTTTTGAGGATGGGGGGGGGGGGGGGGGGGGGGGGGGAGGGGCAGAGGGAGAAGGAGAGAGAGAGAGAATTCTCAAGCAGGCTCCCCGCTGAGCGTGGAGCCTGACTGATGTGGGGCTCGATCCCAAGACCCTGAGATCATGACTGAGTTGAAATCAAGAGTTGGATATTTAACCAACTGAGCCACTCAGGTGTCCCCCCAAATTGGGAAAGTTTTAAGCTAAGGGTGCATGCATATTCACAAAGGGACTTGCAATGGAGCGTTCATTATAGAATAGAGGCAAAATTCATCCTAACTTGACAGAGTCAGGTCCTGGTTGATTGAAATCAGAAGGACCAGCAAGGGTTGGTGTCATCAATTCTCTGGCCCCAGTTAGCCTGGTATTTGAGTGCGCAGAGGGGTTACATCCCGCAAAAATGACTCAAGAATGTGCGTTAGGTCAACTTTTACTTCTGAAGCAGCACTGGAGTTTTGCCACCTATTGAAAGTCGCTGATATGGTTAGGCTATTTCCAGGCCTGGTAGAGACTGTTAGGTTTGGCATTCCTTTGGGTCCCTTAAAATCCTTAACTCCTGAGGTTTTTGCGTTCCTTTGTGATTCCAATGCCTCCTAGGAAGTTCTGCAGGAACTGCTCTTGGGCAAATAGAGCCAGTTGGGCCTAGATCATGAAAACAGCTGGGGGCCTAAAATGACTCCTCTTAAGTCAACAAAGCTCTTTCTGTCTTTCTTTTTCCAGGGACCTCTAAATTTTTCTGCTTAGAAAAGTACTAAAAGTACTCGCAGACTCTACATCTTCAACGTTTCTATTATCATTGTTGTTGTTATTTTATTATTGAATCCTGCTCTAAAATCAACCTCATCAAAAATATTCACCAAAGAGTTGGGGAGATTAAAGAAGATACACATTTTTTTTCCCAGTTGGTGTTGCTTCTAATAGAAATTGTTAGCATTTGTAGTTTTATAATTTAAAGACCACTTTACCTATATTATTCTATTTTAATATTATCAAAACCCTGAAACAGATAAATACTAAATTTTTAGCCCTATTTCATGTGATCAAAAAATTGGGCTCCCAGAGTACAGTCTGTGTGTCCGATCAGTTTATGAATAATTAGTGAGTGGCACATACCCAGGGTTCAAACATGAAAATGCTAAGGGTATCTTTAGGGCATAATATTCGGTGGCTGGTCTCTGCCATGACCTGTGATTCAGGAGGCTCGATGAAATGGTATCTTCGGTTCTGTTCTGCTCCCCGTGGGGCCCAAACCTCTTTGAGAATGAACTGGATCTGGTTCTCAGGTAATAGTGGTGGAGGCTGAGTGCATTTATAGGGGATATGCCTAAGGAATTTGTGTGTAGTCTTAAATGAGGAAGAATGTTGACTCTTATTTACTAATAAGATTAAGCACCAAAAATGTCATATTTTTGAAGCGCAAGAAATTCTGTCATTAGTCCCTTAAAAAGACACATCTTTCTGCTGTGTAAATTAAATCACCAAGGCTTATGATGTGGATTTTTAGTATAGCTTCCAGTGCAACCTTAACATCATTATTGTGATACTCTCTCTCTCTATGTATATATATATATATAAAATAAACACTGGTTTTTATAGCTTCAGGAGTATAAATTTAGGCACTAATAAATTTGCCATTTTTTAAATGGCTGTTTTCAAATCATTGTCATTATATAGCATATCCCTGATCAAGAGGAAAATAAGGAGCTGTTCATTCTGAAAGTGTATATGTGGTCCTGTTAATTTTCTGTTGTTTCTGGTGGTGCTTTCTATTTCATCATCAGTCCCTTAAAAGGCATCTTCATTTCCATCAGAGAATGAGTTTTGCTGTGTTAACAAGTGTGTTTTATTGAAGTCATGAGATGCCACCAAATAGAGGTGACAGGAAGGTAAGATGATGCTGTACTTACAGCATAGGGACCAAAGGCAGATCAACCCCAAGATGGGACACTTTGGCATGAAAATTATTTTGAGTTAAAAGCAATCAAAATCCAGCATATTCAGGAAAAGCTCTTTACCTACCCCTCAACTGCCAGTTGGACCTGGAAGAGAGTTATTAACAGAGATTCCTCTTTACCTAAGAAACTCATCTGCATAACAGGCCAACCTTTGTTTTCCAAACATCTCTCATTTTCCTGCTAATGGTCTTCCTCCCCTTTGTGTGCCCAGACCCCTACCCCTCTCCTTAGCTCAGGATATCATACAAGTCTTATGTTGCCTGTCTTTGGAATTTCCTGTTTGTGTGGATTCCCAGTAGGTACAAAATTAAATTTGATTTTCTCCTGTTAATCTATCTCATGTCAATCTGATTCTTAGTTCAGCTAGAAGAAACTTAAACGACAGAGTAATATCTTTTCCCCCAACAACACCATGGCAAAGATATAAAGTGAGATACTTCCATCAAGCCTGATAATACTCATATGTGTAAGGGAGGAAAAATAATTTTCCCTCTACTTTTCTAGTTTCTTGGCTGAGACATCCCCCTTCCACCCCATAATAAAAGATAGACTAACAAGAGAAAAACAGGCAGAAGTTTAATAACATGCATACCTCCTGTACACATGGGAGAGCCCTGGGAAAACTGAATAACTCCCCCAAGTGCTACAAGCCACCAACTTTATTACCATTTCCAGTTGAAGACAAAGGAAAGTTGTTGAGGAATGGGGAGTGGGGTGGGAAGAGCCAGTTATGGAGGTAATCAGGAAAAGCACAGTAGACAAGTGTAAAGCTGTTATGTGGATTCACGTCCTTGCCTTCCCCACTGATAAGAGTTTCTAGAGATTTAGTTATCCTCTTCCTGGTACAGAGAGGGAAACACCCTTACAAATAGTGATTTCCCTTATAAATGTAACTTTTCCTCACAAACAGGCAACTTCTATTGTGTCTGCAGCCTTTCAAAAATAATCAGCCTAAGATAATCAATATGCCAGAGGTATATTTTGGGGCAATATGTTTTTCTCCCCTTCAAAGGTTTATACATTTCTACAAACAGGTATCTTTTAAGTTTGAGAAAAGCCTTATATACTATATGCTTACACTAATATTTATATAAATATACACACAAACATATATAACATATGTATATATGTATATACACTTTTATTAGTCTATGTAATATTGTGATTTGGTCACAATATGGTCATTTGGTCACTCAGATGACCAAAATATATTTCTTATATATATTTGGTTTTCCTTCACAGTTTCTGGTTCATAGCTCCCAAAGTTCTTGAACACCTGAGCCACAAGAGCAATGGAAATATCTTTGACATAGTATTTGGTCTCTTGTCCTCAGTTACCGAAATTCCTCCAGAGTCATAAAGGTGAAATGGGGGTGTTGTTATTCATAACAAGCTCCTTTCCTCCACCACTGGGTTTTTGTTAATGTTACCTTAACTTCTGGAAAGCACCTAAGGATGGGGACTGGTTGCCAAGGGAACCATCTGTGAATGGAGGGTTGGAAATTTCAGTCCCACCCTTTGACCTCCAAGAAGGGGAGAGAGGCTAAAGGTTGAATTAATCACCAAAGGCCAATGATTTAATCAATCATGCCCATTTAATGAAGCCTCTGTAAAATTCCAAAAAAATGGGGTTCGGAGAGCTCCTGGGTTGGGGAGCACATGTTGGTGCTGAAAGAGAGGTGCACCTGGAGAAGGTGTGGAAACTTCACACTCTTTCCTCATTTCTTGCCCTATGCATGTCTTTCATCTGTGTTCCTGAGTTATATATCTTTTTATAATAAACTAGTAATTTGGTAAGTAAAATATTCCTCTGAGTTCTGTGAGCCACTCTAGCAAATTAATCAAAGTGGAGGAGGGAGTCATGGGAACCTCTGATTTTATAGCCAGTCAGACAGAAGTACAGGTAACAACCTGAACTTGCAGCTGACATCTGAACAGCATTGGGAGGGCAGTCCTGTGGGTCTGAGCCCTTAACCTACGGGATTGGATGCTGTCTCGGGCAGATAGTGTTAGAATTGAGTTAAATTGTAGGGCATCCAGCTGGATCACAGACAGTTGTTGGTGTGGAGAAACCCCCTCCCCTACATTGGAAATTGGTGATCAGAACACCTTTTAATAAGTATACAGTACAAGTATATATATATATATATATATATATATATATATATGTATACCATATTTGTATATACTTATACATAATATATAATACTAGAATATATACTCATATATGTAAGTATATGATATACTACATATATAATGCATACTCATATATATTATATTCATATATATCTATATGCTTACACTTTATATAATATTACTTATAGGATAATTAAATGGATGGAATTTGAAATCAATTAATTAATCTTTAGTCTAGGCCTTTATATAGCAAGGTCTTCTAATAGAAACTTCATTTAAACCATTTTCCTCCATAGATCTTGAAGACCTAACCCAAAGCACTTCCAAAATTTAATGTATCCAGTAATATCATTTTCCTCTCCCTTTATAATATTTGCTCTTCAGAGTCCTTTGGAAAATGTCATAAGAGAATTTTACCTACTCTATTTCTTGTCTTTCATTTCATTGATTCTCTCTCTGAAGTCAGGTAAGTGCATAATAATATCAGAAGGATGCAATTTTTTCAGCTTTTACAGCTAACATAATGGTATTTTCTAGAAGATGCCTCAATGCACATTTCCAGAGCATTCACTTTTTTTTTTTCCAAAAGCAAGCTCTTAAATACTGCTCATATGTTGTTTGCGAGTTTCTTGGACACATAATTTAGAGTTAAAAGAAAGGAACTCCCATGATGAACACAGCTAAGAGGCTTCTATAACCCACTGGACGTTTCCAGCCTGGAGTCCTGGCACTATGGTGTGGCATACGTAAGGCTCTCCTTTTCATTTTTCTTTGTTCTTATTCTTGTTGTCATTATTATTGTTATTCTGTAAAATAAAAGTAAATTTGGGGAGGGAGGTCAGGGTGAAGTAAGCAAGGATGAGAGGTGGAGAGGCTGAATTGCACTCTGGAGCCAGGAGACCTGGGCTGTATCCCAGTTCTGCCACCTGTTCACTTTGTGGGCACAAGCTAGTCACGTGATGGCCTCAGCTTCTGCCACCTCGTCTCTGAATTGGTGGTAATAATGGTACCAACCACCCAGGGAATTAGTGAGCATGAATGCTAGTATGTTTACAGTGCCTAGAGCAGTGCCTGGCACCCAGGGAACATTATATAAATGTTAATTACCGCTATTGTTTTTATTATGGTATCTAAGGGAGCTATAATGAATAACTTAAAGAAAAAATTAAATGCATTACAAATCAAAATTCAGTTTTCCTTCTAATCATTGCTAAGAGGGACAGCATATACTGGGTGCAGTGTGGAGAGAGGAAGTTCCCTCCTCTCTGACTGTTGTCTTGCAGACAGAGAACCTCATTGAAACCAGTCGAGCCACAGCTGATTGTCAACAGCCTCCTCCAAAGCAGGACATAATGCTAGACTGACATTGTCTTGGCCCTCTGGTTGAGACTTAATAAGCATCCAGATCTGTTTCAGTTCAGTTCTTAAGCTATCGATTCTAACCACTGGTTTGGAAACAAAACCCACCTCATGAAGAGCTGAGTGTGTGTAATGTTTATTGAAGGGAAGAACGACAGGCCACAGAACTCTAATCTATAAACTATAAATCCGCTAAGATTACATAAACCAGGTGCCCCTAACAGAGATGCTCAAGAGGATATGCAGGGAATGCGACCTTTCAAGGAAGGCAGTTAAGTGAAAGGTTCTATTGAACCAAGGGATATATGTACTTCTCACATTATTAGAGAAATAAAATCTTTTCCATCCCTAAAGAAAACCCCATGAAGAGATTCAAGTTTTTGAAGTCTGTGAGGGAAGGGGATTCCCTTGCAGGGACTGAGGAGGTTTGCTTAGTGAACATGGGGATAAAATGTGCTCATCCGGAATGACCATGAATGAATCCCACACTATTATATGATCATATAATTTATTATCTACTCGGGGCCATTTTTGAGCAAAAGGGGCACTAATAATGGTTGTTCTGGGACAAGTTCTATAAACTGGGGCAGTGCAGGCAAACCAGAGGGGATCTATATGTTAAAAAAGAAATCTAGTGTGGCAAATGCTGGGCAAAATGCCACTTAACTATTAAATACCTGGACTCAGTCCAGATGAGTCCCAAATGCCGGAACCTTCCAGAACCAGGGATGGGCATAGGGATTCTCTTTGGTCTTCTAAGTAACTAATTGAAGGAGAAGCAACTACATAAACAGGATGTTATGTTTCTGGTTCCCTCTCTGGTGATTTCTCTTTTCGTAGATGACTCACTTGAGTATGGGAGTCTGTGAAACAGTATTGAGTAGTAATAGAAGAGTATTAAGTTTATATAGCTTATTGGATTCTTAAAAAAAACTAGCAGTACGATTGTAAAGAGCATATAGAGCAAGCTTTAATTCCTTAATTCCCTTCGTTTATTGAACAGCCTTGGGCATTGATCAAGTACTTCCCCAAGTTTGTCAGAATTGCCCCTGTGTTCCTCCTTCTCAGAATTGTGGGAAATAGCAGTAAAATTTTTTTTGTACTTAGAAGGGAAAGACAAAAATATACAACTCACAGGAGAAGATTTTCAGCCAGATCTTCATATATGAATGGAAGAGGATTGAGGGGGACAAAGGGTGTTAAAAATCTTCATGCCATTGAATTTTCATTTAATGCATCATGGTGGCTTCCAATCCAGAATGGGACAGTGTTGAATGCATTCTGCTGGTTTCCATTTTTGCTGCTCTTGAAGGCAGACTCGGGCTCATTATTTTACTTACTATGACATTAAAAGGTATAGTTCCTTCTATGCTCTCAAGGAGTCAAAGCTTTAATTTCCTTTAGGATGGAGCTAATTATTTTGGAAGTTTTCCATTCCAATTATTTTAAAAAGGTTGATCCTTTAAGGCTTGCAAGGTGTGGTTAAGGAATAAAAAGCAAAATGAGAAGTGAGATGCAATCCAAGCCAAGAGAAGAGTTTTGCCTTTCTAGCCAAGTGTCTAACATGTCACAAGCACTTGATAAATAATACTATTATTATTATTACTGGGATTATTGTTTGCAGTTGTTTCAACTATCTCAGGAAGGCCCATGGCTGTTTGTATATGAATAATTCCAAATTTATTTCTCTGGTCCTGATTTCTCCAAGCTCCAAACTTGTATAGCAAACTGTTCACTTGACATCTCATGTACATGCTTGAAAAAATGTCTCACATTCGACAGAACCACAACAGACCCCGGATTTTCATCTCCTAACTGTCCTGTCTCTGGTCTTCATCCCTTTATTCATTTTTTTTTCCTGAAATATTTACTGAGCATCTACTGTGTGCCACACGACCGATACGGACACTGTTAATGCGGCCGTGGTCTACACAGACAAAAACATTGGCTTTAATGGAGTTTGCTTACTATTGCAGGAAATGACCGCAGAAATGAATAAGTATGTACTATAATGCCAAAGGGTAACAATTATTCTGAAGAAAAATAAAACCACATTGAAGTTCTTAGAACAGCATCTATGTAAGCATTTGATATTATAATATGGAAATCTCTCTTTCTTAAATTCTTCAATAACCCAGAGCAAAAATAATCCAAAGTCTTTACGGTTTTATAAAATTTGGTCTCTAGCTTTATCTCACTTTATGATTCCCTGTGCTCAATGTGTTTAAGCCACATTTTTTTTGCCCTATTCCCTGATTTTCCCAAACCTTTTCACACCTCCCCTTTCTTCCAAGCTCCTCTGCCTGCAGTAATGCTCTGCATGTTTCCCATGCTTGTTTCCTTTTGTTCTTGGGTCTTGGCTCCAATGCCACCTGCAGAGAGAAGCATTCCTGACATCCTTGCTGAATTCGCCCATCCCCATCACTCCAACACGCTGTGTCATGTCATGCTTCAGAGCACCTGTCTTCTTGTTTACTTGTTTACAGAATGCTTCCTCCCCCAGGATATAGGCGCATGAACCCACGGAACTCTGTGCTTCTCCAGGGCTGTGTCATTACTGGTTAGAAAAGTCTGACACAGAGCAGGGGATAAGCAAATATGCGTTACATGAATGAATATACTGTGCCTTTGAAAACTTGGGGTGAAATTTGAAAAAGTAAAAACTCAAGTCCTTTCTAAGGCCAAACCCAGTGGAATATTATTGCTCATTTGTTAGGAAACATTGACTAGTTTATGGCTCATTGCAGTAGCCTATTGTCAAAAAAGTGCGGTGAGGTTGAAATTGAGGAAGGCATCCAGGGCGTCTTTAGGGAATGATTCCGATGGTTAAGACATGGCTATTGGGGCACCTGGGTGGCTCAGTCGTTGAGCGTCTGCCTTCAGCTCAGGTCATGATCCCAGGGTCCTGGGATCGAGCCCCACATCGGGCTCTCTGCTCGGCCTGGAGCCTGCTTCTCCCTCTCCCACTCCCCCTGCTTGTGTTCCCTCTCTAGCTGTCTCTCTCTGTCAAATAAATAAAATAAAAATCTTAAAAAAAAAAAAAAGACATGGCTATTCATGTGACATCCCACAGGCTTGGCACCTGGAGCCCGGCGCTGTGAAATGCTGAGCTGAAGCAAGTCTAATTTGCTGGTTGTATTGTGTTGTCAAAATCAGACAGTGTACAAGCACACGTCTTTAGTAAGTTGCAGTATTTTCTTTTCAGATGAAAACACGAAAAGACAGGTTGGACATCAAATCTTATGAGAAAGGAAACGGGGGGAACAATTTCTCGGAATTTTTTTTTTTGATAAAGATCTTTATGTAGAAAAAATTATGCCATTGTCAGATAAGTGCCACTGGTTGTCTCTACAAATGTATTTTTTGTATTAATTTGAATTTTTGAAGGTACTAGAAATGTCTGTGCCCCCAATTCTACTTTACCAACACATCCAACAACATAGAGGAGGGCTGTGGTGTCTGAATCAGATGGGTTAATGATCCTTCAGAGTTTTAGACCCTCAAAGCCATGGAAACATCATTTAAATCTTTGTGAGACAATTCATTTCATGTGTCTGCTTCCTAAATCAGCCCCAAGTTTGGCCTTCAAAGGACGTACGTCCCCTGCCATGGGGACTGTAAATTGTGATATGATATTTACGGGAGCCGAAGCTTTCTCCCCGTGAAGACATGAAGCTTGTCCTGAGTTCCTGAGGTTTGCAGTGCTTTGGACGCCCCACCATGGTTATGTACAGATGCGCCGTGTGGCCTGCCTTGTGAGGAAGCCTGGCTCTGGGCTCCAGGCATCTCGCCAGAACATTCTGCGCCTGGGAATGAAGGAGAGGGAAAGAGCCAGAGTGAGCGCTAATATCTTCTGATGTAGGTGAGGCCTCCTTTGTTCTTCTAAGTTCTGTTTAACATCCCATGAGGCTACCTTGACTCCTTGCCTGCAGGATAAGTAGACTCATCTCTGTTAAACAATGGCAACTCACTGGGTCACAGTTCAAGCTTGGTCATTTGGAATGCTTTCCAAAACAGCTGTCCTCACAGGAAACCTCTAGAACTGTGGATCATTTGTAGCAATAAGTCTTGAACTTTCAGGCAAATGGGACACCTTCCCCCTTTCCCTGTTGGCAATTTTCCTATTTATATGGTTTGGATATTTTTTACTGCCACTTGGTGATAGCTGCTACCAAGATCTTCTTGCCCCACAGGCTAACCTTGGTCTAAGGTCAACTAGACACCTTGGGTGGACATGTCTCATCCATCCGTCCAGCAGCACCGTGGCCCTGTGAAGCCTCTGGACCACAGAGCAGACCCCTTCTCAACCTCCATTGCCCCTTTCTGTGATAAGTGACCTCTGATTTCAAAGGGCGTGTATTCCGATTAAACCAGGTCTCATTGGGTCCTGAATATAACTTGCATTTGGACTGTTGGGTGGGAGTTTGGTCATTCACTGTGCTTTACCTTTAGATTCTGTGACACCCCGTCTCCCATGGAGGGTTGGCCTATCACTGTTCAGATGTTCCCCCATTTATACACGATCTGATTGGCTTTAACTGCAAAAGGGTTGCAACCATTGCTGAATCCCTGGCACCTAAAAGGACATGGAATTGTTCAGTAAGTGTGGTAGAATAGATTGATTTTTTTCTCCCTCACTTCTACTTCACAGGGCTTGGCTTATTCTGTGCTCCAGGCTTTGCATTTTTACTAATCTCTGGCCAGGGCTCCCACACTGACATATCTTCTCTCCTTTATCTTCTGTTCTATCTTACTTCTCTGGCTCTGGCTTCAGCAGCTACAATCTGCTGTCACCTTCTTCTGGGTGCTCACAGTAAAAGTAGATTTTGTGTAATTTAATTAATCAATTTATTTTATTTAATCCAGAGTGTTAAACCAGATTCTAGGAGGAAGTTCAGTCTTATTGATGGAGACCCAAGTTTCCCTTTTGAGATTAAAATACATATGGTAACCATTTTTCACTATCAGGTGGAAATGAAAAAGAAGTCCTCCTACTTTAAATAATTAGAATATAAAACAGTATAATTTCAGAAGCATTAAGACCTTATTAATAAATATTAATATTCTTTTATAATTCACTCCTTCTCTGTGGATGAACATTGGTTGAGTTGATGACTTTAAATATAGACAAGATAGAAAGGTTACTAGTCTAAAAATCCAAAATGGGCAAAACAATGAAGAAAATTATAAATTGGTTAATATATTTTTGTTATAATTCTTAAAAGGAAGTGCCTAATACCTATTGCCCAATTTCTATTAAAGAAGATTTTAATATGAACTTTAAGCTTCATTGTAAGTTTCTATAATAATCTACTTCTACCAATTTTTAAATTTAAATCCTAGAATCCTAGAACTATAGCTTTTGCTATGTAAGATTTATATGCCTGGAAATTGCATTATAATTTTGAAGGTGTAAATGGTTAAAAGTGGCCTAAAATGGCATAAACGAAACAGTCCTCAGAATCTATGCTTTGTTGAAGAGACATTCTTAAAACTAGATGGGGCCACAGATTTCTATGTCTATAGGGGCTTGGCAAGGACATAAACTGGAACCTAAATTCTTGGCCATCAGTGTTCAATATTGGGCCGCCGAGACTGGTAAGGACTACAGGAGACTACAAAATGAATAATTTGCCTAAGAGCATTCAAATTGAATAAATTACAAAACAAACACCTGTGGTTCTGGCTAAACAAACATATATGAAAGAGGGAGAAGACCAGCAGGTCACCAGTTTGCAAAAACTGCAAAAATGTGATTGTATTTTTGAATCCACAAATAGTACACATTTAGAAGGTAAATACATAAGACAAATTCTATCTAAAGCAATATTTTAAATACCGAAGTTGACATGGTAATCAAATGATCACTGCATATCGTTCCCTTGATAAATAGCTCAGAGTAGAGTCCTGATTATGTGCACGATCATGAAACTCAGTTTCATTCTGTAGACTGTGTCAGGTGCCCTATTCCTGGAGCGAGAAATGAGTTCAAGCATCCTCAGTGTGTGAACAGGTCCTGACCCATGAGCTGGGTGAGGTGAGTCCTCACTCTGTAAGCGTTAACACTACATCAAAGGGGTATGTATATTCTTAGGGGAAAACACACTCTGCACCCATTTCCCCCTGCCCTTCCTAAGGAGTAGGATTCTGGGGAAAGAGTTTAACTCTGATTTTATGCATGTTAGCATATTGTCAATATTTGTAGGAATAGTGAGGATATTTTACCTTTATTTGTGCAGCAAACAAAAATAATTACGTTAGTTCTGCAGAGCTGAAGGGTAGCTTGAAAATGTGTGTACGTGCATGTGTGTGTATGTATGTGTAGAGAAAGAGAGGGAGAGAGGTTGGTTTGAACTTACTGTTAGTATTTGCCTAGGATAGAAATATTACATTTCAGAGAAAATTTGGTGGGAAGCAATAATAATTTTAAAAAATCTTATAAAATACATAGTGTGTAAATAAATAATTTACTACTAACACCAGCTTTCATGTGATCAGAATTTTCTCCAGTGTCTCTCAGAGCATAATAGTTCTTTAAGTATTGGGCAAATGACTCATTAGAAATACACCTTTTTATGTTAAAAATAATCAAGCATCTATTTATTGCCTTCATTTTCCAGAGTTAGTTACAAGAAAAGTTGGCTGAATAGCAGAGTGACGTTCCAATTGTTAAAGGGTAGTATGGAATAATTATGTGAATTTTAGGACTGTCTTATACGTGCAGATGGGAGAGAGAGATTAGAAGCATGTGTTGGTGCAAAATCCACATTGGAGTTTGTGCTGCTTCCATGGAAGACATGGAAGAGGAAATTTCTCTCCATGACTTTTGGGGGGTAGGGACCCCTCCTCCAGTTGCCATCAGAAGGAGCAGCTCACCCCCGCTGCAGGGCCCAGGCCCCAGCTGCTTCCAAGGCGGCAGCGGCTCTCTGTTTCCAGACCTTCTGTCCATGGCTAAGTCCCAGGGCAAGATTAATTGTAAGGTCAGTAAATCATTTCATATATATCTAAACTCCGGGCTTGAATGAGAGCCCGGGTGGATGCTTCTGAGTAGTAGGCCGGCTTCTCCATGGCTCCGTTTCCGAGGCTGCAAAATGGGAGAGATCAGAACTTGGTGGTTGTGAGGATTCACTGTGTGAACTAAAGGGAGCACAGAGTGTAGTCACTCATGAAATATCAGCCATATTGCTGTACTGCATCTCCCGGAAGCACCTCTCACTAGCACCCGGTGACCACAAAACTAGGAAGAGATTCAAACAATTCTGCAGCCACGAGACAAGCAAGGCATCATCCTGCATCTTCCAATGCTTTGGCCAGTCCAAGAACTGAGCTACTTTATGTTACAGCTCTAGTAATGTGTTTATTTGGCTTAAAATCCACAAATCCTGCTGGTTTGGATAGCATGGGACTGGCTCAATAGATGTCAATGAGCAGCTCCCACGTCCTCTCCTCTCATGAGTTTCTCTGGGGTTCCTTTCACTCTTTACTAGGGCCACTGAATTTTTCCTGCACATCTGATTTCTTCTTGGAATCAAAGGCAATGCTAAGGGACAAGGTTCTGAGCCATCTTGCTCTTTCGGTAGAAATGACAAGGTGACTTTTAACACGGTGCAAAGGCAACCTGGGTGGAAGGATTGTGCTGTGTTTGCTTAATGATGCTCGGGAGAAGATGTGATGTGCACAGGCTGGCTCCGGCTCCATTCCAGGAAGGGAGGATTGGCCTCCAATGTCATCCCTTCGGTGGCCTAAAAGGAGAGCTTTATGGCAACCCCTAGCTGTGCGGTGGCATCGTGATAGTAGGGAAGGGGGTTGAGACCTGGTGTGGTGTTGGCTGGGGCCAAGGGCGAGAAGCTGCTGCCTTTTGCAGCGTTTTCTGAAGGAGGAATGAAGGCTCTTGCTTTTACCTAGTGCGCGTCCTGAGTCGTGTGTGTGGGAAGGAGAAATGCTTGGCAGGGTGTTCACGATCGGTACGTTTTCCTTGTTTAATTAAGGCCTCCGTATCCGCTCTTGTGCCATCAACATTTCAGGTAGAGAGATAGAAGACGTAATTGGCGAAGTGGTCTTTTTCATTTTTTCTGCAGCATCTAGGATCCAAGATCTTGAGATAATTTAAGTGACTTCCCAAATTCTTAGGTCTGCATTTGTAGCTGTCAGCAAGGGGAACACATTCTTTCTTAAGGCCTTCCTCCTTCTTCACCACTAGCCCTCCATTTAATTCATTAGGGAATATAGAAAGTGTTCTAATTATATAATGACTTGAACTTTATTGGATGTAGAGGGCATACGTGTAATTTTGGAACATATTATTCTAGACGGGCAGTTGTATAGAATCGGCAGCCAAGGGTGTCAATGAAAATGTGTATAGGACAAACGTAGATGAAATTAGCTGATTGCTAATGCAGGAGACTCAGTAATGGAGTTGAGAAGGTGGGCCCAGGTGAGGAGTAAGAAAGCCCACCCAGAATAAGGAAGCTTTAGTCCTATCGTCCACCATATATCCTGATGGATATATGAGAACTTTCTTTATTTGCCTGAATGAGATCCCATGTTTTGACCATTTTTGTGACTCTGGTATAAACTCATGTTTATAGAATGTATAATTGGATATACTTATAAAATTATAGATTGAAATATTGGTGTAGACTTACCAGTGTTATAGACTACTATAGACAGGTGCTTGTCAATATTATTTAACCAAAAGGTCTGGTTATATCGTGGCCCTAGTAATCATGCTGCAGAAACGGATCAACTAGTAAAAAAGTAAGGGAAAAAGGAATGTTAATGGTAATATGGACCTTAAGATAACAGAATTTCCAGAATTTTCTATCAAAGCTTGGCTTTGTCTGGGTGCAGGCTGTTGAGCCAGGTATGCTGGCCTTCCTCTCTCTACTTTACATCCCAAGCTATCTTGTGAGCAGAGTTCTGACATCCTCTGTTTGTGCCAGGTGGTTCTGTACCAGCAGGGACTTCTGTAAGTGACCTTTTGGTTTCTTTCTCATCAGTGAATACCAGGGCTCCTAACAGCTCTCCTAAAAGCAGTAGGAAGTGGGTCCTTGATTAGCCGAAGGACTTCAGAATCCTTCAGTCTAAAATAAATGTCCGTACACAGAGATCAAGAATGACAGTTTATCAAAGCCTCGAGGTCACCCTGGTTATTTGCATTTTTATAAGACGTACATCATGCAGATCACATCTTCATAAGATTATCATTCACCCCTGGCACGGCCCAGAGCACTAGAGTTAATGTAACTCTAAGGTCTACCTTAGATCAGAAGGTGAAAAAGATCAGCTGTTGTCATGACGTAGGTACGCACCCAGGCCCCACCTGCTTTCCCAATCCTGTCTTCTTGCTTCTTGCCCTGACTTGTGTCAGAATGTTTTCTTCCATTTTCCAGACCTCTGCCCTGGAAACATAAGCAGATGTGTGTGTCTAAAATTTGTTTGTTTGTTTGTTTTTTTTAAAGATTTTATTTATTTATTTGAGAGAGAGAGAATGAGAGACAGAGAGCATGAGAGGGAGGAGGGTCAGAGGGAGAAGCAGACTCCCTGCCGAGCAGGGAGCCCGATGCGGGACTTGATCCTGGGACTCCAGGATCATGACCTGAGCCGAAGGCAGTCGCTTAACCAACTGAGCCACCCAGGCGCCCCAGTGTGTGTCTAAAATTTGTTTTTTAAAAAATTCCAGATCTTTGTCTACTGTTAGGAAAGTGTTTACAAAAAGGTTCCCAGTTTCCCTTAACTAAAGGGATTGGATCTAAGCAAAAGGAAATGTGCCTATTTTCACTGTGTAGACTCTACCTGACCTGCCTCTGGGCCCTACAAAGTCGGTTGCTTCTGAGAGCACATTTCCATCTATTCAAAGAGACCCGTCACTACAGAGGTGCACTGTTCTTATGGGAGCCACTAACCCCATGGTGCTGGGGGGCCCCTGGGATATGGCTAGCCTGCAATGAGATGTGCAGTCGTAAAACAGACATTGGATTTCCAAGACTTACTGTGAAAAAAGAATGTAAAATATCTTACTGATAATTTTTAATTGGTTGCATGTTGACTGGTAATACTTTCTCGGATATATTAGAGTAAGTAAAATGTGTTATTGAAATTAATTTTACTTGTTTCTTTATTACTTTTATATTGTAGCTACTAGAAAAGTTAGTATCACATATATGACTTGCATCACACGTGTATTGGACAGCACTGCTGTAGACTATATATTAAATGTCTTTAGGGAAGCCATAAAGTGTTTCTGTATGATTACCTTATAGCAGCAAGAATTAAAAAAAAAAAAATGACTTGCAGAGGAAATTAGTATTGACTATCTGTTTTTGATTAGGGAACACTGAGTTCACATGCCAGGGAGAAAGTTGCCTGGGAGTTGACAGGGGCTCAGACAGAAAAAAGCAGGAGACCATCTGTTACATTCTAGGTAACACATAATGGCTGAATTTACGTGATGACTTAATTTGGATGGTAAAGAAATAATCATAAAGATATGGATTCTTCCAAATATCTAGAGCTAAAAAAGCCAATAAGGAAGGATTATTTAGCTGACAAAACACACAGGTTTTGAGGCGCCTGGGTGGCTCAGTTGGTGAAGTGCCTGCCTTCGGCTCAGGTCATGATCCCAGGGTCCTGGGATTGAGCCCCACGTTGGGGGGGGGGGAAGTCCCTGCTCAGCAGGGAGCCTGCTTCTCCCTCTGCCCCTCCCCCTGCTTGTGCTTGCTCTCTCCCTCCCTCTCTCTGTCAAATAAATAAATAAAATCTTTAAAAAAACCCAACAAAACACACAGGTTTTTAGCGAATTATTTTCAGTTTTTATTGCTTGGATATTAAACAAGCTCATACTGGGAGAATTGTAGCCCCCACTACTATCAAAGGAATCATGAGTTATATGGAGGAAAGTTTTGCAAAAAAGAAAAGCTGCAGTCAGAAAAGTAAAGAAGTATAAATTGCTTCAGAGAAGTGATACATAAAGGATCTTGCTAGTGCTAGCCAGGATTAAATTGTGAAGAGAATAGGAGTTACCTGTCTAGCCTATTGAGATTTTTAGTTAAGATTTTTAGTTAAGATTGACGTTTTCCATATATTTTTACTATTCCAAGGAGATATGGGGTGATCATATCACCCAAGATGAATGGCCAGATAGTGGTCAAATTGACAACCAGGATCAAAGGTTTTCAGCATCCTAAAAGAGAATCGAAATTGAGAATGATTGATTCTTCATTAACATATAGCTCTTGTTTGTCATAGTTTTTCTCTTCAACTTTATTGAAGCCCAACTTACATAAAATAAAATTTTCATTTTAAGTCTACAATTGGATGAAATTTGGGAATATGTACACTCATGTAATACCATCGCAGTCAGGACATAGAACAATTCTGGCACTCCAAAGAGGTCCCTGGGATCCTTTGCAACAATCTCTAACCCCTTTTCCAGGCCATCGGTGATGTAATTTATAACACTTGAGATTAGTTTTGCCTCTTCTAGAACTTCATATAAATGAAATCATGTACTTTTTTGGTGTCCAGTTTCTTTAGCTCAAGATAAATGCTTAGTATATAATGCTTAATGCCTTTTGTTGTTGAGTAGCATTCCATTGTATGGATAAAGACATCTTGTTTATCCTTTAACCTATCAATGGACATTTGGGTTGTTTCCAGTTTGGGGCTATTTTATAAATAAAGCTGCTATAAGTATTCATAGGCAGCTTTTGGGTAGACATAAGTTTTCAAATCAATTGGGTGAATACCTAGGCATGAGATTGTTGATTGTATGGTAAGACTGTGTGTTGTTTTGTAAGAAATTTCCAAACTGCCTTCCAAAGTGGCTGCACCATTTCGAACTTCCACCAGCAGTGAATGAAAAGTCCCTGTTGCTCTGTAAACTTGCCAGTGTGAAGTGTCTGTTGAGATCTTTTGCCCACTTTTTAATTTGGCTGGTTGTTTTCTTATTGTTGAATTTTAAGAGTTTTTGTATATTTTGGATCCAAGTCCTTTATCATATATGTGTTTTGAAAACATCTTCTCCTAATCTATGGCTTGTTTTTTTTTTTTTTTCATTCTTTTAACAGTATCTTTCACAGAGCATAGGTTTTAAATTTTAATAAATTCCAACTTATCAATATTTTCGTTCTTGGATTGGGCTTCTGATGTCATGTCTAAGAACTCATCACCTGCTATGGTTTGAATGTATCTGCCCTGCCCCCTAATTCATGTTAAGATCCTATAACCCCCAAAATGATGGCATTAGAAGGCGGGGCCTTTGGGAGGTGCTTGGTAAGTAATGAGCATGGAGCCCTCATGAATGAGATTAGTGCCCTTATTAGAGAAACTCCAGAGATCTCTAGCCTCTTCCACCCTGTGAGGACATAGTGAGAGGTTGGCAATTTATAGCTTGGAAAAGGACCTTCACCTGGCCACGCAGGCACCTTGATGAGAGACTTCCAGCCTCCAGATAATAATAAATAATAATATGATAAATAAATTTCTGTTGTTTATGAGCTACCCTGTCTGTGATATTTTGTCATAGCAGCCAGAATAGACTAAGACATCACCAACTCATGCTCATCTAGATTTTCCTTTATGGTTTTAGAGGATCAGATTTTCTATTTCTTCTTGAGTCAGTTTCAGTAATTTGTGTCTTTCTAGGGATTCATCCATTTTATCTAAATTATATAATTGGTCATCATACAGTCGTTTGTAGAATTTCTTTGTAATTCTTTTTCTTTTAGAAGGTTGGGAGTAATAGTCCCTCTTTCATTTAATTTTAGTAAATTAAGTATTCTCTGGTTAGTCTAGTGAAAGATATGTCAGTTTTGTTGATATTTTTGGAGAACCAACTCTTGGTTTTGTCAATCTTCTCTATTGTTTTTCTATTCTCTTTCCTTGATTTCACTCTAATACTGTTTTCTACCCTTTCCTTTTTCTTATTTTGGATTTGGTTTGCTCTTTTGTTTTCAGTGTCTCAAGATGGAATGTTAAGTTCTCAACTTGAGATCTTTCTTCACATTTAGCATATTTTTTACTGCTATAAATTTCCCTCTAAGCAATGCTTTAGCTACATCCTCTACATTTTAGTATGTTGTGTCTTAATTTACATTCATGTCAGGGTATTTTTTTTTTTATTTCCCATGTGATTTCTTCTTAACCATTGGTTACTTAGTAGTATGCTCTTTAATTTTCACATATTTGTAAATTTTCCAAATTTTTTTCTGTCATTAATTTCCAATTTCAAATCATCGGAATTGGAGAATGTACTTGGTCCAGTTTCAATTCTTTTAAATTTATTGAGGCTTATTTTATAACCTAGATTAGGATCTATCCTGTAGAATATTCCATGTGCTCTTCAAAAGAATGTGTGTTCTTCTCTTGTTAGGTGGAATGTTTACAGATGTCTGTTGGGTCCAGTTTGTATACAGTGTTGTTCAAATCTTTTGTGTCCTTGCTGATTATCTACCTGGTCATTCTATACGTTATTGAAAGTAGAGTATTGAAGTCTCCACTTATTATTGTTAAATTACTTATTGCTACCTTTAATTCTATTAGCTTTTGCTTTATGAATTTTGGGGCACTATTATTAGGTGCATATATGTTTATAACTCATAACTTTTTGATGGATTGGCCCCTTTATCATTATATAATTTCTCTGTCTCTAGTAACATTTTTTATTTAAAGTCTATTTTGTTTGATATTAGTATAGCCATTCCAAATTTCTTAAAGCTGCTCTTCATGTGATATATCTCTTTTCCATCCTTTTACTTTCAGCCTATTGGTATCTTTGAATCTACTGTGTGTCTCCTATAAACAGCATATAGTTGGATCTTGTTTTGTTTTGTTTTATTTACACAGTGTGATTAGAATGTCATTCACAGGGCGCCTGGGTGGCTCAGATGGTTAAGCGTCTGCCTTCGGCTCAGGTCATGATCCCAGGGTCCTGGGATCAAGTCCCGCATCGGGCTCCCTGCTCCTTGGGAGCCTGCTTCTCCCTCTGCCTCTCTCTCTCTCTCTCTCTCTCTCTGTCTCTCATGAATAAATAAATAAAATCTTTAAAAAAAAAAAAAAAAAAAAGAATGTCATTCACATTTATTTTTTATTTTTTAAAATTCATTCACATTTAATGGTATTATTAATATAATTGGGTTTATGTATGCCATTTTACATTTTGTTTTCTATATGCCCATGAAATGAATCTTTGTGCTCCAGATGGTGGATTATGGTAGCCAGAATGACCCTCCAAAAATGTCCAGCCTCTAATTCTAGAAACCTATGAATACATTTTGCTACATGGCAAAAGGGACTTTGCAGATGTATTTATAGTCATGAAAATAAGAAGATTATCCTGGATTATCCAGGTGGGCATACTCTAATCACACATACCCTGGAGCCTGAGAGATCTGTAGAAGGGGAAGTCAGAGAGACTTGAAGTGTGAGAGGGACTCACCCCACTTTTGCTAGAGGGGGTCACATGGCAAGTATGAGTAGGAATGTGAGTAGCATCTAGAAGCAAACACCAGCTCCTGGCTGGTAGCCAATGAGGAAACTGAAGCCCCAGTCCTACATACTTAAGGAACTGAATTTAACCAACAACCTGAATGAACTCTGATTCTTTTCCAAAGGCTCAGCCTTTTGAGACCTTTAGGCACAGGACTCAGCCACATATATCCAAACTTCTGACTCACAGAAATTGTGAGATAATAAATTCATATTGTTTTAGGTTGTTAAGTTTGTGCTAATTTGTCACAGCTGCATTAGAAACTAATATGCATATAATGAGGTGTAGTTACGTCAGGTGAATCAAGTGCATTAGAACAAACCTAAAGTCAATCAAGAATTGATGTCTGAAGTGGACTCCACAAAGAGAAAAAGGACCGTTTAGGGAGAGATGGGTCACAAATGTAGAACTAAAGGTAGAGAATAAGGAGAAGAAGAGAATTTTCTGACTAATATTGATGTTAAAAATTGTTGAAAGTGAATTATTATGTGTACAGTGTTATGCATGGGTGTCTGTGCCTTTTGCTCAGAGGGAGAGAATCTTGGAATGACCTTTATTAATAAATGGCCTTTATCCCATATAAACATGAGGTTTATATTTTGTTTAAGATACTGAGACACTTACTGAATTGGAAAGAAGAGATCAGCATGTCAACAGAGATACGATTTTTCTCATCCAATCCTGAATAGTTTAATAATTCAAATAATTTAATGGGTTAGGTTAAACATTCTCTAGTAATAGGGCAATTTTTACATTCATTAATTCTTGTTTTTAAAGTATGGCAATAGAGTCTGGGAAACCTGATGTCTCAAAGACTCAAATGGATTGAAATTTAAATCCTTCACTTTCCCCTATTCCATTTCCCTAGTGTTGTTTGGGTCAGGGTGAGGTTTTACAGCAGCAACTTATCAAAAATATTGCATTAATCCTCAATCATCTTGTTCTTTCTAGTGACTTATTCCATAAACTCTTAAATCAATGGAAAATGTGAAGCTTGACTTCCTTCTGATACAATTCTCCCAAATAATAAAAGTGGTAAGGGTGGGGAGACTCAGCTAGAGGATGAGACCTGCCGTTATAAATCCAGCTAGCTGGGGTAGGATGCTTTGATTAACTGCACAGCACCCAGATGGGTCTCTCGGGATTGCCATGTGTGCAAGGCAAAGTGATTTCTCACCACTTCCCAACATTTATCCCCATAGATCATTGCATTGATCCACCAATCTCATGAAGGTTAAAAGGGACAGTACCCAAAACCTGGCCTGAAGAGGCAGAATTTCAATAGGCTGTTATGTCATCGAGTTTAAGGCTTTTAAAGGGAGAGGTTATACTTATTTTAAGGTTGACACCAGATGCCATTTAACCTTCTCTCTCCAACCTTCCTAAAAGGTATCATAATAATGGCACCTAATTCATCTCCTGGTTCCTCTTTTTCATTTCCCAGTTTTTACAAGTGAATCTATATTGGTCAACATAAATAAAAGCCTTTGTTGTTGATGTTGTTCAGTGGTTCTCCTAGAATTAAATTCCTATTTGAAATGGAAATAACATGTCTTCATCTCCTTAAATGCCTTTTGGTTATTTCTGACCACATTAACATCACAAAAATGTCTGCATATAATCTATAGCAGATGTTCTTCTCACGCCAGGAATAAATTACAATGGCTACTAGGGGAAAAGTCGTTTTCTGTGATTTTTCCAGAAGAAAGGTTCTTCATGGGGAATAGCAGCCCGGTATGGACCCAGAGGTATTTTTTGACTTTTAGCTTTTAATTAGAGAAACCTGTATAAGGTTGAAATAGACAATGGCTTCATTACTAAATACTACCTACATCCTCAAGACTGAGTATGTCTATAAACTGTGTTTTGAGGTTTTCTGAGAGTCTCTCTTGCAAAATCTTGCTGCTCTACCAGCTTCTGGAAATGCACCATTACCTCCTGTGCTTGAGGCTTTTTCTCTGATTGGGTGCAAATACTCATGACTATGTTAATGCGTGTAGCTTTACTGTTACCTAGTCTTATTACGCATGAGATTAAGGCGACTGAAGTCATCATATCATCACTTAAAACACGTTTTATACGGGAGAGGTGGAAAAGCACAGGACAGTGACCAGAGGGGCAGGGGCGTCTCTATCTTGAAAGACTAAGCAGGGGAGGTAGGGCTGAAGACAAACATCATGTATTAGATTATTTTTCTTGGGATTAGTCCTGCTTTGAAAATAGATGTTTTGCTTTCCTCTGTAGTTTATCCTTTCTTTAAAAACTTAATGTATGAGATGTTATGAATGAATGAATGGTATTCATAGACATCGATTAAAGAAGTTCAGGTTTACCCTGATTACATTTTTAATTTTTTTTCTTGGAATGAAAGAAAGCTTTTCTTACAATGAGCTCCTCTCTCAACAAGTTGTAACAAGTCGAGAAAGACGTGGATGGGACCACATGGGAAACATTCCCGAAGCTCAAGCTTGGGCTGAACCTTCTCTCGCCGTCTCTTTTTTACAGTCTGGTTTTCTTTTCACCAATGGCCGTACCTATGGCTGTCACTGATTAGAAAGAGCAGACTGTTCTCCTTAACTTATGCTGCTCTCTTGTCAGCTTCTCTTGCTTATTTGTGGTCCTTACAAGTGTCTTAATTTCCTTCTCTACAAACTGGGTGTATGAGCCATGCAAGGCAGAAGTGCTGTACCTAGAACAGAATATCTAGCTTTATTTCTAGACTATCATTTGTAACTTGAGATAAATGGATGCCCACTTTTCCTCAATTGGAATACAGAGGTGAGGCTTTCAACTTCTATTTATCTAATTATAAGGAACCTGAAGCATGCCATATTAGGATTTTTCAGCTAGCATTTTTTATTTTCAAAGTTAGGGCTTTTCCCCCCTTCCCTTAAGTCATAGCCACAGGATTGCCCAGTAATGATAAATATTTAGAATTTACAGAACTTATTAGGATTTAGATAAATATTTAGAACTATAAGTTTCCAAAAACTGTGAAAGCTATAAAATTAAGGTAAAGATCTAGAACTATAGAATTTAGACATTGCTATGAATGATTATGAAGTCCTTAAGAGTACAACACAGATATAAATTACCTTCTGAATCATTAAAAGAAAAATAACTCACTAGTCCAAAAATAATATTGTGGTTTTTGTTTTTTTCATTTTAAATTGGTATGTGTGGGGAATTTGCTAGGATGATCATTATCATGTACTGGGAACAGTTTCTTTTTCTCTGCCCTATTCTTCCTTGAACCATAAAAAGGAGCTTTTTATGCCTCTCTGGGAAACACTGAGGAGAACTCTTTGGTGCTTCTTATCTCCCTCCCCTCCCGCCTTTTTCCCTCGGGACAAGGACTGATTTAACTGCCTGTCCTGGTTCACTGTGCTTCTGTCCCCTGGCAGCCCACCCACCTGGGCAAGCCTTGTGCTGTCCTCCTGGTTCCTCCCACCAGGGAAGACCCACCACACAGCGCAGACTCTGTCACATCCTATGCCTGAGATGGGGAGCTTGCCTCCAGGGCCATAGCCCTCACCTGTTTTGGCCTTGGAGCTAAACTTCATTCTCCAATCCATCAATGCCACAAATAAGACTGCCATGTTGTTCCCCAACTCCTGTATCAGTTTAATTGCTGTTGCACTTCAGAAAAGCCCATCGAAGTTCAAATCCCAAAAAGAAATTTGGAACTATCTGACTAGTCCCTGTAGGAAAAAAAAAAAAAAAAAAAGATGACTGCACAGCCTCCCCTGTGTCACATCACCAGGGAACCGAGTGCTAAGTCCAGTGTCACTCGCAAAGGGGTGGCCACTTCTCGGAGGCTGACTCACATTGACCATATGTATCCAGAATAACGGCTAAAATGGCAGATGCCAATTTCCTTATTCTTGATGATAAATATTCCGGTAGAGACAGCTGGCGATCTGTTTGGTAGACTTACACATCCTCTCTCCTTGGACAGAGCTCCCTCAGAGGCTGTGTTAGAATCCACAAGCTGCCCAGTGAGGACAGAGGCGGAGTCCGCAGATCCCACTGGGTGGTCCCACAGGCATGAGCTATCAGGTGATGCTCATGAACTTTTCAGTAAGTCAGTGACTCCGGGCCAGTGGGGGGCCCTGGGGCCCATCTACCTGACTGCCCTGTTCTCATCACTCTGTGGTGGTAATTCTCTCTGATGGACACATCCTTTGGTGTATGTGTCAGTACCTCCCATTGGGTCAGTCAGGGCTTGCCGGGGGGGGCTTTCTGTGCTTTACCAGACACCATGTTAAGTCTGCTCTGACCCACTTGTCAAGGTGCAGCCAACTCGGCAAGGGATCCCCTTCACACCCGGGCACCAGGATGCCTTTTCCTCCTTGGTGAACATCGGCGTCTGCTCTACTTGAGCTCCTAGCCAACATCACTTTTGTCTCTTTGAAGGAGGACGGCCACATGTGTAGAGTTCTAGAAGACCCTGAAGATTTCATTACCCCTCCTCAACCACTGTCTGATGGGTGTGGAGGTATCCAACCTCCCTGCCCCCTGATGGGGACAAGACTCAGGTGGGACATACTCAGGGGACAAGACCAGCAGGGCTGCTCTCAGACCGAGTCAGACTTGCCCTCTGTGGGAATTTGCCTGATATGACACCATCACTTGGCCTGCCTTTCTTCCTGGTCTGGTTCTTCCTTCTCTACTCCTTACTTCTTCTTCCTGGGGATGTATTCTCATAAATCGCTTTTACATAAATCAGAATCTCAGAATTCAGATGGTAGTATCCATATTTCCTTATAACAAAATTTTTCATGTCTCCAGTGGAGAGATAACCTAACTTTCCCCATGTCCCTGAATACCATCTAGAAGCCATTGGGATTAGTAAACCAGTAGCTAAAATATGCATCTGATTGATCTGATACCTTTGTCTAGTTAACCAGGGCATGGAAAAGCATTAAAGCTTCAGACCACATGATGGAATGAGGCTGTCAGACAGGAAGTACAGGACAGCACAAGTCTGTAGGGAAGAGCTTGGAGCTGAGGGACATGACTCAGGTTCTTGTTTCTGCTCTGCTGGTCCTGCTAGTGTGACCCTCAGAAGGTGGATCCAAGTTTCATTCAAATGCAAATGACAAGATTGGATTAAAAAATTTCTAAGTTCTCCTTGGTTTAAGAGAAAATAAAGGCTCTGGAACCTATGTTTGAGTGCTGAGAAAAAATGTTATAGCCAAACAAGGCAACCCAACACTGTGCAGACAGTAGCTCTGATGAAAGCTGCTCATTTGAGGAGACACCCAGACATTTAAGAGCTGAAAACTGTTGTCTCTGTATTAGTCAGGGATCTCCAGAGAAACAAAACAAATAGAAAAAAAATATATATATGTATATATGTGTGTGTGTGTGTGTGTGTGAGAGCACAGAGAGAGAGAGAGAGACTTATTTTAAGGAATTGACACATGATTGTGGGTGGGGGTTGGCAAGTCCAAGATCTGCAGGACAGGCAGACAGTCTGGAGACTCAGGGAAGATCTGTTGGCACAGCTTGAGTCCAAAAGCCGTTTGCTGGCAGAATTCCCTCTTTCTTGGCGAAGATGAAATTTTTTTCTTTTCAGGTCTTCAACTGATTGGGCGAGGCCCACCCACGTGGTGGCGAAAGATCTGTTTTATTCCAAATCCACGAAATTAAATGCTAATCTCATCTGAGCAACACCTTCACAGCAGCATCGGGACTAGTGTTTGACCAACTATCTGGTAATGTGGCTTAGCCAAGTTGGCACATAGCATTAATCATCCCACCGCTCTTTGCTGGGAAATCAGTACCTCCGTGTGATTGGCAGGCAGTATCCGGGCTAATTGGTCAGGTCTGGGTGAGCGCTGAGGAGGCAGGGGTACCTACAGGATGTGTGGGTGCAGGGCATGCACTGCAGGCTCCAGGGTTCCTCTGGGCGCTGCTGCTGGCTGGCGGGGCAGCCAGGCGGGATTCCTCACCTTTGACACCGACATTCTTTGAGCCTAGGAATAATTAGAGATTTATGTATTAAGACTAATTATAAAAAGAGCAACTGTCCGGATCAAGTTCAAGTTCTTTTTGATGATTATACATTGCAGGGCATCAGAAATTTTTGTAATTTGCTACTCACTTCATTCACTTGCCATTAGTTTCTCAAGATAAAAAAATGTATTTTCAGGAGAGAAGATTATTACACAAGAGAAAACTGGCTGAAGAATGGTTATGGGCCATGCATTGGCGTGATTAGTTAGTAGATATAGTTTAATATCTTTGAGGTCAGTAATGTAATTATAAGGTCAAAATGTAGGAACAACTGCAGATAGGCTGAGCTAGAAAACATTGTGAATTATTTTTGCTGATTTTCATTATGACACCTCTGTTCCCATCTATTGTATTTTGCTTCTGGGTCAAACTTCCACCCTTCCTTGCTCCTCCATTGCTCTCCTCCTCCTTACCCGTGTGTCTGGCCATGTCATCCATCTTCTGCACCTTCACACCCCCATTTTCCATGCCTTGACCTGTGTTTCTCAGAAGTGCTCTCTGGGCCATCCACACTTGAAATCTTTTGGGGAGCATGTTAAAAATGTAGATGTTTGTCTTTGAACATCCAGTGTCACCAGCTCACATTTACCTGCATGTGTCCCATTTGTTCATGGAAGTATTTTGTTTGCAGGTGACAGTGGCTCATTTACTGCACGGTTTTTGCAGGTGTGTAACCCAGAGGAGTGACTAAGGTATTAGGTTTTGGGGGAGGGGTGGGAGGTGGGAAGTATTAGGAGCTTCTTACTCCCCCTGGGGGGAAGCTGAACCTGCCCGTGTGTGGGATCAAGTCAAGATGTCCCATCTAGAGGGAAATTGCAGTTTTCCTGATTTCTTGTCTGAGGTCTCCAGTAGTAGTTAAAAGTAGAAGGGAAAGAAAGAAAAGCTACAGTTGACCCTCAAACTACATGGGTTTGACCTGCACGGGCCCACTTGTTTGTGGATGTGTTTCGATAAATACGGTACTGTAAATGCATTCTTTCTTCCTTATGATTTTCTTAATAAAATATTTTCCTCTACCTTACTTTATTGTAAGAATACAGTATGTAATGCATGTAACATACAAAATATGTGTTAACCGACTATTTATGTTATCAGTAAGGCTTCTGGTCAGCAGTAGACTGTTAGTAAAGTTTTGGAAAGTTAAAAATCATACGTGGATTTTGGTTTGTGTGGGGAGGTCGGGGTCCCAACCCCTGTGTTGTTCAAGTGTCAACTATATATAATGAAGGGACAAGCTTGGTGGAAACGTTTAGGATATAGGTCAAAGTACACATTGAACTTCTCATTTTGAAATCTGTTGGGCTATTTTATGCCTCCTTGCCATAACTATTATTCCTTTATCTCATGACATAGATTTTCACACCTTAATAAATTGGTAGACACATTGGCAAGGTAACAGTAATAATGAAATCATACCTGTGTTTGGAGTTGCACAGATTTCTGGCTGAAAGGAGAGAAGTTAGGAAACTTTGTGTTTCCTGGGCTGCCTGGGTGGCTCAGTCAGTTAAACGTCTGCCTAGATTCAGCAGAAGTCATGCTTCTCAGACATTATAGGATATAAAGAGCAGTGAATCTGATGTGACGGAGGAGAAAGTATGGAATTGTTGTTACAGAAATGGATTATTTTAAGGAGACATTCTAGTAAATTCAGGTCCCAAATTATTCACGCAGGTTTAGTGGTCAGTGCAAATGATATTTCCTGGTTGCTCATTATGGAAAAATACACTAGAAAAATATCATACTCTCCTTTTTATTCTGACGCTAATAAGCCTCCCTAAGAGACCAAGTGTCAACAATTTTTCCTGTAGCTCCAATTAGTAAAATGATTCATAGCCCAAACCTGGACCTGCTTAGATGTAATCAATATTTACATCAAGAATGCCATGTATTTGCTGCTTTAGGAGAAGAAAAGTAATAGAATATGATTAATGATGAGTTTTTTGCTGGCTTAAAAAGGCAAAACTAAATAAAAATTCCTTTGCCTTAGGTTTCAGTATGGCATGGTAAAGATCTCTCTCTCTCCTCTTTTTCTCTTAACAATCACCCCCAAATACAAGAAGAAACCCTGCACTCTCCCTCTGAAAACACAAAGTCCACCATCAGTGAGATTTGAAAAGAACTAAGCAAGTGAGATGGTGATGTGTGAAGCAATGGTAAGAAATAAATGGTTTACCATACAAAACCTTGGAGAGACTCAAGAGTAGGAAGTGCCAGACATGATGTCACCGGGATTATAGCAGACATGGGTCTCAGGCACAGAGAGGGGCAGATAAGAGGAGCGGAGTGGAACCAGCGTGTTAAGTATGGTGGGCATTTGGGATGGAACCCCTCCCATATCCTCCACTAATCCAGTGCCAGATCATAGCCAGGATGGTGCCTCTCCAGATAAGGGACAGGAGGATCTTCCTCTGGAGGAATTGAAACACCCCAAAGAAAAGACCTACAGATAATGACAACTAGGGATCCCCAACAAAAATAAATCCAGCTTGCCCCTTGTTCTACCACCAATCTGCTGCTCTGCCTGTCCTGGGAACTTCCAATCAGCATTTGGTCACTTCACCCTCCAATATAGAGAGACACACAAGGATTATCAGAAGGCAATAAGACTAAATCAGGAGCAAATAAGTAGAAAAGGGCTGCAAAGAAAACAGGGAGCAGAAAACTATTTCAGAGAGGTCATAATTAAAGCCTCAGGAAGATGAAAGATAATCTCTTCATAAACCAAGAAGAGGATGTTCTTTAAATAATCAAATAACAAAGAAGAACTCTTCCAAATAAGAAATATATAAAAGCCTAAATACAATATTTAAGGAAACCTTCAGTTTTGGGGCTGAAAGACAGAGAAATGGACACTGGCGAGAAAGGAAGGGAAGTGGGAGGGTTGATGCCTGCGGTCCAACATCTGGAAGGGGGAGTCCCCGGAAGAGTAAGCCAGAAACTGCAGGACAGAGTGTCTGCAGAGAACTGTCTCTGGAATGACACAGCCCGGTGAAGAAAACACCCACTCCAGGTTACAGCTCATACATTTCAGAACAATAATAAGGAAAAGTTCTGAAAAACTCCCCAGAGGAGAGAGAGAGGTCAAAGAATCAAAAAAGGAAGACATCAGACTTCTCAACAGTGACACCGGAATCAGAAAGATGAAGTGTTTTTGAAATTCATACTTTCAACCCAAACATCTATATTTAAATAGATGGCTGTTCACGAGTGAGGGCAGAATACAGAAATGTGGAAATGTGAAAAGAGTTCACTTCTGCACGTTTTCTCAGGAGAGACATATTTCCACCAAATGGGAGGTGGGGGAGTACTAAGAAAGAGAAAGACTTGGACGGTGTGGGGACAGAAAATATAACAGCATTGGGGGGGGGAGGGGCTCATCAGGGATGGCAAAGCCAGGCTCAGGCCGCCACCGTGCAGCGAGCCAAGGGGCAGTGGGTCCCAACAGGCGTGAACAGAGACAGAGGGAGAAGTAGACGGAAATAGCATTTCCTGATGCACCTGCATGTATGGAAAAATAACGTGGAGACGGTTTTGCACAACTGTCAAAGGGTTTAAAAGGACTGAATAAAACATTCAAAGAGAATGAAAGAAAATGATAAAAGGACACATATATCAACTGTAACTTCAGTAAAAAGTGGCATAAAAATGAAAATATAATCACAATGTATATATTGATGAGAAACAGTTATGTGGGTACAACTATATAAATACTAATTTGAGATTGATTAAAAATAAAATTATATTGGCAGGTTAAAGAGAAGAGCATGCAAGTGTGCTAACATTCTCAGTTCTGCAATTTTGGATTGATATCGAGTAACCCTGAATTGTCAGAAAAGCCTTGTTGCGTTGCTATATATATATCTCATTTGGAGATATCAGGGATGGGAAAGAGAGCTGAAAGAATTGAATGTTCTTTCCTCTGGGGAAAAGAACAAAGTAGGAGATCAGGAGACAAGGAATGTTGTCTTGTTTTTGTTTTAATGCTTCTTGGAACTACTTAAAGTTCAACACTATTTGCAAATAAAATAACTTTAAATAAAATGAACATTAATAAAAGATCAAGTTAGGGGCGCCTGGGTGGCTCAGTTGGTTAAGCGACTGCTTTCGGCTCAGGTCATGATCCTGGAGTCCCTGGATCGAGTCCCGCATCGGGCTCCCTGCTCGGCGGGGAGCCTGCTTCTCCCTCTGACCCTCCCCCCCCTCATGTGCTCTCTCTCTCTCATTCTCTCTGTCTCAAACAAATAAATAAAATCTTTAAAAAAAAAAAATAAATAAAAGATCAAGTTAAAAAAGTCAACCCAGCATTTCTCAGACTTCAAGATCCCCTAACAGAGCCGGCCTCATGAACAATTATTTGGTCAAAACGTGGAAGTCGCATCCTGCCATGGCATCTGAAATCAGTGTGAGTGACTTGTTTGCACTGGACCGTATTGAACGGCAACGTCCGATAAAAATGCAAACAAACAAATCCTAAAAGATGATCTCACATCACTATTACACATCAGGAATTCTTTATTGTGCCTTGCTGATTGGGTTAGTTTCAGCTACCAGGTGTGTCTGAACGGGGGAGATCAGTTTGGTTGTGAGGGGACGAGGAGGGTGTGCAGCTGGGGGAAATGTTCCCCAGGAGTATCAGTCTCTCGAACTGTCAGCCAGTTCCTGCCAGTAAAATGCAAAGATGAGGATAAAATGGCCTGTGAAAATGAGGGAAAGACTCCTGGATTCAGATTTCAAATGATCATAAATTGTATGAAAGAATCCATAGTTTAAAGCAATTTGTGCTTTTTAATTAAAGAATAATCTCGATATAATCTACATAGCTATTCTGTGGCACAGCTTTTACTGATCATTAAATTAATTTTTTTCCTCAGCGAGGATATACTTCTCTTTTATCCCTTGTTGAATTTAGGCCTTTCAGAAAGGGTTGGATCTTTATTACTTCAAATTAGAGTCTTTAATTTCCCCTATAAAACATGTGCAGAATATATATGGGTAAGTATCTCTTCCCTTCCCCATCAAGAGTTCCATGTTCACTGGAAAGCAAAGGCTCTAAACAGGAGGGGATCAATCAGCAGCCTATATTTATCCGCTCTACCTGGAGTGCCAGTACTCCTTGTGATGTGAGCGTCTACTGGATACCAGACTCAGGAACCATCATGCCATCTGTTTATGTGCAGGTCACCAGCCAACAGATGGTAAACTTGGGTAAGGTGGTTGTTCTATTTTGAGATTTACTGAGAACAGGGGAGTTCATTCCATCTCTGTCTTCGTCTCTCTCTCTAATACTGGAAACACACTCTTCATTTTCAGATAGCACATACTACTGCTATCAGAGGCTGTAAGTGTTTGTCCAGGAAGGGAGTGCATTATATACCAGTGACTGCAGATGCCTGTGGAAGGTCAGGGACAGCAAGCCTAGGCTCAGGGCAGCATCTGGGAGACCCACATTTTTGTTTCTGTGACAGGAGTTCAAGCTGGCCTGCTCTCTCTGTTCTGCTGGCAGTCCTATCAAAGACCAAATTTAAGTGGTCCCTTTCCTTATTCTGTTTAGCCTAAAGTTCTCAGCTTCACCAGCTGGAAACACCAGTATTCAAGCCTCGATGTCCTGAGACCCAACCTCTCCCATGCCCGAAGGTGAAAAGTCCCGTCTTTCTATGGCTCTGAGCATCCCCAGAGGTGCTTATCTGTGTCTAAAAGAAACCTGTCCTCAGCTTTAGACAACATCCCACTGAACAGTTACCCCCTTGTCACCTGCAGGTTCATTACTCTTATGAAGTGGAAAATTCTGTTTGCATTATGATCGTTTGTGGGTAGAGAGGGGTTTGGCTTGAGTCTCAAGTACTGAGCATGCGTGATGTAGCTCTCTCACATTGCTCTGTCTATAGCTAGCCAGGTCCAAGTCTGTAACATCCCACAGTCATGTTCTGCTTGAGCTACCCAGTATCGATGGTTGGGTTGGTGCAGGTGCTTCTGGGGCCAGTGATGCCATGGGGACTGTGGCTTCCCAGGAACACAGGGTGCTGGGGGCCCAGGTCGCCCAGCGGGTCAGGTGCATGCTGCTGCTCTGACCCAGCCAACTATTTAGGCTGCCCTCCCTGTCCCTGCAGCTACCTCTTCTGTGCTTCTCTTGATACCGTGTCTTCACTGACCCTCCAAAGCTGCAGTACTTCCCTGATGGGAGAGGGATTCTTTCTGTACCACATTTAAGCAAGGCATGTCCCACAGAGACATTTCTTAGCTCCACATGGTCACCTCACCCCTGTGAACTTAGTCGTACTTGCTGGAATGAATGGGTTGGGGCAAGTTTGGTCCTGCTGTCCCCAGAATGAACTCTTGCCCTGTGTGCGAGAATCCTCTCAACACACAGGAAATCCCGTGCTGAGGTGCCCAAATGTGCCTCTGCGACCTGGCTTCTCAAGGTGCCACGTTCTCCTGTCCTGACAGTCATGCCTCTAACCCCAAGACCCAGTAGTAGGTAGGCTCTCAGAACCTGAGTGTTCAGTTCAAAACCAGAGAGATCTATATGCTGAGGGTCACAGCTCAACCCTACTGCTGGAAACGTCTGAGTCCCGCAGCAGATGGCTTGCAGAGAAAGGTATGGTGTTGAACTCCTCCTGAGGAAAAGGAGGAGGGTAATTCTGGCCCCATCTTGTCAGGAAGCAGGAGTTTCAAAAGAAATTCCAGTGCCAGCTATTAACTTAATAAAACTATCACCTTGAAATGTCAACATTGGCGTAACAGTTTATAGTTTACAAAGCTGTAGAGAAAACAACCATTTCTTCCTAAATTCAGACTTCTAAAATTCCACAAAAGTCTAACAGGGTCATCTCTGTTGTGTTACAAAAAATTCCTTTTACTTAACTACTTCTCTGTTCCTCAATATGAATTCCATCTTATTTTGATATTCTCATTTTGTTAAATCTAATGTGGAACATTCTCCGGGTAGGCATGCATTGATTAATAATCAAGATACTCATTTCCTGCACATACACGAAAAGTCTTCTAATATTATTACTAAATTCAGGTAGTCAGGCATTCTCTAACTGGCTCCTCTAAAAATACTGTAACTGATTAATGGGTTATTTCAGTGAATAAAACTGATTATCTCTGTTTAAACCTGTTTGGTGTTGTTATAGGTTTTAAAAATATGCCCAAGGAATAAAAGTCCTACTCCATTAAAAAGCTAACTCATAACTTCTGTTTCTTCCCTTTTCGCATTTAAATATATATGTAGAATTACTGGCTTTTAAAGATCAATCTTAGCATGTAAATGCATTTGTAATGAATATAATTTCTTGCTCTAGACATTAACTTCCCCAGTATCCGAGGATAGCATTTACTGAAGGTTAACTCAGGAAATAATGTTCCCTATGTTGAATGTTGTAAGATATAGTCCAGGGTGAAAAAAATTGCTTTGCTTTGTAGAATTTAAATGAATTTCCATCTTTGTGCTTCCTGACTGAAAATGAAGAAAATTATTTTCCTGAGAGTTTAGAAACATCTTTTTTTTTTAAAGATTTATTTATTTATTTGAGAGAGCGAGAATGAGAGAGAGCATGAGAGGGAGGAGGGTCAGAGGGAGAAGCAGACCCCCCGCTGAGCAGGGAGCCGGATGCGGGACTCAATCCAGGGACTCCAGGATCACGACCTGAGCCGAAGGCAGATGCTTAACCAACTGAGCCACCCAGGCCCCCAAGTTTAGAAACATCTTTTTTTTTTTTTTAAGATTTTATTTATTTATTTGACAGAGAAAGACACAGCGAGAGAGGGAACACAAGTAGGGGGAGTGGGAGAGGGAGAAGCAGACTTGCCGCCGAGCAGGGATCCCGATGCGGGACTCGATCCCGGGACTCCAGGATCATGACCTGAGCCGAAGGCAGCCGCTTAACCAACTGAGCCACCCAGGCGCCCGAGTTTAGAAACATCTTATGATTGAGATTGTGAACCCGTGGCTCAAGCCTATCCTGGGATTTTAAGGAAATTGTGTTGGGCCGATTCCTGGGGAATGGGGGAAACAGATGTCTGAACATGATGCAGTTTAGTTTGAGGCCATTTCTTAGGCTCCCAGCACTCAGTGGATGCTGAAGAAACACAGTAAAATGTAATGAACCTGGTGTCACAACCTTGCTTCCAAAGGGAGCTCCGTCCAGGTGCGGAGACACAGGGACAGAGCACGGATGCCCACGGACCTGCTCCGTGTCTGCCTGTCAGCTCACACTAGCGTGAGATCTCAGGCAACTTACTTAACTTACTGGAATTCAATTTCACCACCTGTGAATGGCTCACCTTTTGCTTATTTGTGATTCTTTTCGAGGGATGGAAGTTCTTAATTTTTATGTAGTAAAGCACATCATTTTTCTCCTTTATATTTAATGTTGTTTTAGGTATTGTTTAAGAATTCCTTCCCAGGGGCACCTGGGTGGCTCAGTACGTTGAGCGTCCAGCTCTTGATTTTGGCTCAGGTCATGATGTCAGGGTTGTGAGATCAAGCCTGGTGTGGGGGATGGGGCTCCGTGCTGGGGTGGAGCCTGCTTAAGAGTCTCTCCCTCCCTCTCCCTTTTCCCCTCCCCCCCCAAAAAAAATCTTTCCCAAGGTAGAGGTCATGACAAGAAGATCTGCATGTTTTACCTTCTAAAACCTTAATATTTTGCTTTTCATATAAGATCTCTGCTCAATCTGAAGTTAATTTCTAGGTAAATGGTGAGATTTACTTCCTGATCGCTACCCAGTTCTTCTCCCATAGGCAACCTCTATCCTAATTCCATGTAGTAAATTTCCCTGTCTTTTTTTCCCTGTTGTTTTTAAAAAACTGTTACATCCCATTGGTCTGTAGCCTATTCTTGCATTAATACTACACTGTCTTAATTACTATATCATTATAATCATTGGGTAAGATAAACTTTCTAACTTTGTACTTTTAAAAAATAGAGTTTATTTTTTAGAGCAGTGTTAGGTGCACAGCAAAAATGAGTAGAAGGTACAGAGATTTCCCATATATGCTTGGTCCCCTTCATGCATAACCTCTCCCATTATCAGCATCACCCACCAGAATATACATTTGGTACATTGATGAACCTGTATTCATGCATTATAATTACGTCAAAGTCCATAGTTTGCATTAAGGTTCACTCTTCCTATTGTACATTCTATGGGTTTGGGCAAATGTGTAATGACATGTATCCATTATTATGTTATCACACAGAGTATTTTCACTGCCCTAAAAATCCTCTGTGCTCTGCCTATTCATCTCACCCCATCCCCAACCCCAGGCAACCCCTGATCTTTGTACTATCTCTATACTTTTGCCTTTTCCAGGATGTCACAGAGTTGGAATCATATAGTATGTAGCCTTTATAGATTTGCTTTCTTCACTTAGAAATATACATTTTAGGGTTGTACTTTTTTAAAAATACTGTTTGGGGTATTATGATACTTTGTATATCTAGATAAATTTTAGAACTAGTTTATCAGTTTATACACACACACATACACACACGCATACAAACACATGCACAAATACTTGTTGGAATTTTTATTGGTATACTATTAAATATATAGATCAATTTGGGGAAAACCGCTATGTTTGGAATATTGAGTATGTAATTTTGTCCATTAATTCATTTATATCTTCTTTAATTTCTTTCCATAATGTCTTATACTTTTCTTTAATAGGGATGTTGCGCATTTTACAACTATTTTGGTGTTCTAATTTTCTTTGATAAATTGTATTTTACTAGAAATTGGCCAATTTCACCTAAATTTGGATATTAATTGGTATAAAAATTTTCAAAATATCCTTTTAAAATCTTTCCAACATGTTCAGTTTCTATTAAGATATTCTTTTCATTAACAATATTGATTATTTGGACCTTCTATCATTTTACCTCTTGATCATTACCATGAGAAGTTTATCATTTGTACTGTTTTTTTTCAAGGAGGCGAAGTTTGATTTTGTTGTTCCTCTGTGTTGTATATTTGTTTATAATTTGTATTTTTTATTTTATTATTTCCTTCCTTCTACTTTCTTTGAATGTACTTTTCTGTCCTTTATGTAACTGCCCTGAATACCTTCTCATTAGCTCATTGATTTTCAGCTTGTCTACCCTGGCCTGCTGGGCTGAAATTTCATCTTTATTTACTTAAATATAAGTTTACTTTTCTTTTATTCTTCCTTTATAATCTCATTAGTGATAGAATGGTAGGTGATATATTTTCTAATATCACACACACACACACACACAATGTATATATTAATAGTGACTTACTGAAGTATGATCTCAGGTTTTTAGGAAAAGATTTACTCAAAAAACTGACTTTCTTAAATGAAACTTAGACTGTGACCTTGAGCTCACCATGGATGGACAGATGATTTTTATACCCAGCACGTTTACACAGCAGATAATACTGTTGAGAACTTTGAAGAAGAATCACATTTGCTTTCACTCTTCCTCCTTCACCAAATTCTCTCCTTTTTCCTCCTTCTGTTCTTCCTCCTCTCTCAGCCTTTCTTTTTCTTGTCATTCTCAGCTCCAGATTTTTCTCTAGATTATGAGATTAATTTTGTGCCTAGAAAGTTACTTGGATTTCAACCAAACACATCTTCAGTTAGTTTTCCATATTGTTAGTACCCTTCCAAAGGCCTACCAACTTTTTCCCATATGTATTTGATATGATTTGTTGACCAGATCAAACTTCAGCACTAGGTATGCACTTTTCCTCAAAAACAAATTCACAAGAAATGGTATGGTATATAAAAATAGTTTTGGGATATGACTGCCAAGGCTAGTAATAAAAGCCAACCCAGGAACACAGCAGCAGCTGGGACCGGAAGCAGAATGAATTGCTGTGTAGGAACATTTCCTAACTTAGCACTGCAGGATTGGCTTGGTTGCCAGGAGCAAGCAGAGCAACATGAAGGCTCCGAATCAAATGGCACAGGATGCGGAGCCAGACAGCGAGGAGCTGAGAGGTGAGATGTGCGTAACCACCCTCACCGCCCATATACCTCTCAATCATATCAATTACAGCAGTTGCTTCTTTCCTCCTTCCAGTATGGAGAAAAAATGTTTCTCTCTACGTGGGTCTTCCAACATCTTTTTTGAGTTCCTCCTTTACTTCCAATCTTGTTTTTCTTTACTTCAGATGAGAAGAAAGATATTGGTAATTTAAGAACAATGCACAATTTCCTAGATAAGGTGGCTCAAAAATGTGAAAAAGGCATTTCACAACTCTGTACTTTCTGACTGATTAGTCTATGAAGAAAACAAAGTTTTGATGGGGTTCTATTCTTTGTTGGTTTGCTTTTACTCACCACTCTTGTTTGAACTACAACAATGTAACATTATGTTAGATAAAATGCTTAAACTGTAATTTTCTGTCTAGTATTTTAATATCTTAGACTTTGGTCTCCAAAATAATTAAGTATTACCATGTGATTGGGAATCTACTCTCCATAGTATAGTGCGACAAACCCATTAAGGGATACAGTATAAGCTATGTTGACTAACTTTTAAAAAGTCCAGAAATTCCACCCAATCTCACTCAGTATTGCAACTTATTTACCTTTATATATTTGCACAAATGAGTTCCCTGATTATCTCCCATAATTACACATCAAACTAAGTAATGCCCCTTCAAAAGCAATCACCTGAGGAGTCTATACTTTCCTCTGGAGATGTTTCAGTTCAGAACATGACATGTAGATCTTCTGGGATGACCCTCAGACCATTAGCAAACCCCTTCCAGTATTCATAGAGACGGTAAGAGTTACAATCAGAGAGTGAATTTGAGACCTGGACAGATTCAATAAAATAAAACCAATATATCAATAAAACCAACTGTACTAAATAGAACAATCAAGCCAAACAGCATAGTTTTTGATTAGTAAAACTGGGCAAGTAAAAGTAATAAAATTCATGTATTTATTATGTTGTTTACGTACTGTTCCACAAATAAATTCTTTTAAGTGAATTTTATATCCATTTGGGAGAATAACAGCCCCATTTGAATAACTATATAGCTTTCACATGAGCATTCTAAAGGCTAATACAGTTTTAAGACACATCCTTCACTTAGAAAAAGTGTTTTATGGGGTATCATACTGTGTGCTGGGAGATTGAAACAAGACCTGCAAGATTGAGAAGGGCTGTGTTTGAGTCACCTGAAATGCACTTCTGTCTTTGGTTATTTTCATGTTGGTTGCAGTTTCAGCTGAACTCTGCATAGTCCCTATGCAAGTACCTTGGACAGCAGCATGAGCGCACCACTTTGGTAGGGACTTTTTTTAACATTTTGAGTGCCTTTTGGATGTGCAAGAAATAAAAGCTCTCATGATGAGAAGAGACATTAAAAATAACTCCCAAAACTCCTTTAGATATGTGATTGTCTTTAATAAAATAAATGGGAGCACTGCAGGGACACCCACACAATTTGAACTCAAATCAAAGGAAGATCGTCATCAATTGAACTCTGGCTCTGAGGACATTACCGTTCATTAAAATGCCACTTTTTCTCTGTTATAGTGCTGGGTATAGGAGTACTGCGGGGTCTCTGGCATTAACAGGTAAAGACTCCGCAAGTTTTGTCCTAATTTTTTTTAGATTACACATAGCACAGACATTTATGAACAGAATCCATTCCAAAAATGCTCTTTTCAGAAAAAAAAAAAAAATCCTCAGTCTTGTACATTTTCAGGAGAATTGAAAAGTTTATATTGTGTAGTGACTAAATGCAGCTAAAGCAATTCATTTTCCCTGGGTTGTTTGGAATACAGTTTGCTGTAAAAGATGATCCCACAATTTATAATCTGGACATTTTATTATTAGGCTTTAGTAGGCTTTTATAAAATGGACTGGATATTTAGTAATTATCTTCTCCTCCTCTTAAGCCCTTTAATACTTCCCAATCCTTGCCCCAGAGTGACCTCTGTAGGGAAGTTGGCTGGCTGCCACCGAGTGGGCATTAGTCAGAAAACAGAAAACAGCACTGAGAGGAGTGTGCGTCCTATAGGCTCATCCAAAACAATCTCTTCAGTGTGCTTCCCCCAGTTGCCTTTGGGGTCCAATTCAAAATTAATACTCTGTGCTTCAAGCAGATGGAAAGACAAAATCAAAGCAAAATTCTAATTCTTAAGAATATTTTCGAAATGGGGAATTTTTAATGGATCCTGATGTAAATAAACTAAACTGTACTATACGTGTACATGAACAGACATCTCCTTATGGATTAATTATGGAAGCGAACACCCACATGAGGGGTTTTGTTATGTCCTACACCACATATGTTTAGGGAGCACAAGATATAAATAGAATTCATTCTCATTCTTATGTTAGTATAGATTTAGAAATTACTAGTAAGCTACTGATTCATGTAAATAATTTCTGTTCGTTTCTTACATCACAGGGTAAAAATAAAGAACTGAATAAAAGGTTTTCAGACCCACACACTTAATTAGAATACTTTGTTACTCCTCAAGGTTTTTACAAAGTAGAAGTGTGTATTTTTGGAGAAACTATTAGTTCTCAACAAATAAAATTCTTTTATTTTTGCCATGCTAAATATAGCATATTATAAATGGGTTTGTTAGCCTTTTTATACTTTAATACCTGGAGAAGAATTTAGATTCAGAATGTGGGGTGCCAATCATTCAGAAAGAGCACATATTTCTCTAAGGAATTCCCTCAAGAATAAAATAAAAATTATTTCATTTATTTATAAATTATCCACAGTACAGAAAGCAACTGGAGAACAGAAGCCTGTGTGGTGCTAGGCCTAGAGAGTCAACCAAATTTTCCTTCCTACCATGAGCGGGTACAAGACAGCGAAAAAGAGCTCAGCTGGAGGGAAGATCGGGGGAGGCAGGTGTCTTAATCCTGTAAGTCAAGGCAGAGAAGAGAGGAAGTACTTTCCGAATTTGAGCAAAATTTTTCTTTCCTGCAACATTCCCACAGTGCTCTTAAATTTGCCCTCTCTTGAAAAATCGAGTATTTATCCTTTTAATCCTTTTGCTGCCCTGGGTGATGGAGATACAATGGTGAGATCGACTTGGGCCTCTGTTTTCATGAGCTTATAGGGCCCCATGTGCGTGTGTGTGTGTGTGGGGGGGGTGTTTCAGACAATAGGATGTAGTGTAAAAATACCCTGGGAGTGGAGGGGGGGGTTCTAGTTCTGAAAGCAGAGGTCCCCACCCAGCCTGTGTTTGTGTAGGAGGCCAGTGGCTGAGTTCAGCTTCTTGGAGAGAGTGATCAAGCTGAGACCTGGGATATACACTCTGGCCCAGCAAAGATAGTGAGGAAGAGTATCCCAAGCAGAAGGAGCAGCAAGACCAGAAGTCTGAAGACAGGGCAGAATATGTTTTTGAGGAATGGCTGGAGCCTGGAATATATTGGGGTTGGTGGCTGAGCAGTTTGGGGATGGAGGGACTGGTAAGAACAGAATGTGGAGGCCAGTGAGGGGTTTTTGTAAGACCAGGAAAGAAATGCACACTGAATGAGTCAGTAACTTTTGAAGGATATGAAGCAGGAGAGACACAATTAGAACCAGATTTCAACAACTTGTTCTTTTGCCCTCTCCCTGTAATCCTTCTAATATTTGAAGACAACTAACCTGCTCCATCCCCATTTCATTCTTCATGTGGGATGGTCTTCCAGAACTTTCATCAACATGATCACCTTCTTTTGAGCCAATTTATTTGTTTCTGTTCCTCTTACAATAGGCAGTCCAAAGCAGAATAAGCTGTCTATAGCATAGTAGGATTTTGCTACCTCTTTTTCTTGGGTATTACTCTTTTATTAGAAAAGATTAAAATTGCTATGTATATTGTTTATTCATTTTGAGCTTATAGTAGACTAAAATAAAATCAACATTTTTTTCTAAGTGAAGTTGACGTTCAGTCATCTCTCCTGCCTTATGTGAATAAGATTTCACATATCCCGATAAATGTCATGTTAATGGTGTCAGTCCATCATTCATGTCTATCAGGATTGTTTGGAATCTTGACTGTATCATTTGAGGCACTGGCCATCCGTCTCAGCCCGTGTCAGCTGCGAATTTAATAAGCATGATTCCTACATCTTCATCCAACTAGCAGCTGCTCTCTAGAGCTTCCTCTCCAGGTTGATAGGAATCGTATTTTCTACCTCAATTTACTCAGCCAGATATAAATCCAATCAAGTATTTTCCAAAGCACATCTCCTTAAAAGATTCAAAATATTGTAAAGAACTTGGCCAAGTGTCTTACTGAAATCAATTCACATGATTTCTTTGGTATTCTCTGCATCTTCTAGTGAAGTAAACCATTTGGAAATGGTTTTACTAAAGAACATAAATAACACATTCTGGTTCCAAGTAAGCAATTTTTTTTTTACCTTTATAACAATCTGTTAAAAATACTCCTAAAACTTTGCCAGGCAGCCACATCAATCTTCCTGCCTGTAGTTTTTGGATTGGGTTATTTCTCCCTACCTGGAACGATCCATCTGCCATCTCCAGTCTTTGGCAGCTCTTTTGTCCTCCATCATTTCTTGAGAATTACCAAGTGGTGTGGTCTCTTGTCACACTGGCACTTCTCACACTGGACTGTAATGGATAGTTAACTTCTCTCCACATCCACCTTCTGCCCATCACTGACCTTAAACTCATGAACCTATCCATGCTTAAATACAGTGTAGTTTTGGAGGACATACTCAGATAGGCATCACTTCCATACACAGAAAGTATCACAGTTAGGTTTAACTTCCTTTTTTGGTAAAATCAATCCTGGTCATTCACCAACCACGTCAGACATCTTAATGGTTTGTCAGTTGTAAAGTTAGTTATGAGATGGAAAACATGGATTTTGTTTGGAATGACTATAGTCAAAATTTATTTTCCATTTTAATTCATTTATTGCAGTTGAATTACTCAGTTGTTACACTCTCAAAAATATATCCACTTAATAGAAGCTTTATTTTAAACCACATGTAACATAAATAATAAATGTGTCTTATTAAAATACATTTTATTAAGATAAAATTATATTGTGCCATCTTCCCTTTTGTAGTTTCTGCCGGGGTTGGTCCATGTAATAATTCTTTGCATCCTGTTCCAATAGAGAGGAAACCCCCATATAAAGGAGATGATCAAGAATGCACAAAAGGGTGGGTGTGAAGTTTGGCTCAAGAGTAAGGCTGTGTTTAATCAGCAAGGAACTCTGTCCGTTCATGCTGTAATAAATACAGGTGCATCACGCTGTGGTGGGGCACGAAGCCTAGACTGTTCCCAAAACACCTCCTCTCCTCCATCTCTAACATGGTTGTCCTGGTTCTGGCTTAACTTAGTTTGAAGGATTATTGGGAGGAATTAAACATATGTATAAAAGGCAGGCACACAGTCGTGGCTAATATCTGATAGCTATTATTGTTTACTGCCACTAAATCCTCTCTCTAAATAGTACAGCCAGAAAGAGAGGGATAGCACAAAAAAGCACAAAAGAGAGAAAACAGACACCCTAATTGGTCAGGTGCTAGGTGGTGGTGTTGTAATAGATTAGAAAACTGAGAAGAACCTGTCTTGATTCCCATCTCTTCTGTCCAGGAATCGAGTCTAAGAGTCAGAAGTGACAAATCAGAGAGAGCCCTTTTGGACATTTGATGAAAATGGAGTTAATGTTGCTATCAAAGCTTCTGCCTGGGTATCCTGTCCTGGTGTTGTCTGTGGGCATCTACTGATGACGCAGTGATGGGCAGAAGATGATGACTTTTCTTGGGTGAGCGTTCTTGAGTCCTCATGTGGCCACACTCTACTGGGTGGGGACAAGCGGAGGTTGTCTTGAGGTGGCTGTCATGCCATCTGCTGCTGTCTGGAGGGGCCCATTAGTGCGTTCAAGTACCTTTTCCATCTCCCTCTCGTGTCTTGACCGCTTTCCAGCTCCCAGCTCTTGTCAGTTGTTCACACCTTGGTGGGACGCAGAATTCTTCCTGCCAGAGGGTTATTAGTTTTGTGTAGAAGTCAACAGTGTGGGATTGAAGCCACTTCAGAAAGAGGAGTTAGGTTGGGAAAAAAACCAGTCCTTGTGTGTGTGTGTGTTTTGACTCATTAAAAAAAAAAAAAAAAAAGAACAAACAGGAAAAGAATTAGCTCTCAAACTTTCGTTCAGCCTCCAGAAGAATTCCTGGTGTAGTGAAGCTGAGCATCAGGTCTCTAAAAAGAAAGCTACTGATAACCAGAAGAGAGTATTCTAGCCGATTCTGTAAGCAGAGCATACAGTTTACATCTGTTTGCTTATCCAAAATCCATTCCCCTTTCTTCCTTGCAAACAGAATTACCTTTATCTGGTACCTCACCCTCCTCTACAATGTAAGACATGTGTAATAATTAATATTTAAAAGGAAAAAGGAAAGAAAATAAGATAATAACTTTAACCTCTGGATGAAGGAGAAAAACAGAGAGAGAGAAAGAAATTACCCTGAGTTGATATAATGATGTTGAGTGCTATGGTTGGCAAAATAATGCCCCCAACAGACACCCACATCCTAATCCCTGAAACCCATGACTGTTACGCGACATGGCCAAGGGGAGCTCCAGGTGCTCGTCAGCTGACCTTAAATTAGGGAGGTTCCCAGGCAGCCCAGATGTAATCACAAGGGTTCTTCTAAGTGGAAGAGGGGCAAAGAGTGAGTGACATGACACCAGAAAGACAACCCCCTTTGCTGGTTGTGAATATGGAAGAAGGGATTGCAAGCCAAGGGGAGCAGGTGGCCTCCAGAAGTTGGAAAACGCAGGGGAACCGATGCTTTCCCTTTGCCCCCAGAAAGGAACACAGCCCTGATGGCACCTTGATTTTAGCCCAGGGAGACCCAAGTTAGCACAGTTTTAATAGAACTGAGGGAATGGTGTTAACTTCTATGGAGACTGTCCCCTGACACACTCATTCAGTGTGTCTTTCCTCAAGTGCACCATGCTGGCCCCACCCCATAGCTCTTGTCTGCTCTGGCTTCTCTGCCTGGAAAGCTCTTCCTCCCCTCCACATATCTCGGCCCCTTCCTTGCCCTTCATGGCTCTGCTTCAAGGTCATCAGCACCAGAGGCTTCCCAACCACCTGATCTACAATAGGTTCTTTCTCCTGCCCGATACTTTTGCTTCCTCTATCCTGTTCTTTCCTTCCCAGCATGCATTAAAAATTCTAAGCTATATATGATTATTCTCCAGTTTGTGATCTATTTTCACCACTAGACTGAGAGATTCATGAGGCTGGGAACCGTATCTCTTGTTTTCTGATGTGTACCCAAAGCTGACGCAGAATCTGGTCCATAGCTGTGCAGAAGTATTTCTCAATTTCAAAAAAAAAAAAAAAAAACATACCCACAAAACCCTTAAAATTAATTTAAATTAACTTTACATTAGTTTTCCTTTGGAGCTACTGGTTATATGATGTTTACCTATCTGTGACTTTGTACTTAACTATGATAACGTTAAAAATACTTAACATAGGGTAGAAAACTTCCCCTTCATCTAATTTTAAAAATTTTTGCTATTTTTAAAAAATATTTATTTATTTATTTTAAAGAGAGAGAGCATGAGCAGGGGGAGAGGCAGAGAGACAGAGAGACAGAGAGAGAATCCTCAAGCAGACTCCCCACTGAGTGCAAAGCCCAATGCACTGCTGGATCCCAGAACCCTGGGATCATGACCTGAGCTGAAGGCAGACACTTAACCGACTGAGCCGCCCAGGCACCCTTCTTTGCTATTCTTAACATGTATGCTTTTTCTGATTCAGCATAACAATCATTCTATTATATTCTCTAAAAATCACATGGAGATTTTGATTGGTATTAAAGTCAACATGTGAATTAATTTGGGGAGAAATCCTTATTCTTCCATGGTGCTGCCTTCTCATTACATGTCACAGTAGGGTTCTTTTTTTATTCAAGTATTCTTTTAATCCCTCAGTAATGTTTTATAGTTTTAAATAAAGGTTTTTAATCCTAAATTTTTGGTTAGGCTTATTTTTTTAAAAGATTTTATTTATTTGAGAGAGAAAGAGAGAGAGATCATGGGGCACAAGCAGGGGGAGGGGAGGTAGAGGGGAAGAGGGAGAGGGAGAAGCAGACTTCCTGCTGAGCAGGGAGCCCTATGCGGGGTTTGATCCCAGGACCCTGAGAGCATGACCTGCACAAAAGGCTGATGCTTAACCACTTAACCAACTGAGCCACCCAGGTGCTCCTTTGGTTAGGCTTATTCAGTGGTATTTTATTACACATGTTTTTAAAATATGTATAATAAACTGACTTTTTTAACTATTTTTTTTACTATTACATTTTCTAATTGTTTTTTTTTTTCTATTGATATTTTGATTTTTTTTTTTTTACTATTACATTTTCTAATTGTTAACTACAGATATGTAGAAAGAGATTTTGGTCTGTCTCCTTTGGTTCAGCTGCATAGTTGAACATTTTTATAAATTCTAAGGGATTATTATTTTTTTAAGATTTTATTTATTTATTTGAAAGAGAGAGAGCACAAGCGGGGAAAAGGGGCAGAAGAAGAGGGAGAAGGAGGCTCCCTGCTGAGCAGGGAGTCAGATGCGGGGCTTGATCCCAGGACTCTGGATCATGACATGAGCTGAAGGCAGACACTTAACCAAGACACCCAGGCACCCTACTAATGGATTATTTTTCATATACACTGTAGGATTGTGGGAAGGTTGAGGGCCTTCGTATATATAAAATGGTCAGCAGAGTGTTTTACAGATTGTAAGTCCTTAATAAGTATTTATTTTTCTTCCTCTCCCGGTCCTCCCTCTCTTCATCTTTGTGATGACACATACATCTATGTGTGTGCATTCCATTTTGTCCCCTGATTTTGGTAGTTATGGTTCTTATTTTGTTTCACATGTTGCTAATTAACTAGAACTTTGCAAAGAATTTGCAACAGCAGTGGCTATTAATAATAGTCAGTTTAAAGAAGCATTTTACAATTCTTGGTTTCCCAAGAGAATTTTTTTCAGGAGTATATTTTGAATTCTATCATATTTTTCTAAGTGTCTTTCTGAATCTTGTGAAATGATTCATTATATTTATATATTTCGGAGTACTCTATTGTCCTTAAATTTCTACTTGGTCACAGGATAATGTATTTTTAATGTTATATTGATTTGGGTTTGTAAACAGTTTATTTAGAGTATTGGCCTCTACCATGTAAGTGAAAGGGCCTAGTTCTTTTTTCGATCCATTTGGGTTTTTGTATGACAGTGACATTAGCTTCATAAGGTGAACAGAGAGACTTTATGATTGCCTCTGGAGCCCTGAGATCTCTCTGTTTCCTGCACGTCAGTCAATGACACGATCACATACCCAGTTATTCAGGCAACATAAGAGTTACCTTAGTTGGCCGAATCTAAGAAGCCATGACTTATGCTAGATCATTATCTGGGTACCAGCAAGCAAGGAGACAAATGCTGCCGGTTGAACTGTGACCAAAAGGCATCTTGTCACTTAGAATTCTTCCTTCATGCGTATTAAAAATCTGTTTAGATCTCTTAGAAACCATTTAAAAAATCACATACTAGTTTTGTGTATTTAAAAATAAAAACATATGTAAACTCAAAGCAAGGATTTCCTCATTTTTTTCCCACATTCGGAGCTGTCCTCTTCTGGATCTTCCAGACCCCATGTGGTTATAGTCCACACAATATCATCATCAGATCTGCAGTGGGCAGGTTAGTGATGCTCCTCTGTCGTCTCTGGACGTTTCCGCAGTCGCTGGGGCCCGGGCGTGAGCATGCTGTGCAGATGCAGCCCCGCTCCAGAGTAAGTCCTCAAGTGTATGTCTTAGTATGAACGAACTGGAACACTGGAAAAAGTGTATGTCTTAGTATGAACGAACTCTAGTGTCTGATTTCTCTCTTCCTCACCCTCTATATCCAGACTGTTAGCTAGTGCTTTTAATTCTATCTCAAGTAATTTATATTTTGTAGTTCTCCTCATTTCTGTCTGTCCCCACGGTCACACCCTTGGTTTGGTTGACCATGAATTTTCATCTGGGTGACGACAACACTCTAAGCAGTCCTCCTGTCCCTGCTCAGCCCCTAAAGTCTCATCAACAAGTTTCCTTAAACCCCTTCCCATGGCCCTTGAGCCGCTGCATATCTGTTTGTCTCCTAAATGCCCTATTTTAGTTCCTCAGATATGCCAACCTTCATCCGACTTTTGTATATGCCTTTCCCTTGGCCTGAAATGCTTTTCCCTTACATTCTTCCCATCCCTTAGGTGTTAGCCTAAATGTCATTTCTTCAGAGACATCTTCCTGATGTGCCTACCAAACTTTTGTGTCCTTCCTCTTGTTATGGTCTATTCCCTAAAGCATCTCAAGCATAGTTCATGGGTAGATTTTCTCCATCTCTGTGTCTTGGAGTATCTTTTTATTGTCTTCTGTCATTAATGTCAACGGGGCTTTCTCCAACCTCATCATCTACATGGTGTGGCTCAACCTAATAAGGGAAGTCTATTCCCAACTCTGTACTGCCAAAACTGTGGAATACACAGTTCAGTCCATCAGCTGGTCAGTGACTAATTAAGCTATCTTTCTGAAAAAGCTTAAGTAGAGATACAGAGAAGATAATTATCCTGTGGTTGAAATTTGAACTGGAAAGCCACACAGAGTTAACACCAGGTAAGAAAGCACAAATCAGGCTTTTGAGGTTCAAACATTCTGCAATATATTCTTTCTGAGCTAGGCCAGGGGGGTTCCTCAGGGTCAGTATGTACAAAGCTTGCATGTGGACGGGTCATGCTCTCTCTGGCCTATTTGACTGTCCTCAGCTGGGGGCCCTGCTAGGTCCTGTGAGTACCAGCTCAGGAGATGAAATCTACCTGCCCTTCCTAAATCTCTCTCTTTCACAGCTAAAGCTTTTTGAGAGATGTGCACAGAGCCCCTCCCATTCCTCCCCCTGCTGACCTGTTTCACTATGACTGGCCACACCACCAGAACGCAGCGCCCCTGTGTCCAGCCTTGTCCCAGGCTTTTCCAGGAAGAAGTGAGGTCTCTGATCTGAACTGGTGTAAAAAGGCAATGATGACTGTGGGGGACAATGCTGTAGATGCCTTAGAAGCAGGACCTCTGGAGCAAAGGCTCTTCCTGGCCTCGGGGGCTGGTGTGGACTCTGCTTCTGAGCTGAAGGCCGGCACCGACGAGGGACAGCATCTTCCTCTGCCCCTCAACGGGCAGTGGAAAAGCCAGTGTTTGCCACTCACTTTATTCTTTTCTTCATCTATTTTGATTCTCTTTGGAGTTTGTAGACATTCCTCTGATTCTGACAACAGATTAAGTCAGATTAACTGCTGGTTCTGCTTGTTGTATTGTGAATGTTCTTTTAGTTTTCATCCTTCCCTGCATTTTCATAGGTACTTTATCAGCCTGCATCAGGGATTGCCAAGGGCTATCAGTTAAGACCCAGACCCCAGGTTGTCCAGAATGCATCTGATTTCTTACAGAACCTGGCAAATCTATGCCCTCCAGAATCCCCGTTAAGCGAAGGAATCGGCTTATAATTCTGTCTATTCATTTCACAAACTTGGAGCCATTCTGAAAGTATGTACATGTTTTAAAATAAGTTTCTCTTATTTAGAAAAAAAATCAAATACTGCTTTAATTTAAAGAGTCTCCCCTTTTTTTTCTTGTTTCATGTAAACCAAACACCATTCATTTGTAACATAAATGTTTCTTTTTGTTCTTCCAAGAAATTATAGTGGATATGATTTCTCAACTTCTAAAATCTTGGATAGTGTCAAAGTAAAAATTGCACGGGACACAGTTCATGTGAGGAAGACTTCATTCAAGGCCACTGCACTAGGGAGGAAGGGCTGGGACTCCCTCTGAGTTCAACTCCCCTGAAAGGAAGGTGGACAGATGTAAGAGCTGGGTTTGGGGAGTCCTGGGCCACATGTGTTTGCCAAGTGGACTTTCCCCATGGAAAACTAAACTTGCTTATATCTCAGGGCAGAAGGTAGTGTTAGAGCTCAGAGCCAGGCACCTCTGACTTAGGCTCCTGCCCTCCCACAGAGCCTGGGGGATAGGGGAGCTGTGTTCCTTGATGGTGACATTTCAAAGGTACCCAGGTCCCTGAGAAACATGGCCCTAGGTTGTAAAACAGACAAGAGGTTTTTAAGATTTGTGTCTCAAAGGGGCAGTTACAATTATAAGGTGTTTTAAAAGTACATACTCAGGAGGCAGGAGGGCAGGGCAGGCCCTAGAGCGAGGAAGGAGCCTGTCTGAAGGTCGGTGAAGGTGAGGGGAACATTAAGGCCATCTCGGTCAACAGGAAATACTCAAATAAGAGGGTGGAAATTTCCCTCTTTAGGGGGACGTGTATGTGGGTGTGGGTGTGTTTTCCATGTGAACCACGACAGACAGGCGGCTTATAGATTTGTAGGACTTTGAAGAGGAGTGGCTGGAGGCTGCTCTAGAATTCTCTGTGGCACTACCCTTGGGCACATTGTGTTCGAGGCGTCAGGTAACAAAGCCTCCAGCGGCCCTTTGGGCTGAAGACAGGAGAGCCCGGGGATAGGAGGAGAAGCTTCAGAGCCACGAAACTTGCCTTGGCTCCATGGCCGCCCCTCGGGGGCAGTCAGCTGGTGCTGGGGGCCCTGCCACGTTGCACCTGCTCTCCGTGTGCCCGTCTTCTCAGAGCGCGCACTCCGCGGCCCTTCTGGATGCCCTGACCTCTGGGTCTCCTCCCAGCTGCGCAGCGGACCAGCAGGAGCAGAGAGCTCCCCCCCCCCCGTGAAGCCCCCGCAGGCCCGGGGAGACGCTGGTGGCGGGGGCTGTGACAAGAGAGGAGGCCTGGACATGATTTGACAGGAAATCCATGGAGCTTAGTAGGCCAGTGATAATTAAGAAGGACCGTCCCCTTATCTGTTTTTCCAGACCATCTCAAACATCTCTCTGAGAAGACACAGGCCTTATCAGTAATAAAATCTGACTAATGCACAGGGAGTGTGATATCAGTGGGGAAGGAGGTTTGCCGTTGACAAGAGTCTCTTTTCCCTAAAGTCACTCTCAGCTGTGCGGCCCCGGGTCCTTGGATCCCACGAGGGCAGCGCGAGCCCCGCGGCGCCCCGTGTGCGTACCTAGTGCACATCTGTCAGCAGCTGCTGAGCTGGGGACCCTGGCCCACGGCCACGAGGGCGATCCCCTGCTCTTGTTCTGGGGGGTTGCTGACTCCCAAGGATGGAGAAGAGGCTCTGATCTGTGTCGGGACTTCCGGGGGCAGGAGGCCTGGTGGGCGGGGGGCACAGCCCTGGTCTGGGTGTGCGGGTGGCCCCCCTTTCCTCCTTATAGCAGAACAGGGGGCCACCGCGGGTAAGGACCACCGTGCCGCCTGGAAGCCTGTGGATGGGATGGCCTTACTTTCAGCAGGAGAACATCGTGGTTTCCCAGGGCTGCCCTGCTCACTTCCATGATTTAAATTCACTTTAGTTAACATACAGCGTATTATTAGTTTCAGGGGTAGAATTTAGAGATTCATCAGTTGCATATAACACCGATCGCTCATCACATCATGTGCCCTCCTTAATGCCCATCACCCAGTTACCCCATCCGCCTACCCACCTCCCCTCCAGCAACACCCAGTTTGTCCCCTAGAGTTCAGTGTCTTCTGGTTTGCCTCCCTCTGTATTTTTATCCTACTTTATTTTTCTTCCCCTTCCCCTATGTTCATCTGTTTTGATTCTTAAATTCCACATATGAGTGAAATCATGTGGTATTTGTCTTTCTCTGACTGACTTATTTTGCTTAGCATAACACCCTCTCTGCCGTTCTTCTAAAGCTAGCTGGAATCTTGCTTCCTGCTTGACATGTTACCGCCTGTGGCCCCACTCCATCAAAATTAACTCCCCAGTGAGGCATTAATTTATATATTGGCACTAACCACAACATGTCTTCTATTAGGGGTGTTTAGATGTGTGTGTGTGTGTGTGTGTGTCTGCCTCTAAATTCTGAACTTATAGAAGTTGGAGACTGTGTCTTATTTTTCTTCATATGCTTTAAAACAGTGAATGCTTAATAAGTAAGCATTGAATCATTGTTCAACCGAGTTTTCAGTCTTCCTGGCTCTGAAGGGAATCATCACGCTAGCAGTATTCCTTGAGGAACCCTCTTCGAAGATGAACATTTCCTCATAGGCCATTGTTCCAGGGTGTTTCCTGTGAAGCTTGTACAGTAGGAGTAGGTAAGATCATTGACGGATTGTTCTTGTTTTCTTCTGTGGGCCTATTAATTCCCAACATAACATAAAAATCTATAGTGATAGCTAATATTTAAAAGATACGGGGGTGGGGGCACCTGGGTGGTTCAGTCGTTGGACGTCTCCCTTTGGCTCAGGTCATGATCCCGGGGTCCTGGGACCGAGCCCCGCATCGGGCTCCCTGCTCCGCGGGAAGCCTGCTTCTCCCTCTCCCTCTGCTGCTCCCCCTGCTTGTGCTCTCTCTCACTCTCTGACAAGTAAATAAATAAAATATTTAAAAAATATATAAATAAATAAAAATAAAAGATACATGGGGACATCAACAGTAGATTTTAGGGGAGCAGTCATGCTGGTGAGGACGTTGCTGTTGTAATCCAGGTAAGAGATGATGGTGGCCTGACCGAGAATGGTCGCTGTGGGGGAAAGAGGTCATTAGGTGGTTGGAAGCAAACCAGCATGGCTTGCTCCTGGAGGAGAGGAAGTGAGCCCTGCCCACCCGAGTTTCCTTGTGTTGCTTCTGACTTAGGCAACATGGTTGGGCAGGACCATCAGCTAAGAAAGGAAACACCGGAGGAGAAAATTCAGGGGAAAATATTTGAGTGTTGACACTTGATTTAAAGGCACTGTGAGACACTCAGGTGGAAAAGTACTGTTCTTCCTGGGGGTGCAGCTGGAAGCTGCGGGACAGAGCCTGGCTGAAGATGTGTGTAGATGTGTGAGTCACCAGCATCTCTACACAAAGAGCTCATTGTGAGGAAGGTCCAGTTAGATGTCAAAGGTTTCATTTACTGGTCAACTGAAAATAAGAAAAATGAACATAATTTATGCAGATTTAATGAAAGTAATTTAAAAGAATGTTAAAAGAATGTCCTCTATTCTGAGATCGAGGCCTTCCCTAATACTTGTTATTAAAATGTCTTGGAAAAATAAAAACCTAGTATTCATAATTTGGCTCCCTAGGAATTACAGTTTGGTTTTCTGTTTCATCCTATTAGAAATTCATAGGGGTGCACTGAGGGTTTAAAGCAGGGGAGTGGCATGACATCATAGAAAGCATGTGAAAGTGGAGATTCTATCCGCTACCCCCCACCCGCACCCACCAGATTAATTTGTCCACTGCAGAGATTCATTTTGGGTTTTCCTTGAAGAGGAAACTGCTCAGTCAGGGCCCATTCCTGCTCTGGTGGTCTTGAGGCAGTTCCAGGTGAGGCAGGTGCATGCTGGTGAGCTAGCCCTTCCTCCAGACTCCCGGGTGTATTCACATGTACTCGCCCTGGGCGGTCAGATATAAGTACTTGGGTCATTCTTGGTTGTAATAAATGTCTGTGCAGGAGCCAATTTTCTACTGAGTTAGGCTTCACACACCCTAGAGGAAAATGTATTTGGAAACATAAAACATGGTTTTCATTAGATTAATTAATGACACTGTATTAGATACAATTATCTTCTTTGAATAACAATGTTCCAACACTTGCACCCGCATTGGATTTTTACCCCTGGAACCTGCAGACATTGTTTCCATCATCTCCAAAATGTATGGCCCTACAGGTAGCTTCAAAGTTTCCAGAGTTTTCTTCTCCAGCTCATTCATTGGCAGTGCATGGGTGCCCCCCTGGAATGGGGGCAAGGTGGTCTTTCCATGCTTTGCTCCTGAAGTCTGGCAGACCTGCTGTCAGACTCCTCTTGACCTGTGGCCACCTCAGGAAGGGATGCACTGTTTGCAGAGGTGTTTTCTGGAGAAAGTGCACTTATCGCCATGAATTCAGTTTGACATGACTCTTATACTAGAAAATTGGAATAACTGTTTTCCCTTCATGATTCTTTCTGTTCTCCTGCTGATGCTTTGCACAGCTGTTCATTACAAGGAGCTTGTCCCTCAAATAAGACTCTAAACCATCGAATAGCCAAGCAACACACTGAAGAAAAGTCCTTGTAAATCCTGTATGAGTTAAGCAAATGCCTGCTCCATTTTAACATGGAGACAGACAGAATGACAAATTAAATGCCAAGTAGACAGAGACATGTTGTAATACCAAATGCTCCAAGTGCTGAAGACATTTTTCTAGTGTTTCTGTAATCCTTAATGTTAGGAGGATTCTATCAATTTTTACTGCAAATCAAAGGACAACAGGGCAACAATCAGTGTTTCCTTGGTGGAAAAATGGGGTCATGTGCTGTTCTTCCAGTAATAAACCGAATGGGACATGGGCCAGCTCAAAATGTCAGACATATTTCAGTCTCTATGCTAGTTTTTAGGAAACACTCCATTCAGATAACTTTGATAAACATTTAGATTACTGTACACTAGACACTATGTTAAGCTTATGTTGGTGAAGGAGAAACTATTCTTACCTTGAAGAGAGACAACATTCGATGGTGGAAATGAACAAGATGGAATTAAGCGCAGCATATCGTGAAATGTCCTAAATTTGGTGTGTACAAACAAATAGGAAGAAGGGGGCTATTGCCTTTTTCTGAGGCCAAACCTTGGACCTGAGCTTCTAAGCTTATGTAGAGGTGGCCAGGACACAAGAGTCACTTGAGACAAAGGGAAGAGCTTGAGTTGTTCAGGGCACAGCAGCTGGTGGTCCGCTGGAGGAGTGAGGTACCGTGAATGTGCCTTTTGCAATCAAACCTAAGTGGCTGTGTCAGAGATGCCCTTCTTATCTAGGCCACTGGCTTCAAACTCTGCTCCCAGGAAAGCTGGGCCCCTGCAGAGAAAGCATCAGGGTGGGCAGGGGGATGCTGGTAAGGCAGAGCTGGACCTCCTGCTCCTTTCTCAACCAGAGCAACACCCATCAGACTTTAGGGTTTTCTGGTCCACATAAAAAGATTCCGGAAAAGGCTCACCCTGTAAAATATCATTTGAAGGAAGGATTCCACTGCTAATAAAACCACTGATTTAGGGGAACTCAGTACTCTCCAGACTTGGACGAAGTGAATAAAAAGGACTTTCTCTGTGATCTGGTTATCATTTCTTCCAATACTGAAAAGAGAAGGAAAGACTAAATAAGAGTCTGTCCTGACACATGGACTAAAAATTCTATAAGTCGGGGTTTAGAACACAGCAGTTTCAGTTCTCTGCAACTGTTACAATCTCAGAAAGTGCAGTCAAGCTAAATTTGGTTTTGACACTCTTTGCGAGTCTTATATTTCAGGCAGAAAAACTGAGGTGCAGATAAAGACAGAGGTAGTAAAAGTGTATTTTGGAATTTACAGAGAAGCATATTTAGTTTTCTGGCATCTAGTGTGGGTTTAACCACCCTGTTTATCACTAAATATTTATTTATTTTTATTTTTTATTTTTTAAATTTTTTTATTTTTTTTAAAGATTTTATTTATTTATTTGAGAGAGAGAGAATGAGATAGAGAGCATGAGAGGGGGGAGGGTCAGAGGGAGAAGCAGACTCCCCACTGAGCAGGGAACCCGACATGGGACTCGATCCCGGGACTCCAGGATCATGACCTGAGCCGAAGGCAGTCGCTTAACCAACTGAGCCACCCAGGCGCCCATCACTAAATATTTAAATCAGTGCTGTATGTCTCTGAGCAGATGTGGCTAATCTGTGGTGCGTACATGAGAATGTCTTTTACTTCATTGTAATAAGTCTAAGGGGTGATGGTCCAGGGACATTGGCTCTGGCTTGGGGTAAAGTATGAGGATGGTGTGATGCCGTGAGCCAGCATGATGCAGCAAAGTGGAGGGAAAGCACAGGTAACTGAGTCAGACAGACATGGCTGTGGGTTTTGGCCCAGCCACTTACCAGTGGATACACCTAACCAGCCAGCAAGGCTCAGAGATCACCTTGTAAAGTGGATGCCTTGTTAAGATACCATAAGCATTAAGTGAGATAGGAGAAGACATGAACTTGTCTCTTGGCAAACCTTAAGCAGTGGTCACTCTATGGTTACAATGGCCCAGAAACGAGTAGGCAGCAGTCTGAAATGAAGTGTAGGGTATTTCTGGTTGATTAACAAGCTAGAGAATATAAAGAGTAATTAAATATACGCTTTAGAACCAAATAGTGCTTGATAACATATTTTCTGCAGATGTTCAGTTCTCTTCCCCCATAGCAGGGGAATGTGCTTCTCTGCCCCAGTGGTGTTGGCCCGGCCATGAACCTTGCTCTGGAATGTGAATGAATATGAGAAGTGATGGATGGAGCAGAGGTTTTACATGTGCTTGTGTGATTTGGTTTGGTCTTTCTTCTTCCTGTCTTCTGCATGTGAAGAGCATGTCCTAGGTATTCCGTACTCCTTCACCCTGGATGGCAGAATATGAGATTGATATGCACACCTTGGCATATGGTTATCAAAACATAGCATCATTTTAAAAGTCTTTGTCCTTAAATGTGAAAAGATCGGATTTTTATTCCTATAACACCTGTCAGCTCTGGGTGGGTTGGTGTTTTTACACTTTGTTTTCTGTTTTCATATATATTTCTTCTTTTCTTATATAAAAAATTCAGTGTAGTTTTCATATGAGTTACTGCATATTTTGAATATGGAATTATATTACCTTTAAATTTATTATAGCATGTGAATAGAACATTCAGTCTGTTCCATCTAAGAACAAAGATGATACCAAGAGGTGTATTAAGATGTGTTAGCCTCCATTTTTTTTCCTCCTCACTAGGGATGTGAGCTAATTTAAAAAAAAAATTTATCCTTATATATCACATTCCCATTTCTCTTTCTGTGTAGAGATCATTACACATTTCATATTCTGTATAAATGTGTCTAAAATATAAGCCTGGCTATAGCTTTTGAAAGTCACATGATGATTTTGTGGCGTGTCCTGCCATGTGCCTAGAGTAGAAGCAGCAGATATCTTCATTGACTCACATGCTGGGTTTTCTCTCAAGATTTATTTATTTATTTTAGAGAGGGCGAGCAAGTGGGGGGCGAGGGGAAGAAGGAGAGAGAGAATCTTAAGCAGGCTCAATGATCTTACATGAGATCATGACCTGAGCCAAAATCAAGATTCTGTCACGTAACTGACTGAGCCACCCAGGCGCCCTTGTGCTCATATGCTTCTGGAGCATATGAGCACTCTGCAAATGCAATTAGACCAGAGTACTCAAATGGTGGTAAACCAAGTGAAAGTGTTGCTTTTCTACCTTCTATGATGGATAAACTGATGAAAAGTCTTAGCATAATTATGTGTTAGTCTACAGAACTGAGGCACGGTTGTGAGATTCCTTTAAATTCAAAGGACTAACACACTACAACGTGAAATCAGGTTACATTTCTCACTCTGGCACTAACTAATAATTCTGTCTCAGTTTTACACTATCAGGAATTTGGGCTCTTTTGGCAATTACTTTAGGTATGTGATTTTTTTTCAGTTATGTGAATTTTTAAATATAGACAAATAAATACCAACACAGTATGGAGAGAGAAATAGGACTTTTGGAATCTAATTTTGGAGGGAAGCATGTAAAAGAATTATTCATAAGATGCTGGATGACATGCAGCTCCCCCACAGATGAAAGGGAATGTAGCAAAACAGAGACCCTCATGCTCTTAACATGTGGCTTGTTGAAAGAGTAATCAGTGAGCAATCTGTGCCCAAATGCCTTTAAGAGTTCTTAGACTCAAGTGAATGCTAATGATAAAGAGCTGGTACAACATCTTGATTCAGTTCATCTTTGAGAATGAAAAGTTGGAATAACTTGAACCAGAGAAAGTCACTTTACATGTCTTTCATTCCAATTGTCTTTGTAAACACATATGTATATGTTCATCAGTGAGAAGAAATGGACCCCCTTATATAATGATGTGTGTTTTAGACATTTTGGTGTTCTGGGTCCATCGGCTTTTTCTAAAGTAATATCCTCTCCTGACATGTCTCAATAATGCTTTTCCAAAATAATACCTCATATGTATATGTCAGTTTATGATGTTCAGCATGTGTGTACTCAAATCCATTCACTCAGTTGGTCTTTGCAGCCAGCATACCTTATTTTAATATTCATCCAACAAAGATAGGTTGTGCATTTTCCATGTGGAAGGTGAGTTACTTGATGGGATAAATTATATAAATATGAAAAAAAGAAGCAGTCTTAGCCTCTACAGAACTTTCAGCTTCATGGTCAAAATTTACAGCCCTAGCATAGGATAGACAGAAATCTTAAAAATCAGAAAGTTGTAACAGAGAAATTAAATAAAACCTCTCAGGCTCAAGCAGGGAGTGAATTTATAACTTTGGTGAAAACATTGAACTCTGATTGAATATTCTCACCACCGTAGTCTAGTTTCAAAACCATGTCTTTTTAACATAAAATGCATATTTTGAAGAGTATGGTCTTGACAAATGAGAAAATAAGTATGTTTTTAATACCACTTAGTTATTTTAGGGGAAAAGTTAAAAAAAATTATCAATGAACCTTCATGAGCCAAGGCAAAAGCAAAGATTTAAGAGAGAAGAGCTGCCCTGGCCTCTAGTCAGAAAGAAGGAGGCTGGGCACTCACCCGAGACCTTTAATGAGGAACAACACTACTGCAGTGTTAACCAGGGGATTAGTGTGTCATTCAGGGCACAGTAACCCTTCTGTGTGTCTTGCCCTTCACGTGCTGGTTATAACTCAAATTGTGGACTTCAATGCTGGGGTCAGCACTTAGAGTATCTAAGTCTGATATTTTAGGAAAGTGTCTTAAGCTTTTTAAGCTTGTCTTATTTACTGCTCTTTGATGTCTCACAGATCCTAGTAAGACACAGAAAGTAGAGCAAGTCAATGATTCAATGTTGCCATGATCAAAGACAGAATAAGGATTCTAGAAAGTAGTACAACTTGGCAGCATTTTGGAAATTCTTGCAACAACAGCTGATTGGCGGAACAAAGTCAAATACCCAGTTACCCAAGGATATAGGTGCCCATGGACCTATGGTACTGCAATTCATTTTGATTGACTTGAATACTCAGCTTAACTTAATATATTGACATTAATTTAAAACAAACACTAAGGATACAGCAGAACATGTCCAAGAGTTCAATTCCAAGCTTAAAAATTTTTATTAGAAATATCCATGGAAGATTCTGCCTAATTTGTGCTACTTAAGTAGCATTTTACTAAATCATTCATAGGTGGACACAAGAAAATGTGTTTCAGCCGATAGTAGGAAGGTGGATTGAGCTCAGTCTCCAGTCAGAGTGGCTTTTTGTTGGCATCAGATCTGATAGAGGAAAAAGTGAATCTCTAAAAACACAAGAATCTTAGTTGCTTCTCTGCCCCCCTGCAGATTTTTGAGGATCCAACCTCAGTCTTCTGTGCATCCACCACTAAGGTCTACACCCGGGTTTAACGCAGCGGAGACAACTTGGTGCAGTAGTTTTGCAGAGAACCGTGTGCATGTGCACCACGATATTCGCAGCACAGACTCCAGAATTTGGCCTAGGAAGCAAGTTATAACTGTTACTGAACACTATCCACTCCACTTTCTCTGGTGTCTTTATCCCCAACAATGCTCAGTTGCCGGAATTCTCCTTCGCTTAATTTCCCACTGACATGCTCACTACCCATTATACCGTCCATATCAGGCCATCACTGGTGACACATCAGTCCGCCTCTTGTGACCTCAGTTTCTTTCTCTTCTTATCTCTTAGAGGTCTTCCCTCCTCTTTATAGCTAGCCTGCTGTTAGGGCAAATACAAAATTTTAACTAAGAGGCTAATTCTGTCTGTTGAAAATATGAGAAGAGATTTACTTCTTCCCTTTTTCTAGAGCTTTTACTATAGAAAACTTCTAAGTTCTTTCCCCATCTCTTTGCAACACATGTAGAACTTTATAAAAACTGAGTAAGACCCTGGACAGCTTCATGAGCCATGATTGTCTTTCTTAGAGACCTGGAAACCATCCTTCTGAAATGCAGTCATCGAGGAAGATAGCACCCCATCTCCCGGCTTCTGTGGGAGGGTAGGAGCATAACTTCGGTGAGCTTCTTGCTCCAAGTTGCCAAACTACCTCCTGTTATGAAGATAGAAAGATAGGAGGAGTTTATTTCTCCTCTGCACAAAGCCAGTTAGCCAACACAGAGTCACCCCAATTACCAGGTGAATCTAGGACAAGGTCTTTGTGACCAAGGTGCTGTCAAGTCCTCTCACTTGAGGACTGGTCAGTGCTCCTCCTCTTGAGAACACATACGTAGTTGGTTGTACCTGCTTGGCTCTATAAAGGTGAGATGTCTTCCTTGCAGTTTCCTAGAAGATTGTCTGTGATGTACATAATGTTCTGCTTTAATACTTACTCAATAATAAAATGGTTTCCTTTCTCTTCTACCTTTGTGGAGAGGTTTGGGGGTTGATAAAAGATTTTATTTTTAAATATATTTCCCCAACATGAGCCTCAATGTATGCCATGGAGCCCATCAGCAACATTTCAGCAGGCATCTACTTCATGTCTGGTAAATACTACATATATTAATACCTGACTTAATTCTTACAACTTCTTGAAGCAAGTTTTCGTAAATCACCACTTTACACTTGAAGAAACTGGGACATTAAAACATTAAGTAGCTTTTCTAAAGCTAGTTATCTTTAAGTGGTAAAACCACAGTTTGAAATCCCTGTCTGTTGACCATAGACCTTGTGCTTTTCTTCCCTATATTCTATTTCTGCAATTCTCTTTCTTGACTTTTTGGAGGTAGACTTGCCTATAAAACCTGAAAGAGACTGCAGGTCTTGAGAGTCACAAAGACCAATGACTATGAGGCCAGGATGTGGGAGGCACAGGACTGGGGCCTGAGGTCCTTGTTGGAACTTCCTGCACAGGTGGGGAGAGGTGTTGTGTGTGTGTGTGTGTGTGTGATTGGACACCAGACATTGTGGTAAGCAATTTCCATAATTAGTCTCACAGGAGAGTGATGAGAAGGGGACTCCTATTATCCTCATTTTAAATGTCTGCCTTAGGCCTGTTACAGAACTTGCTGTGGGTGGACTAGCTACTATGGAGCAGCTGGCCCATATACCCTTACGACTATTAGGACAATAACAGCATTTCTTAATCGTATCAGTACTAGTTAAAAATACTGATGATCAGGCCCTTTCATTGGAGAGCCTTGTCTGGTACATTTGCCAAATGTGCCATATGAATCTCGGGTAAGTTAAGTATGGACATTGGCAGCAGAGGGTCTGAGCAACAGGGAGCTGATAGAGTGGGGGTGCATATTGGGTTGTTGGACACATGGTGCTGACTTCTGATAGAATGGTCTTTCAAGTGATGGTGGTGGAACCATGACCTGGACATCACTGTGAAAAGTAAGGAATGTTTTGGGTCCCTTTCTTAGGTGATGAGTTGGGATATTGGAGAAAAACTTGTATTAGCAAGGGATGTGATGGGGAGCCTAGTTGGCTCAGTCAGTTAAGCGTCCAACTCTTGATTTCAGCTCAGATCATGATCTCAGGGTTGTGAGACTGAGCCCCTCACCTGGCTCCGTTCTTAGCTCAGAGTCCACTTGAGATTCTCTCTCTCTCTCTCGTGATCCTTCTCCCTCTGTCCCTTCCCCTGCTCACTCTCTTCTCTCAAATAAATAAATCTTTTAAAAAAAGAAAGGGATGTGAGCAAGGTGTTACTGATGGAAAAGATGTTAATTCAGGTTAGAAGGTAATGGGAAGGGAGATTAGCTCAGGTTTGCATAGGTACCATTGTTGTTTCTGTTTTTATGCGTATGTTAACAGTAGACAGGGGGCGGGGTGCAGTGCGAGAGGCTGAGCTGGGATGAACATGAGTGCAGGGCTGGGATGGGACCTTGGAAGTTGGAGAGTTTGAGCACAGGGGTGAGAATTATCCAAGGCAGGAATGAAGAACACAACAGAGAGAAAACCTCAGACCCACGTGAGTGATGGGAGAGAGGGTTCAGAGTAGAGGCAGGGCAGGCAAAAGTGCTGACTCTGCAGACCTAGCTAGACCTCAAATTGTAAGGATTCAATCAAAGCAGCCTTCTCCTTTATAATTAACTAGAAGCCTAATTAATTAGCAAGCACCACAGGTTTAGATCCTAGGGGAAAGAAGTGTTCTGTTAAAACAAGGGAAAGCAAAACAGTCTAGAACAGCCATTGAAAGTATGTTCCAGAAAATCCATAAGAAGGATGTAATTCATGAGCACCAGCAGGATTCTTACTAGATTTGGAAACAAATGAATTGGCAGTGAGTCATGGATGTTAGAACTGAAATGAACCCTAACAACAAACATCACTTCTAGGGCTCTTGTGTTATAACGAAGCCAAGACCCAGGGTCAGATGCAGGTGTAACTCCCCTAGCTGTGTTTGTCCTGACAGCACGCTCAGCCTGGGAGTCCTGCAGACTCAGGACCCTGCTCAGGCACGTCTTGTGGCTTGCTGCAGAAGAGGATAAAACAGGCCATGGACTGGTCATGTCTTACTCATTTACAATAATAACTTTTCAAGTTAATCAAAGGCACTGACAATTCTATGTATTTCTCTGCACATTTAACCCTATAAGTTCAGATTGCCATGCTTCACGTGGTTTTAGATACATAGCAACCTCTCTGCCTTTGTCCCACATTTCCTTCCCAGTGTAAAGTAATTCTGTGTTCTTTTGATGGATAACAAGCTAAAGCATTTCACCTTCAAGTGAAAAACCTCCATGCAAACAACTTCTCTCCAATCCCTGCTTGGCTTTCTTCCCCTCTGCCTTTCACTATTCCTTTCCCTCTAAAAGAGTACAATAATATTCCCCCATTCCCTCTGCCTTCAGCAGTTTTGCTCATGAGTTATTCCTGCTGCCTAAAATATTTCTTTGCTATTTGCTATTTGAAGATACTTAGGTAAAGATTTTAAAGTCATGGAACAAAACCTACAATAGGATATAAAATGGAATAGGAAGTTCACATGTGTAGTGAGCTCAGGTACAGTATGTGTAATCGGGGAATGGGGAAGCCTTTGGGTTGACTAAAATGTAGCATTAAGCGGCATCACCTAAGAGGCTTTATTTACTCCAGTGTGAGGAAAGAGTAATGAGAGGATTGGGCTCTTCTGAATGCATGTGGGGGCGAGGGGCAGGGGCTGGACCCACACTCTCCTTAAGGAGGAGTACCAAGTTAACGGTAGGTTTCCTTGATGATAATGGCTGAAGATGTACGGAAATCGCTAATCGAGCCACCTCAAGGAGGCTCGAACATAGCCTCCTTGGAGTGATAATGCAAAATTTAGAATTAGCTTGGATTTTAATCTCTGTCATTTTGGACTGGGAATGCATGATCTAGTCATTTAACCCCTTTGTATCATTCTTAGAAATCCAGTCGAGTTCTGGAGTTGCAGAATCACATAAGTACACAATTACTAATGTTCTAGGAGGGGTTAGCAGGAAGAGGAATCAAAGCCAATTACTAAACTGAGGATTTTCTCCTGTTGACTCTCCCTCTCTTCTTCCTGGTGTCTGTTTTTTGGCATTCATCGTTCACTTGCAAGATGGCACTGAGAGGGTAGGAACAGGCTTGAAATGAAAGAGAATTTAGTTTGCAACCTGCTCATGTTTTTGGAAAGCACTTTGCTTATCCTTTTGTCCTTGTCTGTCATATGATATGGACTTTGGAAATGAAAATACCCAGGTAATAAATGTACTTGTATTAGTGGATGTAAGGTGGTTCTTACTAGGTTGTTAGCACCTTGGGGCCAGGGACCATCTCTTGCTCTTGAATTTTATGACTATCAGAAAACTTCTCTTAGGGAGTGTGTGCTTAGTCAATTTTTTACAAATTCTGGTCCTTTAGAAAAGTTCCAACGGACCAAATTATGCTTCTGTTGGTTTCCAGATTCCTGAGAACACCCAGCTGTTGCATAATTATGAGAATTTTATGGTAGGACCCAATGACATAATATATTTTCCTACTACCTCTATTAAATTTGATAAAGAGGTTTTTATCAGATAGAGTAGTCTTACTGTTATAATAAACTATCCCCAAATGTCAGTGGATTAACATAGTAGATTATTTCTCCCTCATGTAACAAAACAAGGTGGACATTCAGCAAGCAGCCTTCCATGTAGTAAATCAGGGACCCAGTCACTTCTACTTTGTGGCTTCGGGAGCCCAGGTGCCCTCTGCTAAATCTCCGTGTTGTCCAGCAGATGAGAAAAAGAGGAAGCTTGGAAGATTGTTGTGGGAGGATCTCATGAGTCAATCTTAAAAGGAGGAACCATCACTTCTGCCCACATTCTCTGATCAGAGCTGTCAGATGGCTACTCCTATCTGCAAGACAGACTGGGACATGCCAACCAGTTATGTGCTCAGCAGAAGGAAAATGGTTTCATGGAGGCATCCAGGTATCTGCCATGTTCCAGTCTGTCAGTCATTAAACATACACCCAGTCTTCTGGCCAGCACAGAGCACACTCACACATTCCCGACATACTCAGCCCAAATACAAGCAGCCACAATATCCAGAATCTTCTGATGGTGTGCAGACCTCTCCCACACTCAGCATACAGCGGCACATAAGGGATGGCATAATCATGATAAGACTCATTTAGAAAAGGAGACAGGCACTACACAGCCCTGTCCAGGGCATGCATGCCATTACTTGAGAAGACCCTTGTGCTGTTCTCTGGGGAGAGTATCTATTAGCTTGTGCCCTGAGCCCCTTCTCCCCCAAGGCTGCTCCCGAAGTGAGGGTGGTGACTATGTTCTCCCTGAATATTGCACAGGTTTTGCTGTCTGTTTCCTGCTCAGGTGAGTTTAGGGGCCCAAAGCTTGTTTTATGCAACAAAAAGAAAAAGAGTAAAAACTGAGCTTAGTTTATTTGTCAGTAACATTCCCTCAAAATTTAGAAGTTTTCTCATGAATTTGCTTCTAGTTAGTTCCATATGCCTTAATAACCACACCCAGGGTTTGTTTCATAATCATCAAGTCTGGTTGATTTCATGGTATCCTTGACCCCATGACTCTCAATGTAATGACAGCTTGGGTTTATTTGAAATAATAGACTTTGTTGATGTCCTTGACCTGACCTTTGCTACAAAGTTAAGATTCTTTATGTCACTGGAAAGCTTTATTGGGCATTTGTGGCTGAGACCAATGCACCTTAGCTCTTTCTCTTAGCAGGTGGCTTTTCCAACTATGCACAGCTCCCGCTGTAGGGTCTTTCTTTCCTTTGATGCCAGCAGGAAAACCAGCCAGCCCTGGTGGGAGCTTATTCTTTCTTGATCCCTAGTAATGTTGGCCAGCAGGAATCAACACATCAGCAGTCCTCCATCCACTTCCTCCATAGTAGAGATTCGGGAAGAAGAACTTTCTCCACATAACTGTTCAGTGGCCATTCCTGCAGTATTTCAGAAAATGAGGCTCATTTATCTTGTGGCTCACCATCCCTAGGGGCCTCAGAGTTCCCTGCTGGAGCCTCTGATTCTTGGAAGTATGGAGATGGAAAGATGATGTGGGGAGTGTATAAGAACCAGATATGGATGTGACTGGCCTGTGCTAGGTTGGTAAAGACCACTGGCCCCATCGAACTATGAGGAAGTTTGAGAAGTCTTATCTAGTTATATGTTAAGGTGTGGAGAAATCAGGTTTTGGTGAACACAGAGCAATTCTGGCCACAGATACCAAAGAAGTGGATGAATGGCAATATATGCTCAGTTTAGCAATTCAAAAGAATATTTATAGACTAAGCTAAGAATGAAAAGAGATATATAAAGGTAGGGGATAAAAATACAGGAATGGCAAACAGTCACTGGGAACTCACTCAAGGATTTTCTTAAACACAAAGAAAAATAGAAGAGAAAGTTTTGTGTGTCTCCTTCATCTTGACTGTCTTCCTGTTGATGGCAGGACAGGGCTGAGTCCTTCACTAGACGTGAAAACAGAGGTGGAAGGAAGTCTACTAAAGGGACAGAGAAGCAGGGAGGGTTCCTTTTTCTCCAACGTTGGTTCTGCAAACCATACATTAATGCCACTTAGGTTTGTTCGTTTCCTGAAGGGCTGTGGGTGAGTCATCTTGGTTCATTATTCTTCAAAAATAACCCAGGAGAGGTGAACAACTGGAGAAAAGCCACCTCTGGCATTTAAGAAATCCACTGGCGTCCACCTCCCAGGGGGTGAGGCCCACGGGGCGGGGCGTGGACCCCGGCACTGCCATCCCCAAATAGAGTTCCAGCTGCATGTGATGGAAGCTTTTTTGCCCACATTGACCAAAAACCGTCGGTAGATTTTCATAGTCCAGTTCTGTGATACACTTTGCCAAATCCTTTCAAGAAAAGAATCATTTCTTAATGTTCCTGGAGATACAATGCAAAATTATCAGCATCTTCATGTTCAATTTCCTGAATAAATCAGCTGCTTGTCAATTTATTTCTGGCAGAAGGGTCAAGGAAAGGGAAGAATCCTTTATTCTATACTTGGCAAATTAATTTATATATGTGGAATCATTCCTAGTCTTGTAAATTTCATCAATGTAGAATTGATTCTTTATCTTCCTCCCTCCCCCATCCTTCCTTCCTTTCCCTGTCTCTCTCCCTCCTCCCTCTTCCCTCCCTCCCTTCCTTCCTTCCTTCCTTCCTTCCTTCCTTCCTTCCTTCCTTCCTTCCTTCCTTCATTCCTTCCTTCCTCCCTTCCTTCCTTCCTTCCTCCCTTTCTTTCCTTTATTAAATATTCAGGGACTATTCTGGGTACAGGGCATAAGTTGATGAAGAAAAACATATATATGCCTAAAGAGGTAATAGTCTAGTGTGGGGTGTACAATAGAAGTATATTATGAGCCACATAAGTATATTTAAATTCTCCAGTAGCCACATTGAAAAAAACTAAAAAGAAACAGGTAAAATTCATTTAATAATATGTTTTATTAAACCGTATATATCCCAAAATGTTATCACTGAAATAGTCTCGCTCTCTTTCTTTGGGGGGTACTATATCTTCCAAATCTGGTGTATATTTATTTTTTTCCAAATCCTACTAATTTATTTCCATCTTAAGTTTTTCTTCAATCTTTGTTCCTATTGCAGACCACTTTGGATGAAGAATTCTGCACCCCACCCCAGCTTAATTGAGATATAAGTGACAGATCACATTGTGGCAGTTTAAGGTGTACAACATAATGATTTGATACACTTATATGTTGCAAAATTATTACACAATAGGGTTGGTTAACTTCCATCACCTCACATAATTGTCTTTATGTGTGTGTGTATGAAAATTTAAGATCAACTCTCTCAGCATATTTCAAGTATACAATACAGAATTTTTAACTATAGTCAACCATGCTGTACATTCAATCCCCAGAGATTATTCATCTTCTAACTGAAAGTTTGTACATGTCCCTACTTTCTCCACTCCCAACCCCTGGCAACCACCCCTCTACTCTCTGTTTCTATGAGTTTGGCTTTTTCAGATTTCACATTATAAGTGAGATCATATAGTATTTGTCTTTGTCTACTAATTTCACTTAGAATAATGCCATCCATGTTCTCAAAAATGACAGGATTTTCTTCTTTCTCATGACTGAAGAATATATAGCAAATTCCATTTTATATATATATATATATATATATATATTTTCTTTATCCTTTCATTCATAGTCAGATACTTCGGTTGTTTCTATATCTTCACTATTTTGAATAATGCTGTGACAAACATGGGAGTTTAGGTATCAGATATCTTTTTGGGCTTATTTCACTTCATTTAGATCTGTAACCACAAGTGGGATTGCTGGATCATACAGTAGTTTTATTTTTAATTTTTTGAAACTCCATATTGTTTTCCATAATGGCTATTCCAGTGTACATCCCTACCAATAACACACAAAGTTCCCTTTTCTCCACATCCTCATTAACACTTGTTATTGCTTGTCCTTTTGATCATAGCTATTCTAACAGGTGTGAGGTGATGTCTTGCTGTGGATTTGGTTTGCATTTCCCTGATGATTAGTGATGCTGAGTATGTTTTCATATACCTGTTGGTCATTTTTATGTCTTCTTTGGAAAAATGTCTATTCAGGTCCTCTGCCATTTTTAAATCAGATCATTTGTTTTATTTTGCTACTGGGTTGAATGAGTTTCTTATATATTTTGGATATTAACCCCTTATCATGTAGATGATTTGCCAATATTTTGTTTCATTCCATAGGTTGCCTTTTCATTTTTGATTGTTTCTTGTGCTGTGCATAACCTTTTTAGTTTGCTGTAGTCCCATTTAGTATAGCATTTATTTTTCTTTTGTTGCTTGGGCTTCTGTGTCGTATTCAAAAATGTCAAGGAGCATTTCCCATATGTTTTCTTCTAGTAGTTATGTGGTTTAGGTCTTATGTTTGTCTCTAATCCATTCTGAGTTGATTTTTGTGAGTGGTGTAAAATAGGGGTTCAGTTTCTGTTCCACATGTGATTTCAGTTTTCCCATTTATTTATCAATTTTCTTCAGTTAATCTTTCTTTCTCCATTGTTATTGGTTCCCTTATCAAATATTAGTTGACCCTATCTAAGGGTTTACTTCTGTGCTTTCAATCCTGTTCCAGTGGTCTATGCTAGTACCATACCATTTTGATGACTGTAACTTTGTGATATAATTTGAAACCAGGAGTATGATGTCTCCAGCTCTGTTTTCTCAGGATTGCTTTTGTTATTTGGGGTCTTTGTAGTTCTACACAAATTTTAAGATTTTTTTTTTCTATTTCTGTGAAAACTGCCATTGGAATTTTGATGGAGAGTGCTTGGAATCTATAGATGGCTTCAGGTAGTAATGACATTTTAACAAGATTAATTCTTCTGATCCATGCTCATGGGTTACCTTTCCATTTATTTGTGGTTGTACAGTTCAGTCTATCAAAGCGTTATAGTTTTCAGTGAACAGATCCTTCACATCCTTGGTTAAATTTATTCCTAAATATTTTATTGTTTTGATGCTATTGTAAGTGAGATCGTTTTCCTCATTTCTTTTTCAGATATTTTACTGTTAGTGTATAGAGACATAACTAATTTCCTTATGTTGATTTTCTATCCTGTAATTTTAGTGGACTCATTGATAAGTTCTAAGAGTTTTTTTGTGGATGCCTCAGTATATTCTAAATGTAAAATCCTATCATATACAGAGACATTTTTACTTCTTCCTTTCTGATTTGGATGCCTTATATTTCTTTTTCTTGCCTGATTTTTCTGGTTAGGACTTCCAGTTCTGTGTTGAATAAAAATGGAAGGAGTGAGCATCCATGTTTTGTTCCTGATCTTAGAAGAAAAATTTCAAACTTTCACTGTTGAATCTAAGTTAGCTGTGGGCTTTTATATATGGTCTTTATTATGTTGAGGTAGGTTCTTCTATACCTAATTTATTGAGAGTGTTTATCATGAAAGGATATTGAATTTATCAAATGCTTTTATTCATTTACTGAGATGATTATATGATTTTTATCTTTCTATTAATGTGGTGTGTCACATTTATTGATTTGCATATGTTGAAACATCCTTGCATCCCAGGGATAATCCCTCCCGATCCTGGTGTATGATCCTTTTAATGTATTGTTTAATTTAGTTTGCTAATATTTTGTTGAGAATTTTTATATCTATATTCATCAGGGATATTAGCCTGTACTTTTCTTTTTATGTAGTGTCCTTATCAGGCTTTGATATCAGGGTAAAGCTTGCCTCATAAAATGATTTTGGGGTTTGTTCAATTTTTTAGAGTAGTTTGAGAATAATTGGTGTTAATCCTTTAAATGTTTGATAGAATTTACCCATTAAGCTGTCTTGTCCCGGGCCTTTATTGTTGTTGTTAGGAGGTTTTTGATTACTGATTCAATCTCCTTACTTCTTATTCGTTTGTTCAGATTTTCTATTTTTTCATGATTTAGTTTGTAGGTTGTATGTTTCTTGGCCTTCATTCATTTTCTCCAGATTGTCCAATTCGTTTTCTTATAATTGTCAACAGTAGTCCCTTTGTACTTCTGTGGTTTCAGCTGTAATGTCTCCGCTTTCATTTCTGGTTTTATTTAAGTCTTAACTCTTTTTTTCAGTCTAGTTAAAGTTTTGTCAGTTTAATCTTAAAAAAAAAACAAACTCTTAATTTGTTGATTTTTCTATTGTTTTTCTGATCTGTGTTTTATTTATTTCTGCTCTGATCTTTGTTATTTCCTTCCTTTTGGTAATTTTCGTCTGAGTTTGTTTTTCTTTTTCTAATTCCTTGACATATAATGTTAGGTTGTTCGTCTGAGATCTTTATTTTTTTCTTAAAGTAGGGCAATTACTGCTATAAACATCCTTCTTAGAACTGCTTTTGCTGCATCTGTTTGTTTTGGTATGTTTTCATTTCCATTTGTTTCCAGATTTTTTTTTATTTCCATTTTGATTTCTTCTTTGATCCATTGATTATTAATGTATCATTAATGTGTTTTTTAATTTTCACATATTTGTTATTTTTCCAGTTTTCCTCCTGTTATTGATTTTAATTTCATACTATTGTGGTTTGAAATACTACTTGGTATGATTTCAATCTTCTTAAATTTGCTAAGGCTTGTTTTATGACCTGATTTATATGATCTATGCTGGAGAATGTGCCTTGTGCACTTGAGAAGAATGTGTATTCTGGGGCTATTGGATGGAGTGTTCTGTAGATACCTGTTAGGTCCATTTGGTCTAAAGTATAGTTGAAGTTCAACATTTCTTCATTGACTTTCTGTCTGGATGATCTATCTATCATTGAAAGTGGGTATTGAAGTCCCCTACGATGATTGTATTGTTGCCTATTTTTCCCTTCAGATTTGTTAGTATTTGCTTAATATATTTAGGTTCCCTGATGTTGGTTATATATGCATTTATGATTTTTATATCTTCTTAATGAATTGACGGCTTTATCATCATATAATGACCATTTTGGTCTCTTGTTATTATGAATTAATCTCTTTTGTCTGATATAAGTATAGCTACCGTTTTGGCTTCTACTTGCCTACTACATCTTTTTCTGTCTCTTCACTTTCAATGTGTATGTATCCTTAAAGCAGAAGTGAATTTCTTGTAGGAAACATTTAGTTGGGTCTTATTTTTTTGTCCATTCAGCCGCTCTATTTTGTTATATTGGAGAATATAATCCATTACACTTAGAGTAATTACCAATAGATACAGACTTACCAATACCATCTTTTTAATTGTTTTTTGGCTCTTCTCCCAGCTACTCACTCCCACCCTCCTCCTCCTCGAGTTGTGCAGCTCATGACTCAGTACTCTGGATGGGGCAGAAAGAGAAATGTGCCTCTTTGGCAGCATCCCACAGCTCAGGAAGCTAGTCACTCACTCACATGATCTCATTTTTCCACATGGGAGAAGTCATGGACCGATAAGGGCTCTCGTGGCACTTAACTCCATCCACCTCCTTGGAGGAGGGGTGGCATGGAAGTCAGACTGTTGGTCTTCTTCGCCCCAGTGTGTTCAGACTCAGAATTTTTAGCTATAACCTTGTGCTGGAACTTTTTGACTGGACTGGATTTCCACAAAGGCTCTCTTATCTGTGGATGATTGTCTAAGCCATTGTTCTCCAGGGACCCTTGGACCACAGCTAAGAGTGTCTGGGATCAGTTCACAGACCACTGCATAGTCCACAGCTGGGACCAAGATTACCAGACACATGGTGGGCAAGACTCTTTCTGGCTCTGTTGCCCTATGGTGTTGACTCCCACAGTTTTCACAAAGGCACTTTTGTCTGTGGGTAGATGCTAGATTGCTGTTGTTGAGAGGGTGATACGATGAGGGACATCTTATTCAGCCATCTTGCTGATGTCTCCTGGTGTATATTTTACACAGCCAGCACATCTTGATTTGGATTTGCCATATATCAAGTGCCCAATAGTCACCTGTGGGTAGTAACTGCCGCTTGGGGGAGTGCAGGTCTAGTGGAAGACACTGACACATAGACAAGCACTTAAACTCTAAGAAGGACTGTAGTCTGAGGTTCTATGGGGCATAGAAGAGTCATTTGACCTAAATTTAGGGGTCAGAGAAAAGGCTTCCCAGAGGAAGCTGTCAGTTGGGAGATCAATAAGAGTTATCAAATGAGTTGGTAGAAAGTGCAGTAAGTGGGAGAAGAAGGTGTTCTGGGAAGAAGGAATAGTATACACAATTACACAGTGATGAGAGAAAACATGCCCTGCTAAAGAATCAAAAGAATGTCTGAGTGATCCAATTTAGAGAGCAAGTGTAGGAGATTGGGGCGGGATGGTGAGATCGAAGTTGGAGAGATGAGCTGTGGCTCTCAATGTTACATTAGGGACTGGCAGGTTTATATCACTCCTTACTCTTGAAGTCCATTTCCAGATATTTTTCCCACTGTTGGACAAGGAAAGACTAAAGACAGGGAAATAATTAGCAGGCTCTCGCAATAGTCAAGGTACAAGTTGAGGCAGGGTACCTAATTTAGGATTGCAGAGGTTGGAAAGAAATATTTAGGAGGCAGAAAAAGGAAAAGGGTAGCACCACAAAATCAGCTTCTATTTAGTGAGATATTATTAACAGTGGATTCTGCATCAGCAGTTCCCTTCAGAATGAATCAATGAGTTAGCATGTGACCTACCAGCTGCACTTTGGTAACATTTATCATAGGGAAATGGAGGCTCATTTTCATGCAGGAAACTGGACACAAATGTTTGTATCAGCTTTATTCATAATGGCCAACAACCCAAATGTCCAATGGGTAAACAGTTATGCAAACCGTGGAATACTATTCAGTAATAAAAAGGAATTAGCAGTTGATCGTTGCTCTGATGAAATGCAAGGAAATTATGCTGAGTGGAGAAAGTCAGTCTCAAAAGGACACATACTGCAGGATTTCACTGATGGAACACTCACGAAATTACAATTTTAGACGTAAAGAACACATTAGCAGTTGCCAGGAGTTAGGGATGGTGGGGGAAGGGGAAGGGTGTGACTCTAAAGGGGTGATGAGAGGATGTGTTGTGGGTGACAAGAGAAAGTACCTCTGTTGTGGTAGTGGTTACACAGAGTGATACATAGGATGAAACTGCATGGACTTACAAACACAGGAGTGCATGTATAAATGGTGAAATCTGCGCACATTCTATGGATTGTATCAATGCCAGTTTCTTGACTTGGAGAGAAAGTCTACACTGCAATATAGTTATGCAAGATGTTTTTATTGGCAGAGGTTGGGGGTGGGGTGCATAGGCCCTCCATGTACATTTTTTTGCAATCCCCTGTATATCCATAAAAAAACAAATCCGAATAAAAAGTTAAAAATGCCTTCTGTCATTGCCATTGTTTGCTTTAAAGGAGGTCAGGAAGAATGGTGCAGTACTTTTTACGTGAGTACAATAAAAGAGATCTCTGCTCCTTTAACTGTTTTATTGTCAGGACTTGGTCATCAAGGACCTTTATGAAGTACATTGGGTGCTGTCCACAGACGTAAAACCTGGGCTGCTTGCACGCTCCAGGGCGTGACTGTCTGATGATCAAACTCGGCTCTACTCCCCTTTAGTCCCAATCTTTGAAATGTGCAGGTAGATAATAACTCCTCTTTCTTTGTTCACCCCCTCCCTTTAAGGAGCCCCGGCTTCCTCTAGGATCACCCTGTGTAACCACTACCACAGTTGAGCTCTGGGCTTCTGTGTGGGATTCCGTTGACTCCTGCTTACGTAGAGACCCCTGCACACAGTGATGGCTTGGACTGTCGGTGGGCATTCAGAACTCTCTTTTCAGGGTTGGTCTAAGAGGTGAGGTGGTAGAAATGTATAAAGGCCCCATGGTTCTGAAAGTTTTCCAATGCACACAGTGTGTAAAAATACTTAGACAGCTTTCATCTTTCCCTACTCAAATCACAGGGTCCACGTTGACAAACCACACTTTCTTTTATTCAATCTCAGCAGCCTTGGACACAGCTCACCCTACATTCATTCTTGGGACTTTTTTTTCACTCAGCTCCCAGGGCACCAAAACTCCTTTGATTTCTTTCTTCCTCTCTCCTGGGTGTTCCTCACCTCTCAGTCTTCTTTGATGGTCCTACCTCCTCTTCCTGCTCTCCAAGTAGCTGAATCCTCCAAGGCAGCAGTGCTCAGTCCTCTTCTTGAGTGACATCAGCTGCCTGGGGGACCTCATGTGGTCCCCTGGTTTGAGTCATGATCTATCACCCCATGAATCACAAACGTCTATCTCTAGCCCATCTGCTTCCCAGCCCTCCACCCACCTCCAGACTCTAGACAGCTGCCTTAGCATCTCAGAGTCGACACGTCCAGATCAGAACTTGGGGTTTATTCTCCATCAATCCCTGCTCCACAACATGATCCTTCTCCACATTTTCTCTGCCATTAACAGTTTCTACAGCTCCAGTCTTGAAGTCATCTGTTCACACAACGCATCCAAGCACCAGCAAAGCCGATTGGAATTATCTCTAAACATGTTCTAAATGAGGATTCTTCTTATCACCTCCATGGCAACACCTTAGTTCAGGCATGATCGTCTCTCATCAGAACTCTGTGGATCCCATATCATGGGCTGAGTTGTGTCCCCTTGGAATGTCTATGTAGAAGTCCTAACCCCCAGAACCTCAGGATGCGATTGTATTTGAAGAAAAGGCCTTTAAAAGAGTAATTAAGGTAAAATGAGGTCGTTAGGGTGGGCTCTAATCCAATGTAATTGGTTGTCTTGTAAGAAGAGATTAGGGCACAGACACACGGTAAGGAATGATCAGTTTGAAGCCTACACTGGATCTTATTCTCCTGCTCAGAGGCCTCCAGTGGCTTTCCATCACACTTGGAAAAAGTTCTGAACTCCTTACTAGAGCTTGCAAGGCCCTACATGGGCCTTTGGACCTGGCCCTCCAGCTCCATCTCATACCGCCGTTGTCTTCACTTGCTTCATCCGCCACATTGGCCCTCTGGATGCTCCTGGAGCACATGACGTGGCCTGTGTTCTTTGTCAGAGCCTCGGCTCTATGGCTCCTCAGCTGGCAGTGCTCCCCAAAGATGCTCGTAGGTCTTGCTGCCTCCCCACATTCAGATCTCAGCTCAGAGGCCACCTTCTCCAAATCGCCTTTGCCAGGCACCCACCTGCTTCCTAGTCCATCGGTTTCTCGCTCTGGTTCTTGTTCCCTTCATCGGAGCTATCACTGTCATTCTATTCCATAATGAAGTATTTTTCTGTTCTCTCTGTTCCTGCTGCCAACATTTGAACATGTAATCCATGAAGGGTCTTATCTGTCTTGTTTACTGCAGAGTCCCATGCTTAAAAAAGGCAAATACATGAATTCAAAACTATACAGCTGGATTTCCAGCCCAGCTTTTCACTTTGAAGTAGGTGTTAAATTTGTGGCCCTTTTGGGAGGAAAGAAGCTTTATCTTGTATAAATTTGATTACCTGGTTGGTGTCAATATGTTCATCAACATCTTGAATGTTTTGTAAACAAGTAGGCTGGTTTTTACTCCTAATTGAATTTGTTCTATTGCTGTTTCACAACAGTTTTTGTTCACTATTATGATCTAGTATATTAAATCCTCAAAGTGGATACAAAAATACAGTCCCTCCGGCAAGGAGCTTGGGGTCATATATACCGATTGGAAGGTAGTTAGGGATTCCAGCAACCCGCTTTTGGGTGTTTGGAGGGGTGAGCATGTTCTTCAGCCACGAAGGCAATGGCTTACAGCAGTAAGTGTGGGACAGAAATCAGAGCTTGTGTGTGGGTGAACCTACCCAGAACGTGCAGGCCACAGTCAAATTGCTACTGGGGTCATCTAATGGCAGATTCAATATGAATTTTCTTAAACTATAGGTGTAACTATGAAGAAAGTAAAACGTATAAAAGTAAATGAAAGCTTCTCTCTTTTTCTTCCTTATGAAGTAATCTTATCACCCCATTATTTGTGGACCACTTTATTGCTTTCTCATGAGCTGACTATGGAAATGGTTCTAAGGATGAAGGTAGAAACCTCCGGAATTATAGCCTGTCTACACAATTAGTGTTATATAATCCTCCAACGGCCTCCCTCTGCCTCTGAGCTCTGAAATAGCAGCACACGGGAGTGGGTGGTAAAACTGTCTAATAGTTAGCTGCTAGAAGACTGATTTGCATTCATTCTGTTTGCCAAATTATTTTGGGAGAGGAGTCTTAATTGACAGTATCAGCACAATAAGCCTAACTTTTAGCTGAGTTTAACGGCCACCCCTGTGCCAACCAGATTTTTGGCTTTATGGGCCAGGTTGGATCCTCCCCAACAGGGGTGGGGACACATGTGCCCCCAAGTGACCTGCCCTTTGTAGTCTCCCAGCTGGCTGAAACCTACTGAAGCCTTTGCCATGACACCTCCCTGCCATGTGGCTTTATCCTGTTCACCATTTCCTTGCCCCAAATATTCCCAGGAAACACGTGCAGTTATATTAAATAAGTATCTCATTGCTGGCTTGTTTACTGTTGCCAACTAGTTGCAAACCAGAAGAAACTGGGCTGCTTGTGAGTAAGAAAATAACCAGGAAAGATGAGCTCACTCTGGAATGAGAAAGGAGAGTCTGTGTATAAACAAAGGGTTGAAACACACACACACACACACACACACACACACGCTCACCGTCCTAGGCACAGATCACTGACTCTCCATCTTAACCTCAATGTCTATCTGCTCTGAGTTTGAAGGGCAAACCTTTCTTCATGAGGGTTTCCCTTGATAGTAAAAAAAAAAAGAAATCAGTGTCAAATAAACAAAGGAATTCCTATTTTATATAGCATAATATAATTAACAATATAGCATAATAATTAATAACAAAAAACTTTAACCAAAGAAAGTGACAAAGATAAAATTTTGTAGGTATCAAAACATATAATTTCTTGGTGTTATCTGTAAAAAGCAGTGATATTTAGAATGAGCTTTGGAAAAATAAAATAGGGTGAGTACTAACCTACCTTGATGTGTTTAATGGTTTAACTCATATATTCCCAAACTAAAGCTTATTTTTTTATAGGGTTAGAGAAGATTTAACTGAATTTTTTTTTTCCGATGTCTTCCTTCCATAATTTGTTCCTTGTTTATAATGTTAAAACTCTGGCCACTAAAATACCGTTTTCTTAGAATTATTTTCTGCTACTCCTCAGATAAGCCTTAGGTCAAATTTGCTCCACACCCACTTGGGACCTCTGTATATTTTGCCTCCTATAGAAACAAAAGGTGAAGGACATGACTGGCTCTTAAGACCTTTATTTCTTAGAGAGTTTTCCTTATGGAAATTTATGCCAATTGTATTGGTTTTCACTTGTTCTGAAGCTTGAATCTCTAAATTTCTAACAGACACTAAATGTATTCCTTAAACCCATTTTTAATTTTCTAGAAGTTGGTTCTTGAAACTGAACTTATAAATGATTCTCTGTGCCTAGAATATAATACTTACAACCCATTTAAGTAGAACTTATATAGCTTTTGAAAATGGTTTTCAAAAGTGGATTCGTTCAACCAACACTTATGAGTGTACAGTCCTTACAATTTCTTTAATTTTCAGAATAGTATTTTTAGATTCTGAACAATTTTGCCATCTAAATTGCATTTGCTTTCATGCTACTGCTTCAGAGAATAGTACCAGCTTTACTTTTATTCTAAATGACTTTCCCTGCTTTGTCATCACCCATAGTCTCCAGAGTGTATTGGCCATTATATGGAGAGCCCCAGGAGAAATGTGAAAGGAGACCGTAAGGCAGTGGGAGGTTATTTGATCATTGTACTGCTTTTTATTCTAACACCTGAATAGAAAAGATGAAGAAATCGAAGGACTGCATTTTTTTTTCTAGGAAAAACTTAGAAAAGTAAATGTCCTTTACACAAAATCTTTTGTTACTTTTATCCTTCTCTTATTACCAGAAGGTATTTTTGTGTGTGATTATCAAAACTGGTGAAGTATAGGACAATGATAAGAAATTCATTTTATAATTATCCTTTGGTAAAATAGCTTTTCTGCTCACTCGAATTGGAAGAATGAGCAGATATCATGGACTGTGAACTCTTTGCTGCCATAAAATTGCTCTCCTAGTATAATTTCCTTTTGCAGTTTCTCGATAGTGTTGGGCAGAAAGTTTAGTACTGTATTTGCAACTGTCCAAATATAACCTTATTTTTTTTCAGTTGAAACAAAATTGAATTGAAACAAAATAAGGAACCCAGAATGTGCTTATTAATATGTATAGAAAACTTTAATTTCAATTAAAAATACAACTTCCTAACTGCAGTGAGATATCACCTCACAGCTGCTAGAATGGATATTATAAAAATGACAAGAGATAACAGGTGTTCTTGAGGATGTGGAGAAAAGGGAGCCCTGTGCACTGTTGGTGGGAATGTAAATTGGCACAGCTACTATGGAAAACAGTATGGAAGTTCCTTAAAAAATTAAAATAGAATTATCGTGTGATGCAGAAATCCCACTTCTGGCTCTATATCCAAAGGACATGAAATCGGAATCTCAAGCGATATCTGCACTCCCATGTTTAGCAACACTATTCACAATAGCCAATACAGGGAAACAGCCTAAGTGTCTGCGGATGCATGAATATAGAGAAAAGGTATAGATATACATTTATGCAATGGAATATTATTCAGCAATAAAGAATGAAGGAAATCCTGCTGACATTCTAATAACATGGATGAACCTGGAGGACATTATGCTAAGTGAAATAAGCCAGACACAGAAAGACAAATACTGCATGATCTCACTTATGTGCAGAATCTATAATAAAGTCAAACTCATAGAACCAGAGAGTAGAATGGTATTTGCCAGGGGATGGGGGATGGGGGAAATGGGGAGATATCAGTCAAGGGGTACAAACTTTCGATTGTAAGATGAATAAGTTCAGGGGATCTAATGTACAACATAGTAACTATAGTTGACAAAACTATTATATGCTTGAAATTTGCTAGAGAGTAAATCATAAATGGTCTCACCACAGAAAAGGTAATTATGTGAAGTGATGGATATGTTAATTAGCTTGATTACAATAATCATTTCCCAATGTATATGTATGCACTTTAAGGAAACAAAACAAAAGCATCATGTTGTATAACTTAATTATATACAATTTTATTTGACAATCATATTTCAATGAATCTAGAGAAAAAGCAATGAAGAAAATATACAGTTTTGTGACCTGAAACTATTAAAATACATTAAGTTGAGAATATTTCTCTAAGAGTACAAATGGGGATTTTTGTATTTGGTTTAAAAATATGGTTTCTAATTTTTATTCATTAAAAAGATTTTTTTTTATTGAAAATGTCCATTGTTCCAGGCATGTTCCTACATGGTCCTAGTATCCATCTGGTGTTAGATCAGATGGCAGGAATAGAGCATTGATACAGAGGGCAGGCAGCATACCCCGTGTACCTCGATGGAAGGACAGTTCAGAAATCAGTGATTGCCAGACGAGGTTGACAGGCAGATGAGGTGTTCTGGGAGCATGTAAGTGAGACGGCACACACTTTCTGAAGGAATGAAAAGCAGTTGATGAAGTAAAGGACAAGATGAAGAGGAGGGACACAATGAGCCAAGGCTAGAACCTTCCTGTGTCTAGCGGACCACACATTTACACTGGAATGTATACTGTTGGGTTGTGGGGGCGGTGAGGCTAAAGAGGCAGCCAGCTTGGACATGAGAGTGGGACACCATGTGAGGGGAGCCACGGCTGTGTCTTACACAAAGGATAGTGTTCACTTTGGAGGCTGTGGAGAGGGGCAAAGTGGTAAGATGAGAAATACCTGTACTAAGATGGTGGTCATGAAAATGATAGAGAGATTTGGAAAATTCAGAGAAGGTGAATTGGCATGATCCTATGACTGAGGGAAAGAGCATCAAAAGCATTGTTTCCCACCTATTTTATCTATCAGTGATTTTTCATGGAATATTGAAATGAAGAAATCTGGGAAAGCACCAGTTTTGAGACATAAAACAGTACTGCATTAAGATTACTTACAATATTTAGGGCTCTGAGTTCTAGGATCTGGGAAGTATATTGGATTGAAGGAATATTTGGGTTTTGGTTTCTGATCTGCCACTTAATATTTGTGTGGTCCTTTAAAACCCATTGGCCATTGGGTCTCCATCCATTTTTTTTAATAAAAATAGATATTGAGAGGTAAAATTTGAGAGGACCTGTCAGTTTTAATATTTTCTAATTTTGTGATTATGTTTTTATCTCATATGTGTTCACAGAATAAGGGGCAAATGTACTGTTTGCTGGGAGAGTTAATCTAGGGAGGTATGTCTCAGGAATCAGTATGACTCAGAGCACTAATACAAATCAAGCAGGCCACGCGGTCATCAGCAGCCTCCACGTGCGCTGAGGGATGGGCCTGTCCATCGACCTTTGTGTGAGATGGATTGATGCTTTGAGATGCTGGACCAGCCTCTGTGACACATGTCTGGTCAAGTCACACTTTTAATATCATGATGCTCTTTCATCATCTGATAGTAAGTGGAAAAATCTTTCTCTGGCCTAAGGAGTATTATAGAAAAATGAGCACGAAACAAAATGGTTGGAACAATAAATGCAAAAACACCCATCTCCCTGCCCCCCCCCCATTCTAATTAGCCTCAGATTTCCAGTTTGCTCCTCTGGATAGCTATGCCTGCAGCCCCACAAGTTTCCTGGTGGGACATAGTTATGGGGGGGATAGCATCGGACAGCAATTTGACCCTCTCCAGTATAGTGAGTAGATAGACCTCAGTTTCTTCTCAAGAGTGATTCTTGATTACCCTTTGCCCCGGGCTGGTGTTTACTTACGGCTCCCACGGGTGCTGCCCAGGGACATTGCCTGAGATATTCCACTTTGAACAGCACCCGCATCTCTTGGAGGACAGCTAGCTCCACATACTCTTCAGAACCCAATGAAAGGGACAGGTGAGGTTGAATATTCCAAAATCATAGCAGCCTCCTGCCATCCTTCCCACCAAGGTTCAGCACACACCTCTGCCTCTTCCCTTGGTCAGATTGTGTCCACTTGCTTAGACTCCCATTTACAAATGGCACCAACATCCCTGACCTTCCTGAGAGACTCCTCCCAAAGTATTATAGGGAGAAGCCTAATTCCCTCTGGATATTCACTGTAATGGACTGAATGCTTGTGCCCTCCCAAAATTCATATTTTGAAATCCTACCCCTCAGTGTGATGGTCTTAGAAGGTGGGGCCTCTGGGAGATGATCCAGGTTAGATGAGGTCATGAGGGAAGAGCCCCCATGGTGGGATTAGTGTCCTTATGAGAAGAGAGCAGAACATCCCTGCTCTGCCAGGAGAAGGCACTCGCCAGCCCACCCCTGTTGGGACCATGATGTCAGACTTACAGCCTCCAGAGGCATGAGAAATAAATGGCTCTTGCATAAACACCTAGTGAATAGTGTTTTGTTACAGTAACCTGAGCTGGTTAAGACCATATCCATGCTTAGGGATGGCAGAGACTTTATAGCAGACCTAAATGCTAGTTCTTAGGTCCCTATAAAGGGGTGTATATAAAACAGCAAAGAGAGCCTTGGGTAGCGTTCCCTCCCTCCGTTCAGGAATGCATGCATTCTAAATTCTGATACTGTCCTTGTCAACCCAAGCTCACATAATATCATACTCTTTAGCTGATGACTGCTACTATACTTGTTCCAAGCAGGCTTTTTACAGAAAAACCACATGATAGGGGCCCCTCTCAATTCTCAGTCATATTCTTCTCCCTGATAAAAACACTCACCAGCAAAGAAATCCTTGACTCCAAAAAATAATGATATCTGTCTATGCCCTGCTGCACAACGAGGCGGGGTTTTCCTCTGTGGCCTCCACAGTATGCTCTCATTACTTTATAGGTCTAATACATTGATGGTGTAGACACCCCATTTAAGTCTCCCTTTATTCGAAGGGAAAATTAATGTAAGCCAGGTAGAAGTGAATTTGGGCAGAAATGAAAATGGTTTGAATATAGGTTCATGAATATTCTAGCTCAGCCCTCAGAGTCTAGCATGCCAAATGCGAGAGGATGAAAGTAACAGATTTTAGGGGCTCCTGGGTGGCTCAGTTGGTTAAGCGACTGCCTTCAGCTCAGGTCATGATCTCGGAGTCCTGGGATCAAGTCCCACATCGGGCTCCCGGCTCAGCGGGGAGCCTGCTTCTCCCTCTGACCCTCTCCCCTCTCATGCTGTTTCTCTCTCTCTCTCAAATAAATAAATAAATAAATAAAAGAAAGTAACAGATTTTACTAACAGTCATCATATTTGGATTAAGAAGGGGCCATTTTCCATGTTTTCATTTGGGGTAGGGGATAATGCACAGATGTTAAGGGACCTCCCCAAGGCTGCACAGAAGATCAGTGGTGAGCGGCCTCAGGGTCATTGGCAGGGTCTGAGATCTATGCAGGTACACAGCATCCTCCCAGGCTGGGGGCCCAGGCTTGGTTTAATGCTCAGCTGCCACCTTCCTGAAATGTTTAATACTTTCTGAACAAAGGACCACGCACTTTCATTTTGCACTAGGCTACGCAAATTTAGTAGGGGGTCCCAATCATAAGTGTTGGGTATTTTTCACACGTCATTTGGACTCATAACCTGGAATTACAAATTATACCTTACAGTTCAATATTATTAAGAACCTAGTACAATGGGGGAGAAATGACTTAAATTTTCCAGTTGGCAGGTCAAGCCCTGAAAACAGTGGCTCCAGGGACTTGTAAGAAGGCGGGTGAATTTGTTCAAGTAGTTCCTAAAAAAGAAGGAGACGATGTGTACCGTAAGAAGTTGCTGTAGAGTATGCAAAGGATTTCTAAGCTCTGGCAGTAGTAACCTACGATTTTTGCCCAAAGTTTGAAACTCTGGAATTCATTTACAGTCGTGAACCAGAAGCAGAATTTGCAATGTTTGGGTTTCTATTCTATAAAGTACTATAAATAAATTGGCTGTGCATTTAGGTCTTTGAAACTTTGTGTGCATTTAAATCATAAAGTATGGGCAGGACTGTTTGAACTGAGCTGATCCAATTTTATCATGAATCCAAAGTGCATGAGTTTTAGTTCTTTTTTTCTTGAAGCCCATGGACTCTTGATGAGGGCAAAAGCATCATCAAGTTACCCTGCGTTTAACTTCATTCCTTACTTAGCTCCAACGTGGGTCAAAGTAACCCGTTGCTTGACTGATCCCCCCATATGGTGTCATTATTTTTTCCAATCTTATAATTTGCTCTGATAGAGTTATTTTAAAGAGCAGAGTATCTGTGTGATAATGTCTCATTGCTTAGTGACTGTCTGCCTTTTACCAATTTCATGTCCTTTTTCAGATCATGGTGCAAGAAAATACCTTCCTTTTATACCTTGTCTTTCTCTGCTGCAGTGTTTTTCAATCAGGGGGTGATTTCATTACTCAGTGGGTATTTGGCAATGTCTGGAGGCATTTCTGATTGTCAAAACTGGGGATGCTACTGGTATTTAGTGGATAGAGGGCAAGGATGCTGCTTAGCAGCTTCCAGTGCACTGGAAATCTTCCCCAGCAAAGAACTCTTTGGCCCCAAATTTCAATAGTGCTGAGGCTGAGAATCCCTGTTCTGTAGCTTAGAATCTACCTGCCAGATTAACTTTCTGCTGTCCTAAGTGGGGTGAAAATGGCAGTGCTGGCCTGTAGCTCAGCTACTTATTGGCTGACCAGGCAAATATCAGCTAGACTGACAGTTACTTTTTAAGGTAAAGAGCAAGGAGTGTTCCCTGCAAAAGGTACAGAGATGTAGGCACTAGAGTTGTTTTCTGCAAGGAAACCTTGACTACTTCAAGTGTAAAGAGTGATGCTTTCTCTGGGTCCTAGTCTGTATTAATACTCTGGTATTCTCCATGTTGAAGTAGAGGTTGGGAATTTGCTGAGCAAAACCAGCGGTTTGAAATTAGGTTTGTCTACATGACAGTTAAATTCTGCAAATGTGTATGGGGCATCACATTGGCAATGGGCATTAGGATAAGTATTGTAAGGAATATAAATATCAGGTATCATCCCTACCATCAAAAAGGGCAATGGCTGGCCCTACAGGAGACGGGGAGAAGCATAGTGAGGAAACATCCTCACCTTCCAAGCAATCCTGACTTTGAGAAGTTATGTTCATTCTCATTTTAGCAGTGGTCCAATGGAGAAGTGACAGGAGTAAAGCCAAATCTCTGGGCTTTAGAGTGTACTGGTTAGAGACATAGGAACGCCTCTTACGTTCAGTACGTTGGAAGTCATATTGACATACTCATGGTGTGAATGAGGGTAGCCCTGAGGGATTATATAGTTGGGGTGTCACTAGGTCTTTCACCAATCAGGGACTGCTGATTTTCTCAGTTCTTATCTGCTGCCAGTACATGTGGGGATAACTTCCTGCCATCAAGCAAACAGTCATCTAGGGCCATCACCTTCTTCATAACATCACAAAATCTGGTGTGCGGGAAGACTGAGCCAAATTTTACAACACAAATAAGTGTCCCTACTACTGGGAAGTATATACTGATATGCTTGATGCTGGCAATGAAGTCCCACTAGATGCCAATGGAAAATATGGGTGGCATTGTATCAGAGGGCAGTTAAGGAAGGTCTTTGATCAAAGGAGTGTTGGGTCACCTCTGAGCACCTGCACAGTTCTTGGGTTCACAAACAGTGCCCTTCATAGATCCACTCACTCAAGTCCAGGACAGATGGCCCTCTCTGTTCTTGGGCAACCTTCCCAGAATCAATTTCCATGCTCTTCTGATAAGCATCCTCCCTCTTTCCTTTCAAACTTCAGTTTCTTATTTAGATTCAAGGAAAGGCTTCATTCTTCCAAAACTGTCCCTTTCCTTCCCCCTTCCTGTCAATTTTCATTGCTCTTCAACCTGAACCTGAAACCCAGTTTTCTAGATCAGCACTATCCCATAGAAATACAGTGCAAACCACATATACATAATTGAAAATATTCTTGTGAACACAGTAAATAAATTTTAAAGAAACAAGAAAAATAAATTTTAGAAAAACATTTTATATAACTAAATTTATAAAAAATAATACCATTTCAACAATTATTTGTTGGGGTTTGTATTTTCTTTTGGGGGTAGTTGTAAATATTCAATATTTAATATTAGAACATATATTAAGTGCCTTTACTGCTGATAACATGATGACAACTATTGTTTATATTAACTTTGAGGGAGGTTCCAGGCCTCTCTCTGATCCTTATACATTTTATCCCTGGGGTGGACAAGGATCTGCAAGAATTTTGCCATTATAGAATAGATTTCAGAGAACAGAGAGAATCTGGGATTGAGTATATATGAATAGAAAGATGCATATCTAAAATATCCATACCTTCTTCTTTTTTAATGTTTTATTTATTTATTCATGAAAGTCAGAGAGAGGCAGAGGCAGAGGGAGAAGCAGGCTCCCCACCTAGCAGGGAGCCTGATGTGGGACTTCATCCCAGGACCCTAGGATCATGACCTGAGCCGAAGGCAGACGCTTAACCATCTGAGCCACCCAGGCACCCTAAAATATCCATACTTTCTTGAGGCTCTGACATTTCTAGAAATTTTTAAATGAAAGTCATACTATTAATATTTTGGATTACAGATAATATTGCACATTAGCCAACTTACAAACATTGCTTTAAAATAAAATCAAGCATTATACTAGTTTTGACAATATTAAATAATTTTACAATAAAAAAAAGTCTCATTTGTAGACATTCTGTCACACTGATTCAAGTAATACTTTTACTTGACCAGTTGCTGTTTCCGAGAACCAGGAGTCTAAAGCATTGTATCACGAGTTTCATTCATATCGGATCTGACTGAGCTTATGTCAAACCAGGCGTATTAGTTAGATAATGCTGCTATAACAAACATCACAAACATGGCGACTCAAACAGCAGAAATTTATTTTCTCGCAGCTCTGGGGGCTGGAAACCCCAACAAAGTTGGTTTCTTTTGAGGCCTTCAGATTTCTGATGTCTTGCTGTGTCCTCGTGTGGTCTTTCTTCTGCTCACATGCTTGTCTATGTCTTCATCTCTTCTTCTTACAAGGACACCAGTCATATTGGATAAGGCCCCACCTTCATGATCTCATTTTATCTTCATTACTTCTTTAAAGGCCCTGTCTCCAAACACAGTCATAGTTTGAGGAACTGGGGCTTAGGACTTCAACATATGAATTTGGGGGGCATGCAGTATAGCTCATTTGGTAACCTAAGGCAGAATATCCCGCTGTCTTTACCCATCCCCTTTCATTAGCCAGTTGGCTTTGAAATCGTTAGCACAAGTTGCCTATCCCGTTCTATTGACCACCTTGAGAATTCTGAGGGGTTTGTTCTGGCTCTTTCCCCAGACCTCTCTCTCTTTGATCAATGTCTACCTTGCAAACACATTTTCCCTACCAATCTAACTATAATTCAGTGAAGAAATTCTCTAAAAAAAATCATAAATCTTCTTTATTTGCAATGTTTTAAAATGTATAATACTTTCTGTATTTAATTTCATAAGACTGAAAAGATAATTTAGTTTTGATTTTTTTGCATTAATTTTAAGACTGAGTATCTCAGAAACCATTTGGATTCTGCTTTTAATTCTCAAACTTGCTTCAAATGAGAAAGTTGTTTTTCTATGACAATATACTGAAATTAATTTTAGACCAAATGACTCTTTACTTATTTAAATAATATTCCTAAATGTTGCTTGTGTTCTCAAATGAATATAGTTGATTAAAAGAGTAAAAAGTTGATAATATTTTACTTCTCATCCTTGCAGTTGCCATGGTCTTCTCTGTGTCCTGGGTCAAATCTCTTGTCCTCTGTTTTGCTCTTGTGTTTTATAGGAAATTAAGGTCAATATTACTGACTTGACCTTACACCCCAAATTTCTCTGGATATGTGTGCATTTACACTCTATGAAAGAAGGTTCAATGCATGATGTATAATCCATACAAGTCACAGGAAAACTATTTGATTAGCAGTTATTATGTGAAGTTCCTGTTCTTCAATCCCTGTCTACATAATATAAAAATGAAATTCAGGGTTGAAATGAGAGAATTTTGCATATCAGTGGTATCATCTGACCTGCATGATACTCAAATAAAACAGACCACCAAATTCTCTCATTGTTAAGCTAGTATCATTTTATCCACTGTTGGGGGAAAATCTATCTTAGGTGTTTTCCTGGTAGTGGCAACCTTCTATTTGTTCTAATCTGTCCTAAGATTTATGCATGGCTTCCTTGAGTTGAGGTTGATTTTTTTTGTTTGTTTATCTGTGGATGAGTTCCTAGGTAACTGACCATAGTAAAGTTTTGGCTTTATAGTGATGGTGTTCTAAATAAGTTAAATAAAATTAACAGCTGAAAACAAGGTATACAGGTTGTTTTTTATTAAATGTTTGAACTGATTAACTTGGAGTGTCATGTCTACACAGCTGATGGCACCCAATTTACACAGGGCCTTGTCTGTGAGAGAGACATTCCTTATCACTGTCCATTGGGTGGCTTCTTCTGCAGCTTCTATTTGGGGGACATCATAGGAAGTTGTTCTTCTTACCCTCAATTTCTTGGTTCTGTCTCCTTCTTGGCTCTTTCACTGGCTCTTTTTTTTGCACACAGCAGTTTGGAGTCATGATGACACATAGTTTGAGTAGAACTGTCTTTCAGATGCCACAAGAGGACCACTTCCATGTTAATGCGGTCTATGCGTTTCACAAACCCAACCTGACTGAGGTTGTCTGGACAGTTAATGTTAAATATGGCTTAGACAGTGGTGATGGCATCATTTTCAAACATAATTGTTTTATATTATTTTATTTATTTTTAATTTTTTAATTTTTTATTTTTAAAGATTTATTTATTTATTTATTTGAGAGAGCGAGAATGAGAGAGAGAGAGAGTACATGAGAGGGGGGAGGGTCAGAGGGAGAAGCAGGCTCCCCGCTGAGCAGGGACCCCAATGCGGGACTCGATCCCGGGACTCCAGGATCATGACCTGAGCCGAAGGCAGTCGCCTAACCAACTGAGCCACCCAGGCGCCCCCATAATTGTTTTATTTTAGAAGGTTCAGGCTGCAGAATAAATAGAAGTTTGACGTGAGGACCATTGTGTGTGTCTTCAGCTTGCTCTGAATCTGCACCCCATTGATACTGCCTGTTTTTGCCAAGCTTCTGGAAAGACATGGCTGGATCTGGTGGGATAGGGTTTGTCAGTTTGAATATACTGAGGAGACTGTTGCATCCATTGCTCTATTACATGAGAGATTCCTTATTGTTATTTTGTTTTTCCTGATAGGAGTTCACATCTGTTCACATATTTACTCACTCATCCACGTGCGCACCCATACATATGTTCAGCACGTATACCCCTCCTACCTGTGAGGCACAGCATGGGCACTGGTGATCCCAAGACGACGAACAAAGACCACTCTCAATGGACTCACAGTGTATTGGGAGAGAAGCACATTCAGCCTGCTTTATGGGACCATGTGCAATCAGTCCAGCATGCACTGGTGCCCCACTGAGATCATGTCTCAATGGTGGAGTGGAAGTTAGCCAAGTAAAATCAGGAGGAAAGGTATTCTAGGCAACAAAAGTCATAAGTGAATGCACATAGTGAGAGACAATATTGTGTATTGGAGAGTTATTAGAGGTTGGTATTATTGGGGCTGGCTGTTGATAAGAGATGGACCTAGAGAAAGAGGTGGCTGAACGGGGAGGGCACTGTTTGCCTGCATGAATGGCTTGGACTTCATCCAGTAAGACAAAGGTTCTCATCCCTACCAGGCACAGTCCCTGCTACTTACAATGGATGTTGACTAATGCCCCATTTACTGTGTTGAAATCTGCAGATCCTATAAACTATCTGCAACCTTAATTAAAAAAAAATCAATATAATGCTTTTACCATAATATGAAGAAAATGTACAAGAAAAATTATGATAAAATAATATGTATTTAAGGATGTAAATGTTTGAATTTAACATCATTAAGAAACATGATGACACTGAGCTGCATAAATGAAACATAGGATAATGGGATGTGTGACACCTCCAAACACAGACTTGTGCAGGTGTATCATACTGATGACTCAGATGCCATGAGAACATCACGGTGACATGATTTCCTAAAATGTTAAATAACATGTGCTATCTTTCAGAAGAAAGCAAAGTGCAAAGTAGATGCATTACTGCATATACTGAAATACCAGCATATACTAAAACTTACAAGTACTTTGTGTCTATGGGCAAAATATCTCATGTGTCACAAAATATCTGGGACCTTGGGCTCCAGGACTGTGATATCCTTTTGTCCCCATCATTGTGACAGCCAGAAATTCACACACACATTTCCAGACAAGCAGGTGCTACCTCTTTTGAGAAAAGTTGCTTTGGGCAATGAGAAGTGAGAGTGTTAGGAGAATATCATGATTAAATCTGGGTGTAGACAGATAATTCTAGAGTGTTTTTGACTTGAGTTTGAGGAGAACAAGATGGAAGGCAAGAGAGCCTGTCACTGGTCGACCGCAATGATCCAGGTGAGGTATTAGGTGGACATGGAAAGAGGATCGTGATAGCAGGAAGGGAAAGAGAGAAGGATCTGGAGACACTTGATCTTGGTGACGTAAAGTTGTAAGATGCAGCCACTGACTAGGTAGAAGGGGAAGTTCTCCATTGTGAGTCTGAGCTCTGTCCTGATAGATGGGCCAGCTGGTCTTGGAAACTTGAAAAAACACTAGAAGAATAAATACAGAGGAAAGATAATGAAAATAGTTTTGGCTGACTTAAGTGCCTGTAGATCACCAGGAGGAGATGCCTTGCAGGTGTGTGTGTGTGTGTGTGTGTGTCTATGTGTCTAAAATTCAGTGGACAGATCCAGATTGAAGATAAAGATTTAAGAGTCCTCAGCATACAGTTGATAACTAAAACTATGAGAGTATTTCCCAGAAAGAGTGTGTGGCATTGGATGAACAGAAGATCAAGGATGAAATGTCTTTTAATCTTTACAAGATTAAAAATTCATTTCAAACTCTTGATCTGTCCAGAAATAAAATCTTACTTTACTAATTTCGAGTCATTCCAATCATTTGGATAACCAAAGGAGTGAGGAATCATATTTCTTTCACATTCACACCTTCCTAAGAAACTATTTTTCATAAGCTGCTCAGTTTGATACTTACACAAACGTGTCTAATTTTAAGGGACCAAAGTCAGTTTAGAGAAATTTGTTCAGGAGCCCCTGACAGCAGTTGAAGTGTGGCAATAACAAATATCACAGTCCCCATTTTACAGATGGAGATCTGGATGCCTAGGGAATGAAGCAATTTGCACATTGCCTAGGAAGTCACCCTTATTGAGATGCTGTGGTGCCTAACTGAGTCTAGCTTGTGTCAGATCCCAATAGTGTTTTAGATTGAAGATAAGAGACAAGATACCACTTCCCAGATCACAAAATGGCTTCATTGCCAAGAGGTCTTCCTGCCAGGGAGACATGTAATGTTTGCAGAAATCAGTTTGGAAATGCAGTATCTAATTTCATTAGCACAAACTCTCCCCATACCTTTAGGTTAATTTATCACAATCAGTATCAGCTAGAATGGAGCTTAAGGTTTTCCCTGCAGTGAAGGAGATTCACCTTGTCAAACTCAGTACTCTGAAAAACACTGAAGACGATGGCATCCCTAGTGTATTTGAATTTGACACCCTGAGCAGATCACTTTCTAACAGGTGCTTCTCTACACAACAGTTTAGACAACTACCAAATCATACGACTGATGAAACATTTCATTTTCTTGGTTCGTTTTTTAGTTTTAAAACAATGATTAACAATTATAAAGGAAGACTCATTTTTGATTTGAAAGACAATGTTCAAATCTTCTCTGAATATTTTCTGCTTGTACTAAAATTTGCACTTACTGAACAAAAATCTTATACCTCACTGATGTATACATACTTGAAAGTACTTCACAGTATCAAAATTTAAACACAAATAAAAAGACCTCCAAATGGTCACATAGAATGACAAAACTGAAGTAACTCAATTCATTTTCTTAGTCTTTACCATCACCGTGTTATTTGCTGTTTCATATGTATTGCTTAAATGCAGCATATGCAGAACAGAGAATATTTAAACCGAGTCCAAAGTAAGCTGTATGGTTCAGAGTTGCTACTCCAGTCCCACCTGTTCATGGAATAACTGTATAATTGGGAATTCCCCAAATGTAAATTCCATGTAGACCATGATGTTTGTTAAAAAGAGAGTAATAAAAATGGGTTTATTTGTAGCTTACATATATCTTATTAACCTTCACTGGTAACCACAGCAACCATTTGGAACATAGACCAACAGAATATTTCCGCCCCCCTCAGGGAGGTATATTTCATCACTGACGTTGTTTAGAATTGTCAGTTCATGGTGATAATAAAAAGCAGACAGATTTTAGTTAGTTTGGTTATTCATCTTACGTTTCTACATTCAGTGGTCTTTTCCCCTCTTAGTATCTTAATGTCTGCAGTAATTACATCCAGTAATCCCAGACTTAAAAAAGTCTGTGTGACCCAATTTGCAGTTGGACACTATCTTGTATGATTGTCATGGACTGAATGTTCACGTCCAGCTCCAGTTCCTATGTTGAGACCTTATCCCCCAGTGGGATGCTATTAAGACTTGTTAGAGCTAATTAGAATTGGTCACCAGAGAGCGTCTTTCCTCCCTCGGCCCCAGGCCAGGTGGACATGAGGAGAACATGGCGGTCTGCAGCCTGGAAGAGTTCTTGCCAGGACGGAACCACGCTGCTCCCTGATCTCGGACTTCCAGCTCCAGAACCGCAGGAAATGGATGTCTGTGGTGTACAAGCCACCCAGTCTATGGTAGTTTGCTGTGGCGGCTTGAACAAGGACAGTGTTTTGTTTTTGTTTTTAAATAGAAACTGCAACTCAGCGTTAACCATAGTGGCGTGAATGGGCCCGTATAACAGTGATGCATGCCTTCTAACAACAGGCGTTTGAAATAAGTCTTAATATGGCCTGAGGAACTAGAGTTAGCCTTAGATTTCAGGCAATAATAAAGGGTCTAAAGTAATGAAGCTTATAAAGGCTTATGGAGAAAAATTGACGCCATTGGGAATTTGAAGCTAGTACAGTCAGGCATGAGGAAATCGTAATTCCGTCTCCTCATAAGTGCTAGATGTGTTAACATCTAGCATTTTGCCAAAGGCCTTAATCACAGCTAAATGAAATCAAGGATATTCCCTTACCACCTCATCAAAAAGAAATCTGGGCATTTGGATAAGCAAGGTTAAAAACTCAGGCATTATTTTACTCCACAACCATAAATGCCAGGCTTGCTTGATTTGCCACGTCCTACTCGGGGCACTGACTGAATAACAGCCCTTTGGTGCACCACGGGGTGTTCTCATCTCCCTCTCCTTGGCATCCCAATGTTTTCCTCCCAGAAGACTCTTACTATTTCGCGAACACCACCACGCATCTGGAAGTGGCAGCAATGTACCGAATCTGACCCATCCCTATTGGCAGATAAGAAAGACAAGTGGAGGGCACCAGAATGACCACAAAGCTGCATCAACCATCTCTCGTCTATTAAACAAATGGCATTATAGAGACACTAACGTGTTGACCTTGCTCGAATGTTTGTCTGGTTTCAAGCTACTTTTCCTAAATGTTTGTTCCTTAATTTTCCAAACACTTATGTGTAAGAAGATTCTAAATGTGCAGATATTCATCTGTTATGTGTGCAAACACGTTATTTGCCTCTCTCGGAGTTTCAGTTTAACCTCTCTTGGTTTGGAAGGAAAACAAATAAAAACTGGAACAAACACTTTACTGAGGAGTGTGCCCTCAGAGTAGTCTGCTGGAATATCCCTAAGCCAGACAATTAGGTGAGCTAGGACCCCAACGGAACTTGCCCCCAACACAAAGTATTGCATGTTGAATCATTGAAATTAGAGGTCTTCTGTCATTCTGAAGGCTACTTGCCATAAGAATTTCGTAGAATTTGTGTGTCCTACACGGTGGGGAATTTCCTCCTGCAGTCCTCTCTGATCCCTCTTCACTTCCAGTGTTTCTCTCTCTCTGATTAAATCAAAGTTAACAAGTTCGGGACCATGACTTACAGCAGCTGTTCAGCCAGAAACACAGGGATAAAGGGCACTCCGAATGGTTACATTAAATGAATCTCTACCTTAGAGAAAAAGTATTGACTCTATTTATGTTTTTCCAGAAGAAGAACTAATCAGCTGCTATGGGAATCGAGTTAGACATTTCTACCTCTTAGGAAATTATAGAAGAATTAGTAAGTGGGATTGGTGTGCAGACATTTGCTACAGACATCGTCCTCAGCTCATTGCATATGTACGCTGGTGTGAGTTGGGACCAGCTATCTGAAGCAATGCCAAGTCACTGGGGCTGACAGTTCCTGACTGTGACTGGTTGCATCTTTCATTAATACTAGTCTCTGACTTTCTATCACCCAGAAAGCATGTATAAATGATGTCCTGTGTGGGCAAAATAAGCCCTATTTTGTTATTGAAAGATTGGGCTCAGGTATGTGGAATGATCACTCAAGACACAGACAGAAAATATTATCTCCTCAAGGTGGAGGGTATGAGCTCTAGAGTCAGTGTAATTCCAACTTAACCACACCACTCACCACGTACAAGACCCCAAGCAAACTATGCAACTACTCTGTGCTTCAGTCTTCCTTTGTAAAGTAATGTCCAGTGAGAAGACCGAATGAGATAAGGTGCGCACTGAGTTAGCCAGAGTGCCTGACACGTGGTAGGCTTTCAGGTTTAACTACAATCATGACTGTCCCTAGGACAAAATGGGAGATGGAAGAACTAAGAGTAACTGACATTATGAAGCTACTACTTTCAGGCAGTTTATTTGTTGCAAGTGACTCTGTCATTTGCATGTACAGCTATTTTGAACTTAAATGCAAAAAATTATTCCAACTTTTTAATTTTATGTTGTTTATTCTGGTAAGAACCCTGAATATGAGATATACCTTCTTCACAAAATTTTCAGTGCACAATACAGCATTAACTATAGGCACGATATTGTAGAGCAGATGTCTAGAACTTATTCACCTTGTAGAACAGAACAACAACTGTCTATTTCCCCCTCCCCAAGACCCTGGTAACCACCATTCCACTTTCTGTTTCTGGGACTTCGACTATTTTACTTATCTCACGTACCAAGGAATGCAGGAACATGCTCTGACATGCCTGACCCCAAATACCAAGCACACTCCTAGGATTGGGATTGGGATGGGACAAAATGGATGAAGGTCAGAAGTGGAGGGTGAAGGAAGCCCATTGTGCATGTTGCTTGGTATTAAAATTTTATTCTATATTTTGATATGTCAATATATTCCTATTCCATCTCATGTAACAAGTTTCCAAGTCACTCTTAAGCTAAAAATCCCATATTTACTTGAATTATCTTAAAGTTTGCACTTGAACTAGTGGTGGAGATCTACCTCAAAGGGGCAGATACTCCATTCAGTTTAGAAGAATTGACCCAGGTCCTTCTTTTCCTCCAAAGTCCTATTCCAATATTCTGTGATGTAAAAAAAATCTACAATCTAAAAAACAGGCACAAAGGTAGTGAACACCCTTGCTGATGATTACTATTTCCTTAAGACAGGCATACTTCTCTATGTCTAAGTCTTTACTTTTATCTCTGTAATGTTTCCTTCCCTGAATTTATCTGTTGAAATCTTCCCGTCTTTCTTCTAGACTCATCTTGAGTGGATCTAGAATTCTATTGATCTGTGACTTAAGAGAAAATTTTTACATTAAAGAGCTTAGAGTCAATCTTGCAAGCCAACCTAAATGGAACATTCCAAAATGTGTTCCATTAAACACTAGTAAGTCCACTTGAAACAATGGATTTGGTGACCAAATAAAGTTTAGGAACCACTGAGCCTTATCTCTTCCTTCTAGGAGACTGCTAGTGCTCATCCTCACATTAAAGCTCTTAAGGTCTGTAACAAAGTGGACGAGTTTGTCAGGATGGTCTTCTTTTTTTTATTTTTTTTAAAGATTTTATTTATTTATTTGAGAGAGAGAATGAGAGACAGAGAGCACGAGAGGGAAGAGGGTCAGAGGGAGAAGCAGACCCCCCGCTGAGCAGGGAGCCCGATGCGGGACTTGATCCCGGGACTCCAGGATCATGACCTGAGCCGAAGGCAGTCGCTTAACCAACTGAGCCACCCAGGCGCCCCAGTCAGGATGGTCTTCTAAAATGAGCCCACCCCTTCCTCATTTTTCATTAAATATCTCTTAGCTTGGTCTTGCACACACAAGACAGTTTTTGGAAGCACTTTCTCAGGGCACAGGGAAGAATCATAAGGGAAGGTATAACCTCATCGGTGTTCTCACTGAGATTTATGGTGGGGTTGGGTGGAGGAACTTCATCTCCATCTTCAGTGGTTAAAAAGCCATGGCTAATCTAGAGAATAGATGATAAGGACACAGAACGGGGGGCAGTGTCAGTGGACGCAGATAGAGGAGAACAAACAAAAAACAATATGGCAGAAGTGGAATATCCTCAGGTTGGCAGCTGAGTGAATGGATTACAGAGGACTTTAAAGTTTCAAGAGTAGTTGTATGGGAAGAAGGTGGTGCCATTTCTTGATTGAGGAGAGTCCGGGATGATTTCCGTTTTGGCATGCTGAATTTTTAGGTGTCAAAAAAATACATAAATTAAGAGAGTTAGAGGTATTTGGGGGAGCACTGGCAGTAACCGGAAATTTAGAAGAGAGGTCTAACCTAGGAAAACAGAGGCTAGGAAGTTGTTTCATAAAATAATAATTAAAACAGATTACTGGCAGGTGCCTCGGTGGCTCCGTCGGTGAAGCGTCTGCCTTCCGCTCAGGTCGTGGTCCCGGGGTCCTGGGATCGAGCCCCGCATCGGGCTCCCTGCTCGGCGGGAAGCCTGCCTCTCCCTCTCCCACTCCCCCCCTGCTGGTGTTTCCTCTCTCACTGTCTATCTGTCAAATAAACAAATAAAATCTTTAAAAATAAACAAATAAAACAGATTACTGGCTATGGGTTCAGAGAAGTGCAAATTTTCCTTTTCAAACAATTCAAGTTGTTTGTGGCTGACCATATATGTTTGTCTGTTGAAATTTATGGAATTTATTGTTTTAATCACACTTTTGCCACGCAAATTCTTCTTTTTCAAAAAAATAGTCATTTTTATATTTTTATCCTTGTTATTTTTCCTATCGTGCTTCTTTTTTCTTTCTTTCTTTCTTTCTTTTCTTAGGCTGTCAGAAGCACGAGCTGCAATGGTGATGATAGGAAGATCATGGGTGGAGCGCCAGTCCTAATTAGAGACTCGATTTCTCTGTAATAAAAAGCTTACATTTGATTGGATGGTTCTAGGTTGTCAGGTAGAATGAATCAAATGTGTCTGCACGTTCATGTCAAAATGTGGAAAATGCGAATGTGCATTATTTATATTGTATTTCATGGGTATAATTAATTATGTGTCTGTGGAAATGATGTCCCCAAAGACAGTTGATTTTATGTTCAATCTGTCTGTGCATTTGTAAAACTAATTTGTTCTCATTAAAATTTTTAAGGGTTTATTTGAGCTAAACTCAGGAGGCCTTTCTGGGTATAAAACTCGGAAAATACAAAGCAAAGTCTAATTTTGGTTTTTACTAGTGAGTGAACTATCTCAATGCCTGAAGCATTGTACTAAATATTATTGTAGTGAATATGGCTGGGCTCTAAAAATAAAGAGAAGACATACTTCCCTCCCAGAAAGTGCTTTTAAGCTTGTTTGGAAGACTAGGGTATAAAGCAAATGCAGATAATGCAATCTGACCTTCTATTGTTTAGTAAAAGACTATTATGTATAGTCAATGAAATATTAAGCCAAATGATGAGTTGACCAGTTTTTCTTGTTAACCTATAGAGATTTTGAAATTATTGTCCTTTTTTTTTGAAATTGCATGTCATTTCTTCTAGTTTTTATTTTTAATATTTTCTAAATATATTAACTACTGATATTAAAGTTTCAAAGATATCATCTCAAGTGGTATAAATAAAACATTTTTTCCTTGTCATTGTCAGTGGTAAGTTGACTTACTTTAAAGCAGACCCATGATGGAATTGTAATACTGCAAATGATTTATCTCAAGTTCATTATAATTAAATCTATTCATTGTGGTAGGATATAATTGCAGTCATTACAGCAACATTTACCAAAAAAATTTTTTTTTCTCATTTTCACTTTTCATATGATTATAAATCCTTATGTTCTCCTAGTCATGCTATAATCAATAGTTCAATGGGATATGACAGGTAGTTCACAGATACATTGGAGTTAATTTCATTTTAAAAATAATATTTTTAATATTAATTTAAGTAGAAAGAATATCTGTGTTTGAAGTTAATAGGTTGACTTCTGTAGATTGTGAGCGTTCCATTCCTTTGTCAGTATTCTTTCACTCATTTTCAACATGATGATGATGATGGTAAAACAAGCTGATTCCTCTGTTTTATTTTATCCAATTTCAGAGATCAGTACCCTCAACAAGATGAAGCAATTATTTCCCTCTTTATTTGGTGTTTTCAGAGACCATTAAGCCGATTTTGCCCACATCGGGAAACAAAGTAATTTCTATTCAAGGTATTTCTGATTCTCAGCAGCTCATTTTTCATTACTGTCAGTCCTGTTCTCCACGATGCAGACTTCTTGGCAGGCCCAGCTATGGCAAGAACATGGTCACGAGCTTGGAAGTAAGAAAAATAAAGGATCTCTGGTAAGTGATTGTCACAACTAATCGTACGGTGGTCTTGAATTACTTTCAGGTTTAAGCATAAACGTGGGTAAATGATGAGAAGCAGGGAGGGATTGCATGCTGAACTCACAGCAGCTGGGGGACACCAAACAGGTCACATCACAGGGCTACACCAGCAAACAGGCTGAAATCATGAGATTAACATCAGGGTGTCCTTGGAGTCCGGTGGACAGACAGGGACAGTGGAACGAGGGCAGGGCACTCGGGAACACCACCAACCTAGGAGCAAGAAGCCTCAGAGAACCTTCCAAGGAGACCAAGAAATAGACACTGGGTAGGAGGAGAACAGGACCCAAGGAAGTAAGAACATCTCCAAAAGACATCAAATCCAATACAGCAGAGGTGCATTGCAAGATAAAAATGTACCTTGAATTGTGTAGTATGCAAATGAGTGCTGACTGCCTTCGCGGTTATGACAGTGGCGTGTTAAGGGTAAAAGCTAGATTCCAATAAGGGAAGAGCGAGGATCAGAGACAGCTGCTGTGGTCTCATCTTTCATGAAAATTGGTTCAGTCGTGTTTATGGTCTCGGCATATATTTGGTGCTAAATAACTAGAAATTATTAGAATCATTATCATCCATAGCACTGGTTCTGTGTATAGCAAGAATTAGATTCTGGATTTTCTCTTATGTCACTTAGAGATACATGATATGCCGAAGGTCATAAAAAGACTCAATTCTCTCTTCTCTGTATGGTTTATTTGGGGCAGATAAAGATTCTAGAACTTCACGAAGTGGCTATCCTTGAGGACTGTTGGTTTTATTCTCTTATCTCACTAGGCTTTACTCAACTGTATAAAAGTTTTCTACTTTTTCTTATTCCATCTATTTCCACATAGCCAATTAGTTGAAGATCTTCTGTTCATAAAACCACTGCTTTGTGATTCTTTCAAGACCACTTGGATTTTCTCCCTGTACCTTACGATAAATTGATTTGGGACCTTACTTACATCTGTAAAATCTCTTCATGGCAGCACCCTTGTGGGTAATGGATTCAATAACCAGAGGCGTGTGTATACCGGGGGCCAGAATCTTGGGATGGGGGTCTTAGGGAGTCTTAGAATTCTGTGTACCACAGGCCCTCAGTTTTCACACGTCTGTCAAATTTTTTTTAAAGCAGTTACTTACAGTTAACTTTCTTAAAATTCAATCTCCACATAAGGTCAGAAAAGATTGTAAATAATAGTGATTTTGTATAGAAAAATCATGAAATGATGATAGAGACCAGAGGTTATTAGTTTCAGAAAAAGGACACAGAAAGAGATCATTTTTGAAGAAAAAAATGGTTTTATCTGTTACAAATTGGTATTTCTAAATGTTTTTGGAGAAAATATATCAAACCTAGATAGTTGCTAAAGTTGAATAGAATTAAAGACACATACAGATACACACATATGAGCACAAGTAAGTTGAGAAAGCTGAATAAAAGTGGTAAATTTTCTCAATGTAAGTATTTCGGTTATGACAATATACTTTAGAATTTTTTACAAATGTTAACATTGGGGGAAACTGGGTAAAATATACAATGCATCTCTTTTGTGTGGTTTCTTAGAACTGCATGTAAATCTATGACTACCTCAATAAAATTTTCAATTAAAAATATTAATTTCCTTCTAATCACCGGGACATTTAAAGGGGTCTTCTTGTTGGTTTTCCATCAACCACAAATGTCCGTGTCAGCACTCACAGTGGCAGCTCCTTGCCTTTTTTCCACTCCCTCCAAGTACAGAAAAGGATCCTTCCACTCATAAGTAGCTACTGCAGAGGGCTGATTCTCTCTGCTGTTATGAAATCCAGAGATTTAGAAAGTATTTATAACTGTAAAAAGTGCATGTTTTTTTCCTGGACCCAAACCAGCACAGTATTACTATTCTCTCCGGAGATTGTGTTTGAAATAATCTCCAGCCTAAATCACTAACAGCAGTCATTGTGCAGAACAGCTGAATTTGGCTTGGCAAACCATTATTTTTCTCAGGATAATGCTGAGTACGCCTGCTATCTCTCTTGTGTGAAGTTGGCAATTGGCACCTGGATTTTATTACCCTTTGTAATGCCCTTGCAAATCCTACCTGTCTGTAATTTAGCACAGCTACAATTTTTTGTTATGCCCATGTTTTAAACTTCAGCTTTTGTTTTCATTGTGTTTACAGTTTCTTTTTTTTTTTTTTTTTTAAAGATTTTATTTACTTATTCATGAGAGACAGAGAGAGAGACAGAGGCAGAGGGAGAAGCAGGCTCCCCGTGGAGCGGGGAGCCCGATGCGGGACTCGATCCCAGGACTCTGGGATCATGACCTGAGCTGAAGGCAGACGCTTAACCGACTGAGCCACCCAGGCGACCCTACAGTTTCTTGACCATTGTACAAGTCAGAGGTAACGATCTTCAATCTTTCTCTTCCACTGCTCTGGCTGCAAACTTGCCTGGGAAATACTTTATACTTCCTGCATAACTTTTTGAATTTCAGTGGGCACTTAGGTAAGATGTATCCCTTGAGTCCTAGTAAACCCTGTCAGGTAGATATTTTGATCCCTCACTTCTAGGTAGGGGAACAGAAATTCCGGATAATTTTCTGAGCTAGTAAACAAAGAATCATGACTTGAATTCTAGGTATTCTGATTCTAAATTGAGCGTCCTTACCATAACAACCATGATTGCTGGAGTGTGACAGACACTACCTGGCCGGCTGACTCATTTGACCTTCAGGAGCAGGTGAAAGCCAACGCTTCAAGCCTCGCACCGAGGACCCCCATTCCCTCCCAGTCAAGCTCGTCATTAAAAATGGCATAATCCAGGACAGTTAAAATACCACGCTGATAAGCACAAGCTTTTCTTAAGCTTTACTTCCCTTTCTGGCATACGGATTTTCAAAAATATTTACTGACAATAATATTTTAAGATCATCCTTCCTGAGTTATTGACAAATTGGTTAATTAGTTCTGGAAATGCTTGCTCTGTGGTGAGATGAGAATGTCTGGCAAAGCCAAGCCAATGATGACTAAATCCATCTCCACCGAAGGGATGAACACGGGAATGAGCACAGCAGGGCTGTCAGTCTGTGATGGAGAAGGCGGCAGTAAGTAGCTTGAAAGCAAATTCGCTGAAAGGTTAGATTGAGAAAAACAGATTATGCCAATTGCTTTGAATGCTGAGTTAAAAGATGATTTTTCTCATTTGTTAAATCTTTGAACGTTTTACATCTTCATCACAGGAACATTTATGTCCTTTCCCGGATATGGGACACAACTGTGTTAATAATGTCAGCCTAGAGAAGGAAGGATGAATGCATTCCCCTCTATGGATGAACCACATCAGCCATCTAGGCACATTTTTAAAAATCAGGCTACTGATGCCCCCCCCTCCCAGTTGCCAGTGTCTTAGATGGGACCTCATGAGAAGCCTGGAGAAGCACAGTACTGTGTGTTTCACTGTTGGCTTTCAGATTCAAGGTCAACGGTGTACTCTGTCCGTTCACTGGCTGAGGTGTCCCTCAGACAGGGCTCGCCCTGAGCACCAGCCTGGAGGCTGGAGTATGGAAATGAGGCTTCCTGTCCTGGCCCTGGTCACCAAGGACAGGTGAGCTGGAGAATCTGTGAAAATGGGAACAGTAACAGTGGTCCACAGGGCTTTGTTCCCTGGATTAAACAAAATAGGAGCCATAAATGCTTGTAGTCCAGAATTTGATTTCTAGTAACCACTTACAGCTATGGCTTCTTCTAGCATCCATTTACGATTAAAAAATTAGATTCTGTATAGAAGAATAAAAAATAATTGTATAACTAGCATCCATATATCTACTTCCTGATTAAGAAAAATAACTACCTTTGCTCTCATTCTTAATATACAGAGTCCATCTCCTTCCCTTTGACCAAGCGGGAACTATTTTTCTGAACATGGTTTTTATCAAGACCTCACTTCTGTTGATATGTCGCTATATGTGAAGTGAGACTGTATGTTTTTAGTTTTATTTGTACTGGATTTTACATAAATGGAATTATATTTCATGGGTTCTACAACTTGAGTTTTTGCTCACAATTATATGTTAGAAGATGAAAGTTGCACTGGGAAAAAATAGAAAAAGCACAGTGAGAGGTAAGGGGTGTCAGGAACAGCAGTATCGAAGGGCAAAGGGTGTGCTGAGTTGTCCAGAGGGTGGTCAGGGTGACTCTCCTTGAGAATTACCATAAAGCCACACATGACTTCCATGCTCTGCCTACCTCTAGAAAGTCATAAATCTCCTTTGTTTGGGGGTTCTTACTATTCCTTTTCTCTTGACAGAAAGCTAAGGGTTTTTAACTGAGCTTTCTTTTTTTTTTTAAAGATTTATTTATTTTAGAGAGAGAGCGCAACCACGAGCAGGGGGAGGGGCAGAGGGACACAGAGAGAGAGAGAATCCTCAAGCAGACTCCCCACTGAATGCAAAGCCCGAGGTGGAGCTCGATCCCAGGACCCTGAGATCATGACCTGAGCCAAAATCAAGAGTCGGGCACTTAACAGAGTGGGTCACCCAGGCGCCCCTAATTGATTTTTCTATTTGATCCAGTTTTAGTTGTCTTTAGCCAGAGAATGGACAAAGTATCTAGACATCCATACCACCAGAAATAAAGGCTTCTTTCTTTCTCTACTATAAGATTTATTAAGTGCTTAAGATGATTTAGGATATGCTTTTCTAATTTTTATTTCCTCAATTATTTTTTTTTCTGGGTAGTACCTTAGCAATTCCTAACTGTGTCTCAACATATTGAGTGCTTATATCCTTGTGTTCTTGATGCACTTAGAGCAGGGTCATTAATTACAAAAATATTTATTGCATTATTTTTCTTCGTGCCCGGCATTATGGTAGATGCTGAGGATGATAAGGAGCAAGAGGGGCAGAAAGCCTGGAGTGACCTCGGAAAGAGAGGTGGCGACCTTGAGCACAAGCGAGCCTATGGAGGGCGCTGCAGTCTGAGGTGGGGACACTCCAGGCAGATTATTTCCTATCTACGGAAAGAAACGATTTAAAGTGCAATGTTTAAATATAGCCTTATTAGCCTGGTCACATGAAACCTAGTTAATCAGATTAAATCTTTTTATTTCAAACTGTTTCATTATTCTTATTTTAGAGTAAATCTTCAAGTGCCTTTTCAGCCATGTTTTCATTTCTCATCAGCTCAACCTGATGCCGTAAGTATAATCTGAAACAATTTCAGATACATGGACATTTAAAGAAAATGTTCCTGTTGACATTTGATTTTGCTGTACATAACTTGGTTACTGGCAGACATGAAGGAGACGAGTGTGGTGGACAGAAATTGGCAAGGAGCCCTGGATGGGAAGATCTCAGCTCTCAGGCTCTCTCTGTAACCAGCTGAACTTCCAAGGACAACACATGACCTCTCAGAGCCTCAGTGTCCTCGCATATTGAATAGAGGCAATGATGAATCTCCTCCTGCGGTTTTGATTCAAATACAGATTATGAAAGTGTGATGCCAAAACCATGCTGTCAAATTTTGAATGAATTCATTTCCTTCCTTCAATGTCTTGTCCTTTTACTTGGAATAAATCTGGCACCTTTCCTAGTGACCTGCAAAACCTGGTTCCCTTCCTGCCCCTCCCCTGTAATTCCTGGAACCTCCCCTCCTCCACCGGTTCATCCGGATGGAAAACCACTCTTCTGGCAGCTCTTCCTTCAGCCTGGGTGCTTTGCTCCTGGCTTTTCATCCTTCAGGACTCAGCGCAGATGCTGCTTCTGAAGGGGTCTCTCCCTCGACAGGGGGCAGTGGGGGGCACTGACTCACGGCCTTTCAGGAACAGGTCGTACACCTGTTTGCAGGTGGCTGTCTTCTGGCTGACCATCGGGGATGTAAACCCCTTGCAGGCGAGGATTCTGATCCTCCTGCTGCTGAGTTTCCAAGAGTCCACAGCAGCTGTAAGGCATCTAATAATGTGTCCCAAATAATGAACCCATAATGAACCCGCAGTGGCTGTGAATGCCTCTTTAAAACTAAAGCATTTTTCAAATGCATACCGTCTTGACTATATTTTTTTACCCAGCCTGACATGTTCAGAAAAGTCAGATTACACCGTCATCAGATTCAGGGTTTGCTGTTTGGGTGGCCAAGCCTCTATTGTAAGCCCTCGGGTGGACTGCATCTCCAGCCCCAGCCTGGACGGCTGCTCACTGTAGCGCTCGAAAGCAGCCCTCGGCCGTGACACACGAGCCTTTCCAGCTGCCATCTCCCATGCATTTTCTAAATCAGGACAGTTTACCCATCAGCGGCCTCCGTGTTCTTCTGGAATTCCAAATTCAAAAGTGCATTTTAGGAATTGATACAATGTGTGTACGAGTGCATCTGATTTCAGCCCCGTGAGGCACTGGGCCCCCCCGCGATGGCTAAGGAATGTTCCCTCAGAGGTAAACCTCTGCGTGGAAATAATGTCAGTAGGAGATGCTTCGATAATACACTGTCGTTACAATGTATCGTCCACTCTTCCTGTGGACCTTAGGAATTCCCTTCAGTATCTCAAGTCATAATTACACTCAGGCAGATTTCCGACTTACACAATGAGCATCGTATTACCGCACAACCCTATGGCACTACGCCATTCACAGATGGCTCAAATATCCTGCCTCCTTTGGTTCTCGCAGCAGTGGGCAAGTACGTAACGTAACTGCTGCCCAAAGGTATCAGGCCACAGGGCGATGCAAGCAACACAAAAATAGCTCAATGTGTTTGGATGCTCCTTTCAACCACGTCAGGGAGCACAATCCATCTCACTGTCGTCTAGACCACTGTGCTACTCAGCTCATCAAAGCACATTGGAACCCTACTTGTCCCATCAAAAATCCTATTGTTAAACACTGATATGTTCCTAACATGTTCATTACTTTTCCATTACAGCTGCTGGTACATGCTAATACACGTCATCAGTGAGAACCCTGGTTTTGATTTGGGTTTTTTTCCCTAAAGTATACCTTAAAGTATACTTTTAAGATTCTTGACGCTTGATCGCAAATAACGAAGCACATCTTCAGAGTTTTAGGGTTTTAAATTCTATGTCATAACATTGATTTGCTGTCTAATAAAAGGAAGTAATGATGATGTCAATAATGATGCAGCACCACTAACAACAAAGAGTATTCACACCACCGTTGACTGCAGAGTGCTTTGCGAGAAAACGGACAAGCCTTTTAATATAGAGTTAGTGGATTTCAGGCACTAATCAACTTTTTGTTTGCCTTTCATTTTCATATACACACTCTTTTTGTAAAGATTTTATTTATTTGAGAGAGAAAGTGAGCATGAGCAGGGGGGAGAGACAGACTGAGAGGGAGGAGAAGCAGACTCCCCGCCAAGCAGGGAGCCTGATGTGGGGCTCGACCCCAGGACCCTGGGATCATGACCTGAGCCGAAAGCAGACGCTTCACCAATGAGCCACCCAGGCGTCCCAGATATAAACACAAACTCTTAAGAACAATATAACGTAACAGGTATTTACGAAAAGCAATGCCCTTCTCTCTTTAGGAAAGAAGGAAGAAAACATTTTTGTAAAATGTCCTAATTCCAATAAACCATTCTCCAACCTCCTTTTCCTCCTAAGCTGGCAATTTCAAATTTCAGTGGGCATTTGCAGTTAACTGGCCTGGATTTCAAATTGTACCTGCTAGAAGTACATAATTCAGGCGTTTTTACAGGCCTCATAAAAATGAACTGCGAGTCAACTAAGATATTTAAAGGAGAAAGAGGGAAGTCTTCTTTTACAATATTTCCAAGGTGAGCCATAGGTTTATTCACCTGCATATCCACCTCATGAAAGAATCAGCACCATTTCTGCATCTTCTTTCGTGTCACACAGTTTGTAAGCCAAGTGCTAAAAAATCAATCCAACTACAGATGAATCATTAATATGTTCAAAAATTTCCTGTGGAATAATGCATCCTACTAATTTCCCCATGACATTGATTCCATACATTTACTTACCTGTGTACAGGTAAATGTACTTACCTGTGTACATTTGTTACTGTTAAATGAATACCCTTGAGTAACTCCATTTTACCTCAAGTAGGTGGAGAAATTTCTTAAAAGTATGCTAAAGTCTTAGTTCACAAAACTCAAAGGACTCAATATAAGCTATTAGTGTGAACCCTAATTAAATCCTGCAAAACTAATCCTCTTCTTCTACAACAGTCTATTAACTATAGTTACAAGAAGGGAAAGGATGTTAGCTTAGATTTTTCTAGCCTGTGTACTATCACTCTTGAACTAAAACGAGTGGATTTGATATTAAATCTTTCAGAAAGCACTGTGCTTGTGTGTAATAACAAGTCATTGAGATGTAGGGGAAAACATTCAATTTTCCAGATGTTCCTGCATATTCATGATAGATTTAGTGAAATCTGTTTTGAGTTCCCTTAACAGATACAAGTGTCCTTCCTGTCTCATGGACTCGACCAGGAGATAGGGAGATTGATTGGCAAAAACCAAAGCAATTTGTAACATGTCCTGAGAAGATGGGGGCTGCATCTAGAAACGGGGATGCATCTGGGGAGCAACAGAGCCACGTGGAGTCTGAGAAACACATGCAACACATCTTACCTGCTGGGTGCCCAAGGATGAGTAAAGTGAAGCTCCCGGAATATAACATATAAAAATGGTTTATATTCTGCATGTGCATGCAACATTTAAAAAACATTTCATATGTGCTTGAAAATATTAAACTTTTAGCTAGTAGTTTGGAAATGTCTGAAGAGTGATTTGAGAGAGGGTGGAGTCAGAAGTCCCAGCCCTTAGGTGCTACCAGGCAGCTATCAGGGGCAGGCAGCAATCCGGAACTTTCCACACGCTCCCAGGAGGGTCTGGAAACAGCTGGACAGAGCCCGCGGGGCTCACAATGGGGGTTGGGCTGGCCCGCCGCAGAGGCTGTGGCCCGCTGTCTCTGCCAGCTACCAGAGAGACCATGTCTGGCCCCGTTCATTTGCTCTAGGAGACCCACCTCCTTCATAGTCCTCCTACCATGTTTTCTTGTTCTCACATTCTAAATGTGTGCCTTCCAGAGCAAAATCACCCCAGGGGGAGGCATACATAGGATAAAAAGTAAAGAACAATGAACTGAATCTACACTCATGGAAAAATCACCTTAAAAAGCTAAATATCTAAAATCAACATTAAACATATAAATATTGACTTCCAGTTTCTTCTCTAAGAAATGAGGATCACGTGGCTACAATTAGGCAGACCTCTGGCTTTGACTAGACCGAGAAAACAGACCAAGATGGTGGCCAGCCAAGGACTCCAGTGATAGATAACACGTCCGTGAGGGACACGAGCAGCTGGTGTGCAAGTAATTCTTCCACTGTTATTCTGGGACACCTGAACCCCCTTTCCCCCTCCCCATTCAGGGCCCAGAGGCCATGGGAGGCCACGTGTGGCAGTCAGGCAAAGAGTCCCAGCAGAGCCCTGCCTTCACCTTGTCCAGCCGGGGAAGCAGACAGGAGAGAGAAATTTCCCTGTACAGCCAGCAGTCATTCCACGTTCCTGAGTAATCCTAAAATCATGAGCCCCGTGAAGCCTCACACACCATGGAGTAGAGACAAACTTCTCTAAGTTTCTGGCCCACAGAAACCATGGACATCATCCAAGAGTTGTTTTATAATACTAAGTTTGAGGTGGTCTGTTACACAAACAAGTAACCAGAGCAAGGGACAGAAGGTATCGATGTGCAGGTGAGGAAAGACCCGGAGGGCAGCAGACCAGTTCCCCTGGCCCCCTGTCTTGAGAGCACATAAGCTGGTCCCTGCATTGAGGTGCCATGTTGGGGACAGAGCAGGGGTAGAGGGATGGGAGTGTATTTGAGAAGAGAAACATTCTTGGTGATGAATTTTGAGCATTGAACTTGACTATCATTTCAGAAATGACTGTAATTCATGAAAGACATTGAAACCGGAAGATACTAGAATAACAACATTTTAATCCACACCCAGCCAGCAATCAAATGGGATCGATCCTCCAGGTGAGACAAGAATCCATCTGCAAAAGAGAGAGGGAGCCGCTGGTGGTATCAGCCAGCTTATAGAGTCAGGTTGATGGTGAGCACCTGTTCGATGATGGAAAGTCTGTTAAACTTCTAGACACTGGATGTGTGAGAAGCAAAGCTGACCAAAGTGTGAATGCCATTGGCAGTTTTCATTAACTTTGAACATTTTTATTCATCGACTCTTGACCATTAGTGATTTATGATAAATGAGTTAAAGCTCTGCTGTTTTCTGTATTCCTGTGACATGATTTGTTTCTTCCGTGTTTCAGGATCCCAAGCAGGTGTCACACCATTAATTTATCAGCTTTATGTAGCCCTTCTGAGGTCCATTTGCACCAGCTCGATCCCTGCTGTCAGGCACCGGAAGCTCCTCGCCTCTGTGCACTCACGTCCTTCCAGCTATAAAACGAGCATGATGTGAGCAAAGAAAACCTCCATCAAACACAAATCAGCCAAGGAAATCTGACTTATTCGAGAATGCAGCAACTTGACATCTGGCCCAGGGGGGAGAAAGACAGAAAATAAATCACAAGAAAAATGAACAAGGCTATTACAAATGGTAGGTAATTATCTAATGAAAATGTGAAATTTTAGTTGTATTTTTTTCATTTTTGAATTTGATTAATGGTGTAAGACTCCAACAAATATGTATATAATTTTATTGACTGTTTCCCTAGTAAATGCCTCATTGAGACCAGATGTAGAATCATTCAAAACTTAGTCAGCAGTGATCCTAACAGGCACGAATGATCAAATGTTGCGGCTAAGAGATGAAGTATGAACTCTCTGTGGAAGGGCCCAGCAATGGGGAAAAGACTCAGCTTCCTTTATCCATTTTAGAGGAAGATGCCGCAGGATGAAGAAGAGATGTCTTACAGTGTGTGGTTTTGTGGTTGTCTTCTAGCCAGTATGATTGCTCAGGTCAACAAGAACTGACATAGCTGATATTTCATTAAATTTCACCTTACATCAGGTGAGATTAATAAAGGCTATTCACAAAGATACACAGCGATGTTTCTAAGATGATGAATACGGAGAGAAGAACATCAGAGCGTACTGATGCTCTGGACACGAAACCTTGTTGTGCCAGGGAGATTGGTTTGTCTCAGGTGCTGAACCAAAACACCTTTGTATACCAGCAACGCTATGTTCAAATATTTAACATACTGATTTTTAAATGTTCAGGAAAACCCCCTGTTCTTTGCATCACCACATCTTTCCACCAAGATAAGGAAGAGACCCTCCTCCTTTTTGTGAAGTGTCCTGTTTTCTTTCATGGCAGCAAGAATGAAAGAAATGATGCTGACTCACAATTGTATCGTGATCCTGTACTTACACATATATTTTCTTATTTATGTCAAACCTTGTGAGACGGATAAGATGATCTGCCAGTGCAGTATCAGAAGGAAACCTAAAGGCCTTTGTTAACACTCATGGAGAAAAATCATGTGGGGTATGAATTGGCCACAAGGAGATTTGAGTCCTGTTTCTAATGCCATTTCATGATGACCTTAGGCCATAAAATTGTGTTTGTGTCTTTGCGTCCTCATGCATAAAAGTTCAGTCGTAAATCACTATCGATCTTGTGTGACATTCTATTTAATAAAGAATTAACATACAGATATATATAATGCAACTTACACATTTAAAAAATCTGGATTCAATTTGCAATTATAAAATACTTTGAACAAATATCTGTGACATACAACTGGGTGAACAATATATTTTCTTATATCAGTCGATTTTTTCTTGCTGGTGTATAAAAAAGATGAACAGACTCCAGACTCACACTTACTGGATTTAAATCTCAGCTCAGCTGTGAACCTTTGCGAAAGTTACTCTGCATTTTCATGCATAATTCCCCTTCTCTTTAAAATGGGATAATGGGGAGGACTGTCTTTTTTTTTTAATTTTTTAAAGATTTTATTTTTTATTTATTTCAGAGAGAGCGAGAGAGATCACAGAGGGAGAGGGAGAAGCAGACTCTCTACTAGGCAGAGAGCCCAGTGCGGGACTTGATCCCAGGACCCCAAGATCATGACCTGAGCAGAAGGCAGATGCTTAACTGCCTGAACCACTCAGGCGCCCCAATGGGGAGGACTATAGCTAGAGGATGAAATGAGTTGATATATGTAAGGTAATTAGAAGAGGGTTGATACATGGTAATCCCAATATAAAAGCTAGTTCTTCTTAAATTCTGGGAAATATTTTAATATTAATTAATCTATCTTGAATTTCCGTGAATAACTTACTCACTTTTACTAAACACTGAGGCTTCATTTTACTTTGCCTTGTCATGTTTTTCTTTTACATAATAAGTTTACTTGAATTATACTAATACTTTCAGTCACTTTTGGGGGGGAAATTTTGAGAGCAATCTGTTTGTTGATAATAATGAGGTGTCCATCTTTCTGTGATATACTAATATTCCCATTTGTAATTTTGATGGTATGTATGAACTGGTTATTTTGATATGTGTGATTTTAGTTGTGTGCTGTATCATTGAGAGTTTAACCTGCCAAAGTGAGACAAGAAGATGTGATTTGTGGAGAGTTGTTTTTTGGGAAAGAATCTCAGGAAATGGTGGTAAGATGGCCACACAGAATTAGCCAAATCCCGTGATATCCCTTAAACTCTCTCGAAACATTTTTAAAGGTAGTTGAGAGTTAATGGCTGGATGTCTAAGGTGTTACCTGGCTTGTGGCAAATCTGAAATGCTTTCCCTTAAAATCTAATTCACTAATGAGTCAACTCCCCAATATTTGCTAGGTAATTTCTTTTTTTTTATTAAGATTTTATTTATTTATCAGAGAGAGAGAGACAGAGGCAGGCAGAGGGAGAAGCAGGCTCCTTGCTCATCAAGGAGCCCGATGTGGGACTCGATCCCAGGATGCTGGGATCATGACCTGAGCTGAAGGCAGACGCTTGACCGACTGAGCCACCCAGGCATCCCTGCTAGGTAATTTCTGAGTGCTGGGAAGTGTGAGCAAATTTTGCATGCTACTTCATAACATCTTGGTATTAATATAAACAGGGCATTAATTTATATAACATGGAAAGGTGCAGCACTGTATATCCCAAGATTACAGGAAGCCCAGTTTTAGAAGGAGAGACATAGATTCTGATGTTCCTAATATCTCACACATCAATTAAAATGTGTGTGTGAATGCGTGCACACGCATTTATCTGTATTTATATCCACATCTGTGTGTATATATTTTTTTAAAGATTTTATTTATTTATTTGACAGAGAGAGACACACCGAGAGAGGGAACACAAGCAGGGGGAGTGGGAGAGCGAGAATCAGGCTTCCCGCAGAGCAGGGAGCCCGATGCGGGGCTCAATCCCAGGACCCTGGGACCATGACCCGAGCCAGAGGCAGATGCTTAACGAGTGAGCCACCCAGGCGCCTCCTGTGTGTATGTTTGACTGAAAGCAACTTGATTGTAGATTTTGGCAACCATATATAGAACCAAATATTCTTAACAGATTCTATTCTTTTGACTTAATTTTCTTTAATTAAAAAAGGAAAATTTACCATAATTCTGTATTATCTGTAATATCTGTATTATCTGTAATTTCTTTTATTCTGTAATATCTTTTTTATTTTAATGAAAATTTTAAGGCAGTATTTTGGAGACAAATCAATTGAAGCCATATGGTCTGTGAAGTTTTTTTCCAAGTTCATTATTTGCTAACATAGTCTGCCATACTTTAATGAAACAGAGTACAGGGGTTTGGACAAGGGCCAACTAGCAATAAATTTCTCACATTCCTGTTGACTCACCTAGTTTACGGGTTTTAAAGCATTGTGAAATTTGCCAAGGAAATCATGTTTGGTCTAAATATTGAACATGTAATAGAAAGTAAGGAAGAGTTAGATAATTTGAAACTAATCAAGTATAGGAAAATAAGAAAAGTTGAGAACTTACAGATACCATGAAAGACTTTAAATAACTTAAGTCTATCATATTTCACTAACATTTATTTTTTTATTTTATTTTATTTTTTTTTAAATTTAAAAAAAAATTTTTTTTTTAAAGATTTTATTTATTTATTTGAGAGAGAGAGAATGAGAGACAGAGAGCATGAGAGGGAGGAGGGTCAGAGGGAGAAGCAGACTCCCTGCTGAGCAGGGAGCCCGATGTGGGACTCGATCCCGGGACTCCAGGATCATGACCTGAGCCAAAGGCAGTCGCTTAACCAACTGAACCACCCAGGCGCCCCCATATTTCACTAACATTTAAAGGTTGACTTACCAGTGACCTGCTGACAGCGTCTGTCTTTGCCCATGGTTAATGAGTAACATGCAATATGAGATGTAGAATATCGATTTGCTTTTTGTATTAAATAGAAGAATATTTATTTTCAGATTATTTTAAATTAATTAAACAATACTTTGAAGTTGGTAAGTTCCACAGGAAAAACTGAGTGTTGGATGTCTCAGTGAACTAGACCCATTGTTCAAACAGTACATTCAGTTTTATATTGTCGGTTGTGGTCAGTGAAGCTTTTCAGTGTAAAGCATATGCTTTCAGCTGTTTTATGAGAATTACTGCTTAAAGCAATGATGTGAGACACTTGATCCATAATCTTCTTTTTTTTTTTAAAGATTTTATTTATTTATTTGAGAGAGACAGAATGAGAGAGAGCACATGAGAGGGGGGAGGGTCAGAGGGAGAAGCAGACTCCCTGCCGAGCAGGGAGCCCGATGCGGGACTCGATCCAGGGACTCCAGGATCATGACCTGAGCCGAAGGCACTCGCTCAACCAACTGAGCCACCCAGGCGCCCTGATCCATAATCTTCTATCATATTTTCATCCTTGGAAATCTTTTCAACTGATGATGCTCTATGTATGCTCCTCAAATTATTCTAAGAGCAAACATTATACAATTCTGGCAGCTTTGTGCATCTTCACCATCACTGTTGAAGTCTCTATACTATTATAGTTTGTCTTCCTCTCCAGGGAGATGTAGAAAAGAAGAATCTTATGGTGAAAACTACCAAGTTAATGAAATGGATAATGTAATTGGCACATTTTCCAGTGTAGTGTTTCTAAGACATTTAACAAAGGTGTATTTTATTTTTACCTCATTATGTTACAACTTTTAACTTTTTCCAAAAGTTTGTTTATTAAATATTTAAAAGTGATTTTAATTTCAAAAACAAAGCTTTTAAGATATTTATCTTGTGTTAGGAGAGCTGTTTTTGATTTATGATTAAAGAATTCAGGAAACTAGCCAATACCTGAGTTCATTTAACATTTACTCAACAAATGTTTATTGCTACTTTTTTGGCACTTTGCTGGTGTAGGATAAGTTTTTGAGCAAAAGAGATAGAGACTCTCCTTTCCTGAAGATTATAGTCAATTGGATGACCATGCACCCCCAAAGTCTGCATTCTTAATTTCATGTAATTAGAATTTAGAGAGTCATATGTGACTAGTAGCTACTGTATGGGACAGCATTGGGTTGGAGGTTGTCAGGCCAAGACGCTGACAAACTACCAGGGAAGCTGATGCAGTAAGCCAGCCACAGACAATAAAGACATGGTTTTAGTCAATGGCAGTGGGAATGAATGTAAGAGGGTGTGTTAAAGGGATTTTTAGGGAGAGAAAGAGATTTGGGTGACCACTGCTCTCTGTGTGAACAGCCAAGCCCACTGCAGCATTATTCAGTGATAGGGGGAGAGGGTAGGTATGAATCAAAGATGACTCATTATCTTTGAGGTAAAGAAGAGAAGAAAGACCAAGATGGAGACGTGGGTGAAGACTGATATTGGAAGGGCAGACACAGAAAACCAATAATCCACAAAGGAGATTGTTATGTAGATGATTTAGAAGGAAATTCAGAAACTGTGGTGTCACTACTTCCAGAATACTTTCAACAAAGGGTGAAGGTTTCAAAGTCAAAAGTCATGGCTGAGTAGAATAAAGACTAAGGAATATCCAGTGGGTTGGGAATTTGTGTCAGAGGTAATCAGACGCAGAGTCTATTCGAGATGTAGGATCTCTATGGGGTTTAATGGTTGAGAAATAAGCTCTTGGTAAAGGCAGAATTTTATATATACCCACTCTTGTCCAAGGGAGTCAAAGGTCACACTTAGAGTGTGTGTGTTTAGAGGGGACTGGGACCAGGTTAATGTGAAGTGGTGGAAAACTGCGTCTACACTTTCATTTGGATATATAAATCTTCCTTTCTATTCCTGTCTTTCGTGCTGTAATTTGGATTTGGTCCATATGGTATTAGGAACTACTATTTTCTATTGTTCCCCGAACTTTCTTGCAACCTGAGTACTGACATTTATTTTTATTCATATTATTTTGTCAGTAATGCAAAAGTGATTTCACTTTGAACCTATTTTAATTTGTCAGATATTCTATTCTTTATCAGAAAGTGGGCTTTCTTCAGCCCATTTTGTCAGATTCCAAAATTCTTTCTTAGACACCAGGTCATGAACTTTTGTTAACTTCTCTATTCCTTGGTAATCAAAACACTTCACACAGAGAACATTGCATTTATATTTTCACGGCCTGGTCATCTGACACCTCTACAGTTCATGGTCACTAAACTCAACTGATTCCTTCAAAACTGCCTGGCTTTTCGCCCATCTTCCTCTGGTTGGTCTGCTCTCCAGATCTCCAAAATAGTTATTTCAACCATTAGAAGCTCTCTTCCAACCTCCAACCCTCCCTGAATCTCAGCAGTGGACTGCTCATGCTACTTTACCAGAAAAAAGAGAAGTTATAATAGAAGTTATTAGAGAGGAACTCCATCCACGTTCCTGCACCCATAAATAAATATAAATATTTGGTTCCATTTTCTACCCCAGCTCTCCCTCTCCTATTGGTAAATAATGGAAGCCAATACCTCCTCTGGGAACTACTCCATTCATGCTTTTTAAATCAACTTGTTGATTATCTTTCCTCCGTGTTTTCAGCTTTTCTCTCTCTACCTAGTCTGCCCACGAGTACTGAAATATGATTCAGTCTTTCCTGTTTTTTAAAAGAAAATGAAATGACAGTAACTCTGCCTGGATGTTGCAAGATCGCATTTTCCCCGTCTAGTCGTGGCCGACCCTGACGGAGAGAGCTGTGTGCAGCCGCTCCTCGCCTCACTCCCCCTCACTGTTCGGTGCCATCCCTTAGGCTCTGCGCCCTTACTCAGTGGAGTCTGATACTTCCAGGGGACCCAGAACACCAAGTTCGGTAAAGCCAGGAGCGACTTTCACTCACTGCTGACTCAGCTTTTCAGTAACACTCAACACAGCTGACACTCCTACCTCCTTGGGTGCTCTCCCTGGGGCATTTCTGACCCTGTTCTCTCTCCTCTATTACCAGTCTCCCTCATCCTCCAGTACCAGGTCGTCTTCTGCCTGTTCCATAAGCACTGGGGTTTCTCCAGGTTTAGTACTAAGCTACCTTTTCTTCTTATTTTACTCTCTTCCAAGGCGATCTCATCTATACCTACCTGCAGCCTCAATTACTGATACCCAGAATAGTCCCTACTTTATTCTCTTGCTGAGATTCTTATTCTAAGTGCCAGGTTTGTATCTTCAATACATGGGTGGCATTCTCCACGAATGTTTTAGAAGCATCTCCCTCAGAGTAACCCTAAAACTGAACTCATGATCTTTCCCCACCTGCTTAAGACACTGCAGAGATTCCCCTCTATTCATCATCCATCAAATGTCTTAATTAGTTAAAAACAGTTTGCCTCAGATTCATTCATATATATAGTAATTATTGCTTTCTTGTGAAAGTCCCAGGAGTTAGCTATTAAAGTGAAAATGGAATTCTTTTTCTGCTAAACCAGAACAAAAATCTCTCCTTCAAATCTGGCTATCCTTATATTTTACTGGAGTGCTAGAAGATAGGAATTTCATTTTAGTTCAATCCAATGTGATTTGTGTAATTTACAAAATGCCACGTTGCAACGAGCTAATATCAATCATAAAAGACTATGCTCTTATCTTTGGAATTAATCAATAAGGTAAACCTTATTTTTGGAATTGATTTCTTCCATTAGCCACCTAATACAGCCAGCAGTTACATCAATTTCACCTCTACCTCTGAGGAGGATGCCAAAACAAGTGGCGAGGGGAAGTTAGCAGTTTGAGGCTTTTCTGTTTGGCATCTTAGAACATTCCTGAAGGTCAAATTCCATTCTTTTGCCTCCAAATAACTGGGGTTAGGTAAAGGCAAACTCTTGCTTTTAAGTAGTCAGAAAATTGGGATGTTCAGCAAACACTTACATGATAGATTTCTAAAATGCTGAGGGTCGGAGGGAAGGGTAAGAAAAAAATGAGAATTTATTATACAACTTATTTATTGTGTGAATTGGCTAAGATGTAATGAAAATAAAATTGCACTGGGGGAATAAAAATATCTAAATTTGAATCCCAGGTCTGTCAAAAGACCAAGGCTCTGCTGAATCCCATAGCAATGCCCTGCCTCAGTTTCTCCAACCCAAAAATGATCAAATACCCATTGACAGTTAATGTCTGTGGAAGTGGTCTGTAATTACAGTACTATAAAATTATAACCTATTATTCTTCTTAAAAGTCCATAGATAGTATACTAGGCCATCAAATAATCAGATTGAGCTTCACTCGAGCTTAACGTTTTCAAAGCTTCTTGATATGAGAAACCGTCCATCTGGATATCCCGGGGGAATCCAGAGAATGATGAAAAGCCCTCCTGAATCCCTGTGCTGCTGACAGCGTCAACCGAGGCAAACCAACCAACTCGCAAACAAAGTAGACCTGGGCCTTTTATAATCGTCCTGTGGGACTCTGCCCCAGAATTTTATTCCAAGGCACATATTTATTTTCTTTTTTTTTTTTTTAAAGATTTTATTTATTTATTTGAGAGAGAGAGAATGAGAGACAGAGAGCATGAGAGGGAGGAGGGTCAGAGGGAGAAGGAGACTCCCTGCTGAGCAGGGAAGCCCGATGCGGGACTCGATCCCGGGACTCCAGGATCATGACCTGAGCCGAAGGCAGTCACTCAACCAACTGAGCCACCCAGGCGCCCCACATATTTATTTTCATTTGTCATCTTACTTTTACATTTTGGTTCTTATAATTTCATTTAATACAAGGATGCCAAACACAAACATCTGCTGTGAGATGCTTAGAAGAGAACATGCTTATTTTTCCCCAGTTGAATATTTTCCAGCTACATAAAAAATTCTACAGGACAAAGTTATTACTAATTAAACAAACTTTAAAGATTAAATGATTACGGCCTTATTTCATCCCTATTTTCACTGAGACAATGGATGTAGTCTTTTCTATTCTTTCCATTTATCTGATTTCATTCTAGTTGGGGAGGCCCTGGCCCCCTCTCTCATGAGGGGTCTGAGGCTCACTTCTCAGCAGCTGGTGGTGTGAGAACTTCCTCAGCCAGCCCCCTGCTCCCCAGGAGACTTCCTTGTGGTGGTGGCATGTTGGTCATGATGTCCTGTGTGCTACACCCTTACTGTAGTTTCCATAGCATAGCTGATGGGAGCCCCCCCCCTTTTTTTTTTAAGATTTTACTTATTTATTTGAGACAGACAGAGAGAGAAAGCACATGTGCACACACATCAGTGGGGGGGGGCAGAGGGAGAGGGACAAGCAGACTCACCGCTGACTGGGGAGCCTGACTCGGGGCTCCATCCCAGGACCGTGGGATCATGACCTGAGCTGAAGTCAGATGCTTAATTGACTGAGGCACCCAGGTGCCCCTGATAGGAGACTCTGATCTCAATCTGCTACTTTCCATCAGTTGGTTAAGTATTGGTTAAAAACTCTGAAAGCAGGTGCTGAGCATAATTAAGCTTCTCCAAATGCCCAGTGGATACCCCTAGAAATATTACTAGGCTTTAATGATCCGATCTTTCAGCAGTACTCGTTGGTGGGTTTTTGTTCATTGGCCAGTATTTCACTAGCTTTCCATTTATCAATCCATTTAATAGGAAGAATAATCGTATTTTGCTTATCTGCTCATATATTCTTTAAACTGCTCAGCATGGGTAAGAATGTCTGTGATTTTGTTACCAAAATGAAATATTTATTTTAGCAACATTTTGTTGCCTAATAAAAGTGTAGCTTCTTCATTCTCTCACTGGTTGGTGGGGAACAGATCCTCAGCATGTTACAGATTTTTGGCCACTGTTAGAGGACAGTTACCCAAATATATGCTATAGGTTCTTTTCCACACAGTGGCTAATAAGCATGTACAGTAGTTCCAGCTTACCTTTGAGAAATGAAAACCAAATGTAAGGAATACCTTTCACCCACAAAATGGGGAAGATTAATAAGAATACTAATAATAATGTCGGGGCGCCTGGGTGGCTCAGTCGGTTAAGCGGCTGCCTTCAGCTCAGGTCATGATCCTGGGGTCCTGGGATCGAGCCCCACGTCCGGCTCCCTTGCTCAGTGGGGAGCCTGCTTCTCCCTCTCCCTCTGCCTGCCGCTCTGCCTACTTGTGCTCTCTCTCTCTCTGTCAAATAAATAAATAAAAATCTTTAAAAAGAATACTAATAATAATGTCAACGAGGGAACTTTTATACTCCTGATAGGCATGTAAGTTTGAACAAACTTTCTGAAAGCAATTTGTTAATATGTATCAAAAGCCTCTACCCTTTGACTCAGCAATTCTGCTTTTAGGAAATGATCCCAAGAAAGTAACTGAACATGTTCGTACAAGGAAACAACTACAAAGAAAGCATTACAGTCTTTTTACGATAGACAAAAATGGGAATGATCTACGTGTTTGATAGTAGATGGATAGTCAAAGAGATCATGGAACTATTGGACAATATGCCCATTAAAATGTAGGAATAGAAATAAATTTTCTGACTTGGCAAGACAGTCACATCATGCTGTTCAATAGAAAGAAAAATCATTAAACAGAATGGAGGGATTTTTTTATTATTATTATTTTCACATATAGAAGTGGTATTCTGTGGGTGGGTGGGTGATGGGTGACTTTCTCTTCCTTCCCCTGCTTTTATTCCCTTTGCATATCTGCATTTTATTTTGTAAACAATAAACACATGATAGTTTTTAAGTAAACTGTTAGGGAAATAAATGTTTTTAAATAACACGTTTATACGGAAAAGCTCATCCATCTCTTCTTCCTTCTCCTCAATTCCCCTCCTTATGACAGCCACCAGCTGTGATGCTTAATGGAGGAGATTCATGTCGCTGTGGTTTGTCTATCGCTACTATGTTAAAAGAATGCAACTCATTGGTTACCTCACTCTTAACCTTATGAGAAAGGAAAAGGGGAGATGAAAATAGAAGGTGATATTCAGATTAGGGAGAATCAGTAATTTGTTGAATATATAAAGTTGTTCTTTACACTCACTGAGGAAAGCATTAAAATGCCAGACACTTCCTGAAGTTGGATTTGTGTTAACAAAGCAAATAAGTAAGTCACCAATTAATTTAATGGGAAACTCTTTTTAACTAAACAAGGTCATTGTGGATTTTTTTTTTCTCACTCAGTAGCTCAAAATGTTGAAATAGGCATTTGAGTAACAAAGCTTTACGCTTTTATTGTATTTAAATTTCATTAAATTATGTGAAGTCATTTACAGTCTTGGCATCAAAGTTGCTGAATCATTTTTTGGCTTATTTCGGGCAGCTTGTGGGATTTTTCTTCAACCAGCCTGTTTCAGTAACATTGTTAGAAGAGTTCTTTCAAATAGTTTACTTTGTTTTTGTTTTATCTAGGTTCTCTCCTCCCAATTAAATGACTTAAGTACAAATAACATTTATTTTGACCCATCTTCTCTTCTGAGACCAGACGAAGCCTGTTGCCCTACTTGGATCCATGGGACATTTCCAGAATGTTGAGAGAACGGCATTCTTAACTATCCATTAACGTCCTTTGAATGAATTTCCAATGATGGCCGTGAGATTCTTTAAGCCTTTTCAGAACATTTCAGCAAAGTTAAATTTTCTAAATTTAGGAAACATTTATTTGCGCAGTCAATTGCAAATAGAAAGTGGGGCTATTGTTGCAAAAAATAGAAGAATGAGCATATCTTCTTCAGCGCATTGCATCTAAAAATGTCAGAGTACTGCTGCAAAGATCACTTTCAATGAGATTTCATCTGCTCTTCATTACAGCCACATCAAATGCAGCTCTGAGTGCAGGGAAAAGCAGTTGGTGGATGTGCCGCTGGACGAACCAGCTTGTGGTCCACAACCCCCTCCCTCCCAGTAAAGCTTTCTTCCCAACAGCCTGGCTTTAAATCTGTGGATTCAGAGTTCTCTAGCTGCGCATAAATTCCTATTGTCCTTAACTAGAAAAACTTACCCTCCTCCAAATCTGTTCAGAAATGTGGCCCCAAAGTCCCCAAAGGACAGTTTGAGTTTCTCAACATCTTTCAGCCAGAGGAGAGCCCTAAATGCAAACCCCGTGCCTCAAGGATGGTGGATGAATCTCTGGAGGATTGTCATAAAACACTGAATGAATATACATGTGTATTTTAACTAAGCACCTATTTTCTTCTGTTTTCATGGTTTACATGATTGTAATGTGGAAAATGATATATTTGTTAATCTAGTTATGTCTTAATGGAAATGACAGTTAACTTCTCAGTAACCTTAGCTGAATTGTCTACCTTTTTGATGTGGTTCAGCAAGACTCCTGTGTCCAGAAAGAACAATAAGCGAAGACAGGATCCAGGGTCCTGTTGACAGATCTGTTGTGAGGCCCCGGCACTTGTAAGCCTCTGTAACATACTGCACCATAATTATGACGCCGATTTCATCAGTTCTATTCAGAATTTGTTGATTTGCTCAATTCACTTCCTTGGCAGGATAGAGCCAATCAGTTTGAATCTGTGGCACACAAACATCACTTTCCTTTTCTTTATAACCTTCTGTACAAATGGCGTATACTCCCTTCCCTGATGCCCACCAAGGTGGGGTTTTATACATTTTAATAAGCTGGGTTTACTGTTCCGTTCGTCTGTTTCAGGCAACAGTTTCACTATGACTTTCTATTTGTGAAAAGGGGTCTGGTCTTATAGAAAGAAGACCCAGAATATCTCCATAATGTATAGAAAAATGTGGCTTTGAATAGGCCTGAGAGTCTCCTCTAGTGGGAAGAAGGGGAAACAAACAAGGGAGTTATTCCTTTAAATAAGATAAAAAACATAAGAGCTGGCATTTTGTGTTTGTGGTTTAAAATTTTACTAGTATCTAGAATCCCATCAGTGGTCCTGAGACACATCTGGTGCACGTAGGTAAAAACAATGCAGCTCACAGAAGACCAGCAGCATCTGGAAGAAGAGAACTTTTGTTTAGCGGTTGAAACCATGAAGTGAAATTACAATCCACTTCACGATGTCAAAATTTGACAAACAACTAAAATGCATCTCATTCTACAGCATGTGACTTCAAGTCACATCCTTTTAGAGTCTCCACAATTTCCTGAGTTAAATCACCCTCACATTAATTCCTTGTTGCATTTGCTCCATCCTGTCTTCTTGAATAATGAATCAGGGTACGGCAGATGGATAACCATCCCTCGAACAATGTCTGAGCCTTGCTTCTTATCTTTAGAGGCTGTAGGACATCGCTGCTAGGCAAGGTGACAATTCTGAGCTCCACTGACTTGAGCCTGACATCCAGGAGAACCCCACTTGGCACAGGTGCCGATCCAGGGCCATGCGCAGTGAGTCCACGCTTCTTTGCTTATAGCTCCAAAGGGTTCAATGGGTCTCTCTCTTTTTTTTTTTAAATGTTTTATTTATTTATTCATGAGAGTCAGAGAGAGAGAGAGAATGGCAGAGGCAGAGGGAGAAGCAGGCTCCCCACCTAGCAGGGAGCCCAATGCGGGATTCGATCCAGGACCCCGGGATCATGACCTGAGCCGAAGGCAGATGCTTAACCATCTGAGCCACCCAGGCGCCCCCAATGGGTCTCTTGAGACCCAGCATTCACATTCTCCCTGGGATTGGAATTCAGGTCTCTTTTATGGACACGGTTTTCACTTCCTAAATCTAGTATTACTGAATTTCTTGATGAGAATTCCCTGCTCTAAACATAACTCTCTAAAAACAACGCTCTCAGCTGGATTTCTACTGGGCCATCCAGTAGAAAATTATAAGTAAGAATCTAGTAGATATTATAGGTAGTAATTATTGGTTTGGAACTTGGTTTGAAAGTCCTTGTCTTCCCCCCAAATTGACACAAAACAAGAATAGATGGTTTGCAAAGAAGGGAATACAAATGGCCTGTAAATATGTGAAAAGATGCTCAACTTCTGGGAAATCAGATTAATTCACATGAAAGCATAATATGCCGGTGCCTAGTAATAGATTAGCAAGACTTTAAAAATTGATAAATCCTAGTATTTAGTGAGGGAAAAGCAGGGAAACAGAATCACAAGCACATTAATGACTATATAAGTTGGTGCAAACTTGCTGGAAGGTAGTTTTGAAATATACTGTTGGATTTCAAATACAGGTGTGGAAATTAAAGAAGACCAATGAAATGAGAGCAGACAAAACGACTTAGTATTGTGGGGCATTGGGTACCATTGCTTCTGTGTCAGCAGAGACTCAGAAGAGAGGGTCAGCTGTGTGGTGGAGGGAAGGGCGTGTGCCCTGAGCAGAGGCTGTGAGCGGGCAGAAACGCCAGGTGGGCCCACTAGACGTGGGGCATCTTATGTGATTCCCTAAAGTTTTCTCTGGTTGTTCCTCAGTTGGAGGGAAGGAAAAAAATTAGGAAAGCTGTCAGTTATTAATAAATTCCTGTCTGTTGGGGTGCCTGGGTGGCTCAGTCGATAAGCGTCTGCCTTCGGCTCAGGTCATGATCTCAGGGTCCTGGGATCGAGCCCCACATCGGGCTCCCGGCTCAGCAGGAAGCCTGCTTCTCCCTCTCCCACTTCCCCCTGCTTGTGTTCCCTCTGGCTGTGTCTCTCTGTGTCAAATAAATAAATAAAATCTTAAAAAAAAAAAATCCTGTCTGTTCTAGGCTGACTGTTAGAGGGATTACTCTCTGGCTTCCTGGATCCATTGCTAAATGGTCTTCCTCCCTCCAAGTCTGACTTCCAGCCCGTAGACTGGCTTCCCGGGATGGTTGTTGTGAACGATGGGCTGTTTCCCTGGCAGATTCCATTTTTATTCATGGTCTGACAATTGTCTGTTTGTGTATTCAGTCTCTTGTAGGAACCCAAAGAAGGAAGTAATCAAACTACAATTTTATTAAAGAAAGCATTTGTTAGGTCACAGAACAACTGGTGAGAATTATTATTTCCAACTTAACATTATTCTTGGCTATCGTGAAAAGCTGAAGCAATGGTTTTTGATTCTCACAAAGATACATATCTCTCTAAAAAGGAAGTAACAAAGGGAGACATCATTCCATTAGCACAACATAAGGATCTTCTTTATAAACTGCCATGTGAAGTGTTAGAATCCATGCTGATAGATCCCAGTGCCCACAAGCACCAGGAACACAAACCAGAGAAACCAAAAGAAAACCAAAGAAGATGAGGTGTGTTACGTTGCTACAAGTGGGAAGATGCACGCCATGGGCAGTCACGAGGGGGCTCAGTAGGAGTGTTAAGTGGGCTTGTCGTACAGTTTGGGCTTTTGATTTTGGGGAGGAATGTAAGGAAATTAATTTTGGATTGGACGCTGCCAACAAGCAGAGGTGATCTGATGACTGAACATCTTAACACTTGTTACAGTGGAAGAAGAGCAGTGCAGTGGGGTTTGAGGTGTGATTGGCAATTGTGCTCACACTGGCCAGGATAAGACATGTCCAGTCACTTTTGTGGAACCATAGTGTCTTTGATCTAGTTTTTTTCCAACATGGTCATGGAGCGATGGCCTTTGATGTTGGTATTCTGTGAAAGTGTTGGCATTCAGTAGGGAACCCCATGACCCAGCTCATGGTTCCCAAACAGTGTGCAGAGATGCTCTGAGGCACCACAGCACATTTTTAAGGGCACCCTGGAGCAGTTTAAACTTTTGAGGAAAGCACCGTGATCCACTGGGTATCCCATAAGCACCACCATATTGTTTGTACCCAACAGTGTAATGCAAGCAACGGTTGGGTACTTCCCTCGGCTTAGGGGCACGATGGAAAAAAAACAACTGGGACACTAAGGACACTAGGAACTGAGCGAGTCTAAGAACTTTGGGTTTGCTCTTACTTGACAGGCCAGATACTGGGTTCCAGCTCTCAGGGCTGGGGTGCTCTTCCTCATCCCTTTCTCTTTCCTTAGCCCTCAGCAGTAGAAGTTTGAAACTGTGAGAACTGCTGGTCCAGACCTGTGCGGCAAATATGGTAGGCACTTGCCACTGTGTCTTTTAAAGTTACATTTATAAACTTAAATAAAATCTAAATAAACAGTTCCTTAGTCACACTGGCCATACTTTAAGTGCTCAGTAGCCACATCTGATGAGTGGCTACACCATTAGTCAGCACAGATGGAGACCATTTCCATCCCCTTAGCAAAGCCCACTGTAGAGACAGGTCAGAGGGGCTCATTCCTCAGACTCTTTCATCTGTGCCCACAAACTGGTCTAAGTCCTGTGGGTCCAGCCATTCCACCAAAAGAAGATGCCATGTATAAGCTCCTACTCTTCCCATTCAAGTTTTCACATCCGCTAGCTAAGACATGCGTTCTTAAGCATGGAAGTTGCCAGGATCCCTCTCCCCGCTCACAAATGGAAGACTGGCAAGGAACCCCCTCTCCATATGCTACAAACAACACCTCAGGCTGCAATATTTGCCTTTGTATTATTTCAACACCGTCTTGAGTATCACTCCCCAAACTAAAAGATGTGTACAGCGTGCACAGATTCCTATTTCTGCAGTTAGAGCCTGTGTGACAACAAACACTAAATACCAAACAAACACTAAAACAGATAAACTCATAAACTTATTTTCTCAGCTTCCAGTAATTAGGGGATCAAGACTCAAAAGTTCAATCTCAGAGTATCTTTTGAAAAGACAGGCAACCAAATCACTGCCCTGTTTGCTAGCAGGCATCTGGACCCCCTGAGGACTCCATGTTGACCTTGACCGGCACTGAGTTTCTCCAGCTTCTCAGGTGACGCTCCTCTGCTTTCCCCAGGCTTAAACGGCTGGTGGTGATGCAGAGTAGGTCAGGAGCTTAGATGAGGAGTCAGGCTGCCTGTCTGTGATGCTCGGATCCTTCGCTTTCTAAATCTGAAAACTTGGGACAAACCCTCTAGCTCTCCATGCCTCATGTTACTCATCTATGAATTTATAGATTTAGAGGGAGGAAAAACGATAACATCTAACCCAAACTCACCAGTGGTTTTGAGGATTAAATGATTCAATGCATGTAAAATTACACCAGGCATATAATGCTCCTTTCATAAGTGTCAGTTATTAGTATTATCATGTGTCAGGTACTGTTAGGTGATTTCACATGATATGTGATTTATGTCTCATAAGGACGGAGTAAGATGTTAATCTCACTTACTGATGAGGAATTTAAACATCAGAAAATGTAAATAATTCACCCCCAGTCATACAAGTTAAGTTACAAAGTTGAGATTCTTTGAGTCCTTAACAAGGTTAAGTCTGACAGTAATATTTTCCCATAACACTCGGAACAGTTTCAGTTACACACTCTATACACTTGCAATGGTTTGTGAAGTGTTGTTCTTCCCTGGTAGACTGTGCATATGGCGAGAGCAGGTTCGTGTCTGCCTTGTTCAATGTTCCACCCTGATTTCCTAGATCAAGACGCCAAAAGCTGAGGCGGCTCTTGAGAAAGATGGATTGAATGAGTGAATTCACAGACAGATGAATGAGTCTGTTGAACCTCAAGTCTGTGTCTTTTGTCAGTGAGCACATATTTTTATCTTCTTTCTAACAAGCAAACGATACATAGCTGATACATTTTTCTAGTTCAATGCCCCACCATCATCTTCTCTAATCATTAGATTTTCTACGTAAGTTGTAGTATTTAAAATGCTACTCTAGACATATTCTACAACATTTCTTTTTAAATCGTCCCTAGCAAATCTCTGTCATCTCACACAATAAATACTTCAGTCTTCATTACAGGCTCCCATAATGTTTTTGTTTTGTTTTGTTTTCTTCCTTAAGCCATCAAAACCTATCATCTCTTTCAAGGCACAGCTTGGTAGAGTTCAGTACTTTGAAAAGCATATTTCCTAAACAGCTCAGCCTGTGAAAAAGCCCCAAGTTCTGTAAGCACAAGGGATGCCAAACACGTGAGCTGCGTCCTGGGGATCCACAGAGCACACTGTCTCACCTTACAGGTTTGAAAGCCTGTGTGAATGGATCTTTGTAGCTTTGTTTATCCCAGAATTTCCAACATTTATTTGAAGATGAAGTCTTTTCCTCAAGTTATAACTATTAATTCCTGGGTCCCTTTTGGGGAATGTAGGGGCTACAGAGAAAGGCTTAATTAAAATCCTGGCTTCCTCAGGTATGAACTTAGGGAACTTACTGACCTCAGTTAAATCTGAGCTTCTTTGCATGTAAAGTGAAATGACCCTCTTTGCCTCAGAAGACACCTTTAAGGAAGGGATGATATAACTCACGGTTAGCACATGGAAAATAGACATGTCCACTTGCTTCCCTCTCCTCTCCTGGTAGCAGGGCAATCGTGGGGCGGGTGCAGCTGGCTTATATGCCCTTGCTCTGCCCACGAGAGCATGCAGAGGAACGCAGCCAAGTATCGGCAAAGCCAGCATCCTACTAACTCCAGCATTTATCGCCCTTGTCCTCCAAACCTCCTTTGTTTAAGTCAATCTGTACATTTATATTCAATGTATTACATTATAGTGAGATTTTAAAAAAAAGATTTTGTTTATTTATTTTTGTGAGAGAGAGAGAGATTGAGAGAGAGCACAAGCAGGGGGAGTGGGAGAGGGAGAAGCAGGCTTCCCACCGAGGAGGGAGCCCGATGTAGGACTCGATCCCAGGACCCTGGGATCATGACCTGAGCTGAAGGCAGACGCTTAACGACTGAGCCACCCAGGCGCCCTAAACATTAAATTTTTTATTAGTGGATTATTAAAGTTATTGCTCATTTTTTACAAAAATAACATTGGTGTGACAAAATCTAAGTCGATTTAGATAAGATTTGTCATGGAAATGGATCACTAGTTTTGAAGTTGAGTGACATGTTGAATTGCAAAGCTCAACAGTCAGGATTTAGCTGTGATAAAAACCATGGACTTGAGTGGTGTTTTAGTAATACAGAAGGTGCTGACTTGATCCAGGGTTGGTTAGGATGACTAATGTCTGGACCAGGGATTTGCCTTCAGGGTCAAGGAATCCATCATGATCTTTGACTTATACTAGAAAAAATATATATATTGTATGTATAGAGAAAACTCCAATCCCCTTGAGAATGACACTTCCTGTACTATATCCTAAGTACCGTTTTAACTCTGAAATCTCAACTCCATGTAAAGGAAGCTGTTGCTAGGTTACATAGTCTGCAATTAACTGGCCTTTACCTTCTTTTGTTAGAAATTTTGCTTACTCGCTAATATGCCAACATTCTAAATCCATCACTTATACAGAATAAGTGCAATTTAAGCATATAAGGGGAACAATATCCACCAAGTGCTGATAACAGATTAAAGCATTTACCCATAAGTAATGTCAGCAGAAATGAATGTCTTGACTGAGGGGACAAAAGTCTGCAGTGAAGCAAGAATTACCTGGGACACTGGCCTTAAACAGCTCTACAAACTCAAAGGCAAATGCGCTGTGCGCTACTCACATGGTGGGAAGCCTTTACTCCCCTCATTTATCTACAAACTCTTATCTCTGTGATTGCCTATAAAGATTGAGAAGCTTTCTATTTTGGGGAAATACAAAGCATAATATTAGCACAGGCTAGAATTCTATATGTCTTAATGGTGAACAATCCTGAGATAAATCCTACCTACCTCAATCTTTTATTGTAATTCTGGAGTTAATTTGCTAATATTTAATTGGATGATTTTTTGCTTCTGAATTTCTGTTAGATATCTCATGAATTAATTGGGAATATTTGCTCTTTCTTTAAACGTGTTACGGACTGAACTTTTGTGTCTCCCCCAAATTCCTATGTTGGAGCCCTAATGCCCCAATGTGGCTGCATTTGGAGATGGGCCCCTTAAGGAAGTAAGGGAGGTTGACAGAAGTCATAAACATGGTGCCTTGATCAATGAGATTAGTGTCCTTAAGAGATACTGGAGAGGTCCCTGTTTCTCTCTCTCCCTTTCTCTCTCTCTCCGTGTGCACAAGCACTTGGGAAAGACCATGTGAGAACATAATGAGAAGCCAGGAAGAGCATTTTTACCAGAAACCAAATCAGTTGGCACCTTGATCTCTGACTTCCCAGCCTCCATAACTGAGAAAATAAACTTTGTTGTTCCAACCACCCAGTCCACGGTATCTGTTACAGCAGCCCGAGCAGAGTGAAATAATCTGACATTGAATATTTTAGGTAATATAGGAAATATTTTTTCCTTAAAGGTTTGGTAGACTTGCTAGGAAAAAAAAGGAATTTGTCAAGTTTTCAAGGGAACTTTGTAAAAACTGAAAATTATGTTTTCAATTTATTTTATGAGAATGGTCTAATCAAGTTTTCTAACGTGAGGCAATTTTTGTAATGTATATTCTTCTAGAAAACCATCAAGTTGCTTTTTTTATTTTTTAATAAAAGGATTTTTTTTTCTTTAAGAAAAACTCCTTTGCATCTTTAGTTCTGGCTTCTTTTCACCTTTTTCATGTTTATTCTAACCTCTCACTTCCTCTAATCAGAGTGTTTATTTTATTGTTGGCTTCAAAGACCAGTTTTTGATGAACAGTGATGTTTTCAAAATTTCCGTTACTTTATATTATAATCTTTCCTAACCCCACCCTTCTTTATAGCATTATTTTTGGTTCTTTTAATGAAAGAAATTCAGGAATAAATGCCTGATAATTTTAATTTCAGTGTTTCCTGTTTTCAGATAAAAGTGCACTCAAGGTTATAAATGTTCTGAATCCTGCTTTGAATGCAGAACATAAATGTTGTCATCATTGTTATTTAACTCCAAATAGACGGCGATTTCCACTTTGATTTTACTCCAAGAACTGTTTCAAAAGGTGTTTTAAAACTTCCTCTGTATTCCACATGGCAATCACAGAATATGACTATGAATGTGATTGACTTAATTTCCACTGTTTGGAATTTAATAATTTTTTCATGTCATGAATATTTGAAATTTCATGAATATTTGAAAACTATTGGTATTTTCAGTTTGGTATGTATAGTTTTGTGAATGTATTTATTAAAGCAAAGTTAAGTAGGTTACTCAAGCCTTTATGGTTTTCCCTACTTCTTTTTGGTTACAATGTTGATTTCTGAGAAGTGTTTGTTACAATTTTGCATCGTAAGTATGGATATAATTATTCCTAACATTTTGTGTTAAATTTTCCTGATTAGACCCAGATTAATACAACTCCCTTAACTTAAAAAAAAATTATTTATCATGCATAAGAAGCCCAGTGGAAATTGGGACCGTTTGGGGTGAGGACATTGCCACTCCAAACAGAATCAAATTTGTGTATCTGAGGAAGAAGGAAAATGAATATTAGCAGTGTCTGCCACAATTTATTCTTATCTGTGAGTGTGTGCACATGTCTGTATTTACCAACTTGATAGTTTTCTTATTTAATTTAATCATGTTTTTCAAATATTACTTAATATGTTAGGCATGATCGATGTAATTATTATAAGTAACATAGGATTTTATTTTTACCATGTTTTATACTTTCTATTGCTATATATTTCTTTCTCCTTTGTCCCCACCCCCTTCTCTCTACCTTTATTAAACCTTCCCTCATGTTGGGTTTCTTCTTTTGTTTCCAGGTTACCAGCCAGCACCTGCCCTCCCCTTAGCTTTAACATAAAGGTTAATTAGACTCCTACATGCTCGAGTGACAGTTTGGCTGATAGCTAAAGCTGTGGGCATGACATTTTTTTGTTTCTCATGGTGACTGTAATTAGCTCATTATGGAGATACTCTCTCGTTTGTTTGTGAGATTACATTTCTCATACTCATTGAGCCTTTACTCTGTTCCCATTCACTGAGGGGTACTTTTGTCTTCAAGTAACAGGAAACCTAACTTGAGGGTTTTAATCAAACATGAGTTAAATTTTTTCTACAGTTTGTGTCTTCTGGGCGAAATACTAGCTCCATGATGTCAGATTGAACATCTCTAGGATTGTGTTGGCTTTCCTCGTGATTGCAAGATGGCTGTTGCATGTTCACCATTATGTTCTCATTCGGGTAGGAAGAAAGCACCAACCATATGGGTGATGCATGTATAAGAAGACAAGAATTCTTGTGCTCGTTTCGGCAGCGCATATATTAAAACTGGAACGATACAGAGAAGATTAGCATGGCCCCTGCACAAGGATGACACGCAAATTCGTGAAGCGTTCCATATTTAAAAAAAAGAAGAAGAAGAAGACAAGAATTCTTTCAGAAGCACCTTGAAAGATACATTTGCTTACATATCCATGCCTACCCTCAGCAGCATGAGAGAATGGGGAAGCAGGTATCCTGCCGAGGGGTAGTCATATAGCTTCACAAACAAATCAGAGCTTTATTATCAGAGAAATATGGGGCAGTGGATCTTAGGTATGTATTTAGCCTTATATATCACCCTTTATATCTCCAGAAATCAGATCCTATGCTGAACCACTGCAAGATTTCCAGTGCTCCTATATGTTTAAGTAAGTTTCTATATTTTTTGCCATTTTCTCAAAATTAGGGAGGGTGGAATATTGCCATTTTGAGTCAGAAGTCTGTGTCTTTTTCAAATTTTTTACCTTCAGTCTTTTCCCAGTCTTTTCATTTTTCAATTGCTCGTGAATTTCTTTTCTTTCTTTTCGAATTTCAGATAAACTCAGTTCTATTTATTCATTATTTTTGAAAATTTTTTCTTTGAGCGCAGTTGACACACGGTGTTACATTAGTTTCAGACACACAGCGTGGTGATTCGACGTCTCTATGCCTGATGCTGTGCTCACCCCAAGGACAGCTACTGTCTGTCACCATACAACACTATCACAGCATCACCGACTATATCCCTGTGCTGTACCCTTTATCCCCGACTGATCCATTCCAAAACTGGAATCCTGTACCTTCCACTCCCCATCACCCATTTTGCTCATTTCCCCACCCCTTTTCCCTCTGGCTACCATCAGTTTGTTCTCTGTATTTATAGGTCAGATTCTGCTTTTCATTTGCTTCTTTTGAACTTGTTTTCTTAATAAGAAATTTGATCAAACCATTCCCTGTCTCACAGGACTTTTCAGTGTGGGGTTAACGTTCATCAGACTCCTGGTCTGCCATTCTCTCTAATGCTTCTTGGGCCGGAATCCTGCTTCTCAGAGAGTGCCATGCTTTCTCCCCTCTTGGCCTTTTCAGATGTTGGGTTCCTGAATAGAACACGCCGCTCTTCTTGCTTCCCTGAAAAACTCCTATTCATTGTTCAAGAACCAACTCAAGATCCTTTTTCTATTAACCATCTATTCCTCAGATGTCCTGGGTTTCTTCTCCTTGGGTAGTCCCAATACCCCGAGTTGTCCTCACTGGGGCTCAGCTCTCTGTTCCCCAGTTGGCACTGAGGGATCAGAATAATTTGTGCATCTCTTTATCCCTAGAACTTAGTGAAGTATGTATAACTGGTAAGAACTCAGGTACGAGGAATTCTTAATCTCAGGAAACAAACTGAGGGTTGCTGGAGTGGTGGGGGGTGGGAGGGATGGGGTGGCCGAGTGATAGACATTGGGAAGGGTATGTGCTATGGTAAGCACTGTGAATTGCGTAAGACTGATGAATCACAGACCTGTACCTCTGAAACAAATAATACAATATATGTTAAAAAAAAAAAAAAGAAGAAGATAGCAGGAGGGGAAGAATGAAGGGGAGGAAATTGGAGGGGGAGATGAACCATGAGAGATGATGGACTCTGAGAAACAAACTGAGGGTTCTAGAGGGGAGGGGGTGGGGGGATGGGTTAGCCTAGTGATGGGTATTGGGGAGGGCACGTTCTGCATGGAGCACTGGGTGTTATGCACAAACACATGGAACACTACATCAAAAACTAATGATGTAATGTATGGTGATTAACATAATAATAAAAAAGAAAAAAAAGAACTCAAATATTGGACTCCATGAATAAATAAATAAGCAAGGAAAACGTCTTCAAGAAAAGTACTTCTCCTAGATTAGTAAAGGATGATTTTTTTTTAGAAAACAAAATAAATTTTCTAAAATAAGAAAATAATATTCTGGAAAATCTTACTCTGTGCAGCACTACCTCCTTCAAGAACTAATCTCTAAGCATGATTTTGTGATCAGTTGTGAAAGTTCATCTAATCTCTGTCTCCATCTCTCTCTCTCTCTCTCACACACACACACACACACATACACATCACGTACATACAGACAAACTCAGGTAAAACTATGCTTAAATTATCTCATACCTACACATGTTGATTCTAAGTTTCTTTTTTAAAATAGTTTATTTAAATTACTTATTTGTTGGGGCACCTGGGTGGCTCAGTCGTTAAGCGTCTGGGATCCTGGGATCGAGCCCCGCATCAGTCAGGCTCCCTGCTCTGCGGGAAGCCTGCTTCTCCCTCTCCCACTCGCCCCCTGCTTGTGTTCCCTCTCTCGCTGTGTCTCCTCCGTCAAATAAATACATAAAATACATAAAATCTTAAAAAATAAATTAAAAAAATAAATTACTTGTTTGTCTAAAATAAAATGTTATTTATATCTGGTATGGAATTAAAGAAATAAAAAATCCTTTAGTTGCTACTTTTGTAAGATGTGGGTTCTTAAATATGTTTTTAAATATAAAAAGGCAGAGAAATGTGGGCAGTGACATGTCAGTGGGTGTAAACTGTGGCGTGCCAGAGAGTTTAAAGGCTTATAAAAATTGTGAAGATAAGCTTAATTCCAAAATTCAGTTTTTATTTTCTCTTTTCTATTTTTTTGGACGTGAAGATATTTCCTTCTTAAAATGACAAGAGCCTCCTGTTCCAAAATGTCCAAACAGAAGAAATTCCACGGAACGTTGCCAGATTTCCCCTTCGTATCCTCCCCACTTGTGGCAACGGAAAGGGCTGACGAGCTTGATCTAATAATTTGACTGTCAGAGAATCGAGCTTTATTTTGGGCAACACATCTGCCTGACACATCAGCCTTCACCCGATTCCCAGGCTTCCTCGAGGTGGGAGGGAGACAACGGAAGCGACTGTATCAGCAGCACTAAGTGCTAATCCACCTGCCCCTGCCGCAGAGACCCGGGTGCGACGGCAGGTGCTACGCAGCCATCACTCTGAACGGAAGCTCTCCCGCAGGTGCGTCAAGAGGGGCACGGAAGTAAGTCAGAGAATCCAGTCCATGACAGGAAGAAGAGGATAAAGTGAGAAATTGCATATTTCATCTTCTACCCAAAACTTTAGGCTGAATACTACCAACTGTCTTTATTCACAGTGTGTCACTTCTGGCTTTTTAGCTGTTTTCGTGGTGAAGCAGAAATTAAACATAGTTAAGGACTTTAACTGGCCCTCTTCCCTCCCACTCGCTCCTTCCCCCTGTCTTCAGACCAGCTGAAGTCTTTGGAATTCCATCGTTAGTAACCTGTCAGATCGGAAGGCAGATAAGCTTAGAGCATTATTCCAAGAGATGACGCTGTCTATGTTCAGCATGCATTGCAGGATGTAACGCTCAGCCTGTCTCTGCAACTCAAGGCATCAGAAGAGTTCTAGTCAAATAAACTGTCCTGCCCTTTTCTGGGCCACACACCTCACCATCATGAACATCCATGCTGTTTCTGCACTCGCACCATGTCAACTGATGCTGGCTTAGCATTATCTCCCCTGTGGAACATAAAACAAAAATGAGCTAACTTCCTATAAAGAAGATGAAATAAACTATGATGTTCTTTTATTTTACTCCAACATTCTCACTCGTGGTCAATTCTTCAGCTGGTTCCCCTGGTATTCTGGAAAATCGTGGAATAATCTGGTCTAATGAATCATGAAGGACCTCTAATCTGTGAGGGACATTTGTTCTTGCCCCTGTACACCCCAACCTTCCTTTTACATATGTTAGCCTCCTTCCAGCTTTGATTCATGAGGGCTACCTTGTCGCTCATTTTATTTGATTAGAGCCACACTTAGTATCTGACCAACATATTTGTCTGGTTCTTGCTTCTTGTCTCTCCTTCTCTCTCCTCTCTTTCTCTCCCTATTTTCCTTCTTTTCTCCTACCTTTAAAATATGCTTGGGCACTGTGTGCCAGGAACTGTATGCTGGGAGGGGGCTGCAGTAGTGAGAAGTATTTCAAAAAAGAAGGAGCCGCCAACAATGTTGAATGTTACTGGTAAGAAAGGGATGGAAACATGTCTGTTGGGTAGAGCAAAATGGACATGGCTGATACCTTTCTGTGAGCGGTCCACTTTCATATTTTATTGTCTACCATGAGGTGAACACCCAGGGCTTCTCAGCTACGTTATATTAAATGGAGCTTCTTTTGTCAGCTGCTCCCAGAGTCACTGTCTGTACCTTTATCCCTTCTACCAGTCTCCTGCTTCCAACCATTTCCCTCCCCCATAGCAGTGTTGTCAATCTGTCTGCTCAGAAGACATAGAAAGGAGCAGCATGACGTGCCTTCCTTCCCTCTTCTCTATCTGCAAGCTTCTGGATATCTGCATGATGTACACTTATGCATTCTTCACGTGTTCCCTTGCTCTCACCTTGCCCATTCTTCCCTGGGACACCTCTTCAGCAATCATTGCCCTTTCTTCTATGCATGCAGGTTCCCATCTTTTATTGACTTCTCCGCCTGAAACTATGCTGAGTTACTCCATCCCCAAATACTTCTTGAATCTCCTCTTCTCAGTATGCCACCTCGCTTTCCTTTCACTGATTGATCAAATTCTAAGGGAATATACAATATATATTCCTTATATTATATAAATATATTCCCTAAATCTCCCATATAAAGAGCTCCCTTCCCTGAGTTCTGCGACAATTGGCCTCCACCATAGCAGTGGTCTTCTTCACTCAGTGTCTGTTTTTGCTACAAAATTCTGTTTCTTGAGGGCAAATGGCCACATCTTATTCATCTCTGCATGCCACTCACCAGACCATGCATGACATAGGAAGTCACTCAATGATTATATGATGAATGAATAAATGATGTCTTAGAACATTATTATAACTTGGAAAATATTATTCTTGATATAAAATATTGATTTTATTAATGTCCTGAAGATTATACTCCTCTACTATAACCCCATTTCCATTGGTGGACATAATTGAGTCTAGACTCTACGTGCTATACCTGCAAAATCCTTCAGAGAAGATGCATATGTACCCTTCTTTCCACATTAAGCCAATGTATTCAAAATACCAAAAGTCTTTTGCTGACCCCATAGTGAGAACTGACCTACCAATATAGACACTGTTAAAATTCTAGACTCTGTCAGTAAAGAACTGTTGCAAACTCAGTTTTTGCCAAGTAGAGAGGATTCTGCATGTCTCATCCACGGAGATGTTTTAAAAAACCAGCGGTTACAATGACTGTTTAAATGAGGCTGAGAATATTTGAAGTTCTGTATTTACATAATTCTTCATGCATGAGTGCTCATCGGGTGTTTATTTTTCAAAACTCATGTCACATCTGTCTTGCATGCCGTATTTCTGATGACACCCTTTTCATCTTAAACCTAAAGATTGAGGCATATGCAGTGTTGTCTCCTGCTTGCTTGCTCAGAAGAACAACAGAATTCTGTAGGGAAGGAAGACCATCTGGAGCCAAGGGTTACATCCTGTGGATTATTTAAAAGGAAGACTTTTGTGGAGAAAAGGCAACCTGGCCATAAATTTGCTCTTTCTTAGTGCCCCTGGGCTGAGTGGGAAGTACCTGATTTAGCAGAGTGCAATAGAAAGAAGAGTCATCAATATGGTTGCTGCATTTCTACCAGAAACAGAGCGATGTTACTGGGTTTATATGTTGGTAATATAGTCAGCTATTCTGCAACTCCTTGAGGTAGAAACAGATTGATAGGTTATGCCCAAAAAAGGAAATGTTTTCTCTGGTTTAAAATGAGATTTTTAAAACTAGTGATCAACTCTCAAAATGGAAGTTATAGAAGGCTACAGGAAAATAGAGTCAAAACGTTTTCTTTTAATGTTACTTGATTACCAGAAGTTATATTGATTTTTTTCGCAGATATATCTAAAGAAAATACCAAACACATATTTGAGCATATACATATCTTGTATACATATATGCACAAAATGTACTCAAATTGTATTTCTTCTTCCTACATCAAAACAGGGATTTTTAAAAGTACCGTATGAGTTACATATATGAGTTGTTAGCATTAAAACATCATACTTTTTTTTTTCCTAACTAAGAAAAAATTTTAAAAATATTTTATTTATTTGAGAGGAGGGGGAGAGGGAGAGGGAGAAGCAGGCTCTCTGCCAAACAGGAAGCCCAATGCAGGGCTTGATCCCAGGACCCAGAGATCATGACCTGAGCCAAACACAGACACTTAACCGACTAAGCCACCCCGGTGCCCCTAATTTTCTAAGAGAACTTGGAAGGCACACCCACCAGAGCATATTATTTGGAACCTAGTAAGACATAACCTCCCCCACTTACAGAAAAGTGTTCCTGAGACTTGTGGGCCCAGATCACCTCATTCTGTGTCTCCGGGAGAGGACTGGGGTGGGGTGGGGACTCCTATTTGTGTATTAGTAACATTTCTGCCACAAAACGGTGTTGGCAAATTCCTTTTCCTTTTCAAGTCTCATTTTCTTCAGCTCTAAAATAAGGACCTCAGCTACATAATACCATCTAAATCCTCTTCCTTTAGTAAAGAGATACTAATCGATGGGCATAAAGTTTCAGTCAAGCAAGATGAGAAAGCTCTGGAGATGCGCTGGGCAGCACAATCCACAATAACCCATCCTGCACTTAAACATTTAGTGAGAGGGCAGATCTCACGTTACGTCCTTTCCACAATAAAATACCATTAAAAAAAAGAAAGTGGAGGGTTATGTGTGGCAAGCACTGCATGAGTGAATTTTCCTTGACTTTTCCAGGGGCTGCTTTCCTTGGTTGGTCTGAGCTGCCCTCAACCTGACTTTCCTTCCCGGTGAACCCACCAGCTTCACACTGCTCCACGGGCGTTGGAACCTTGGTGAACCCTGACAATCTGTGTGCAGAGCCCAGGACCTCCTGTAAAAACCATCTATACTGTGATCAACTGTTTCCAGGAAGGACTCTTGAGACAATCGAGGCTGACTTGTTTATTGCACCGAAGAGTGTGCTGAGGCTCAGAGATGACCCGAAGAGAGTCTCCAGACAAGGAGACTCTCGTTGTAAGGAAAGAACCACAACTTTTATATTACTTATGAAGTAACCCTGTGCCTTTTGTGAACATAAACAGAGCCCATCCTGCAAGCATGTCGTGGGGCTGGGCATGAAGAAACTTGGGGTCCTATCCTGTCCTTGCAACTGCTTTGGAGACGCTGGGTAATGCATGCCTCCCTCCTGCCCTAACTAAGCATGACGATGGGGCGCCTGGGTGGCTCAGTCGTTAAGCATCTGCCTTCGGCTCAGGTCATGGTCCCAGTGTCCTGGGATCGAGCCCCGCATCGGGCTCCCTGCTCCACGGGAAGCCTGCTTCTCCCTCTCCCACTCTCCCTGCTTGTGTTCCCTCTCTCGCTGTCTCTCTCTCTCTCTCTCTCTGTCAAAATAAATAAAATCTTAAAAAAAATAAGCATGATGATAACATTTGAACACTGCGCTTACTTCTCCCATATGTTTGAACACCGGACCAAAAACAATTCGATAGGTCGGATTATTCAGAAAGAGTTGGAGGAATTTTCATCTACTTCTGAATATGTCTTATGGAGAAAAAGACTAAAATACTCTTGCGGTGGCAAAAATAACTGAGGTCCTGGGACGGTAGCCAGGGACTTTGTGCTGTGATCCACATCCCGGGCAGAAACAGTGGTGGAAGCTGTAGGTGTGCCCTCCAGGTGCCCGACGATGCGATAATAGAGAGAAGAAAGTGAGTGCTGAAGAGCAAAGCGCAGCGAAACTATTAAGGAAATAGGGGACACAGCCGTGAACACGTTTTAGCTTTCAAATGTGTTACAGTTGGAGTAGCGCAGCTAGTGTGGGAATCTGTGGGTGAACAGAGATGGGAAATGACGGAGTGTCGGAGTGAGGTCTGGGTATTGCACCAGATAGAGATTTTCACGTTAGAAGCCGGGAGAGGTTCATGTCTCGCACCTGCTACAAATGGGACCCCACAGAGGCCTTTGGGGTCGTTTATAGCGCGCTTTCGAGCTGATCTGTTTAGGTGTGGATCGTTGGGACACCAAAGTGCAGGGAGAAAGAACATCAGCGGCGAGATTTATAGGGAAAAGTGCTCCGGAGCCCCCAGCTTGCTGCAGCCGGTCACAACACCTGGCTTAGCGCAGAGGGGATGCGGCGGGAGTAGCCCACATGCGTCACATTTCAGTTTTCCTGACAGAGGAAAAGCTGGGCCGCTAATGTAGCAAAGTCTAAAATACACAGAGCAGTATCTTTTCGGAAATGTGTTTAGAGAAAACAAACGCACAGTAATTTGAGTGAAAAAGAGAAATCTTAACTACTGTGGGCCCAGAACAATGGTTTCCTTTAGTGTAGCGATTTGACTTCTACATGTATTTTTAGTTAATTACCGGAGGTCATTGCTAATCGCCTGACAATCAATGCACATCAGTCTTGCAGGTAAGCAGCCTCTGGAGGCAGAGGTCCTTCGGAGACGGAGGCATGATGCGTCGGTGGGTCGTAGGGAGGCATTGTGACTGGGATGGATGGCCCATTAGGTCCTGTTCAATTTTTTTTGTGCGTGTGATTGTCTTCATTCTCTAGTTATTGGTCCACAGAGAAGTTACTAACCCTAATGTTTCTTTAATTAAAGATTTCTTCCCTTCTAATTCCTGCGGGGGTCCCTTTTGGCAACAAGATCCTGACTTTTATCTCCACTGGCTTGTGTGTAGTGAGCTGATTGTAATGTGCATTATTTATGATAAAATGATGTTTCACAACATTTTTTTTTAACCCAGAATGATACAAACTAATTTTAGCATCATCACAGATTATTGGCCTCTGAAATAGCAGTTCGCTTTCTGAACTAATGTTAATGCAATTTATGAATTGGATGCTGCTACAACTCATCAAAAGTCTTTTCTTCACCATAAATAATATACGCTAAACAAGAGACAACTAGTTTACCAGACAAATTCTATTACTAAAAACAAGACACACAGATCTGGCATGCATGCATCATTTAGCTATACACTAAATAAACTGAACTGTCTAAAAATGCACAAATTCAAACATAATTTTTTTTTTAAATGAAGAGAAAGCAATGTGACAAGTGGGAGGTTTAAACTCTAACACTCCTTGGTAGTGGTCTCTTATTTAGACGCAAGACAAATGACTTGATATCAGAGATTCTTTTTTCTTTTTTAATAAATAGTGACAAAACATTTCGGCAACACAGTTGATAAGGACTACACAGTTACTCTCTCCCCATACGTGCCGGGAGCTTGCTTACTGTTCGCTACAATTATTGTGGGGAAATCAGCACCAGCCTTTATCCTGAGTACATCACAGTGACCCTGGGGACAGTGTGTATGTCCTTCCTGCCACAGAGCAGGTGAACCCAGAAGCCTGCACACAGGATTTGTGGTGATTTAGACCCACATGTGATTTAGATATAAAATTTATGCTGGAATATTGGCAGATGCAAAATTTGCTCAGTCAAAAAATTTACCATTTTTGCCACGACACAATATTCTGAAAGCTTCATTTTTCTGGGCACTGAGAAATGGAAGAACTTTTCCTTCTAAGCAAATAGTTATCACTGTTACAGTAATATTTCTGGTAAGACCACATGTTTTCACTGGCCATTAATCTATGCAAGTTCTCAGGGCAAAGCTTCTTAATGCAATAATAAAAGCAACAGAGTAACATACAAAGAATAATTTTTAAAATAGGGAAGTACTAGAGAACCTCAAGAAATGTAAATAATTTATGAGGCTTACTACCTATTATGTATTTGTAACTTAGGAAAGAGATCACATGAAAAGGACGAGAATATTCATCGTGTAGTGTTTCATTATTAGCAAAAGGCATGCTGGATATTAATATTCCAGCTTTTTGACTTCAAGTCAAATGAGTTCTATGATAGATCTAGACTTGATCTATAGTATCCAAAATTATTTCACAAATATTACAAATAATTTATTTCACTCTTCTCATTTTGTGTATGTAAGATTTTATATGCATGTACAATTTCTGTAGGGCTTTGTATATATATATGTATTTGAGAATATTTTTATAGACAAACCTCATTTTATCTTCACAACAGTTTTGTGGCTTGGGCACAGCACTGCTGTTCTCACCATAAAAATAATGAAGCCAAGGCCCAGCGATTTGCCAAACTCATGCAACCTTTCAGAGGCCTAGACTTAGCAAAATAACTATACATTACAGCTGAGAGGCACAGACATTAACCGTTATGAGAAGTACAGACATTAACGTATCATTAACAGCCATGTTTTTGTAATTCTGTATTGTTTTAATTGGCTGTGCAACTGATCCTAAATGTACCTTTTCTGATTAGCCTGTTGGTCATAAATATATTTTTCAAACCTGTAAGTTACTTTCCAATATCAGCTTGAAACCTGGATTTCATGTAACTGCCCAAAGCTGTTTCCATTTTGGCAGGGGCAGGGGGCAAAGGGACTAGAACTCTTATATAGCCCAGGAATGGCTCTCAATGAACTTTAAAAAAATAAGTGTTGTCTTTAAAAGCCATAGCTGGTATTTAAGTACCTTCTAATACACATGCGAAAGAAGCAATCATTTTCAAAACCTCTTCCAATGGAAAGCAGCCAAAGCTGGATTATTTTATATGCTCATGTGCATGATGGCTCTCTGTCATTTGGAAATGGTCCCTTATCTACCCAAGGGGTGTCTTTAACCGATACTGGTAAATAGACCACAGAGCAATTGCAGGCTTGGGAAAATCAAGCTACTTCTGTTTGTTTGCTTGTTTGTTTGTTTAAGAAGCTGCTTCTGTTAATGAAGAATTTTGTTTGGTGGTTTCTCCCATTTCCCATTTCCAACCAGAGTTAGACCCCAATCAGGACACCCTTCTTCACCCGACTTTATATGTTCTCTATTCAACTTTTACAACCGTCAGTAGAACACATGGCAAGAGGAACACATCTAGTGTTCCACAAAACAAGCATACTGTTTGGGGACCAATCAGGAGGTTTTTTAAGGAAGAATTTTCTCAGAGTGGGATCGTCTGGTGGTTTACGGCAGGATTCTCTAAGAGTAGGTCAAGAGACTTTATTTTCAACAGTCACCTTGTTGACACAAAAATGTGATAGGCATTGGTATAGGACAGCTTCTCTAAACATTATCATACGCTCCTTTTAATTACACCTGATAGCATCCTTTTGATATTTACAAATGAGTGCATGTAGGACTGTAAAAATATGTTTAAAAAAACAACAAAGGCCCTTGCAAACATTTAACATTAAGATTCACACAATTTTGGTAACATTGCCGAAAAAATTGGGGAGGTTTGTCTTCAGGCTCTGCTGCGTGCTGAATGTGTGGCTCATACCCTTATGAAGTAAGGACGATCTACACATAGGGCCCTGCCATTGCTGATCGTCTTGGATGTCAACCCATGTTGCTAGCAGTGGTAATAATTTTTTGATGGGTTTGTTACCAGTTTCATAGATTGTCACTTAGGTTAATCTTGCCTCAGAGCTGAAGGTTCTCGTTAAACAAAGTGCATCAGGCTTTGCCTTTTTCCTGCTACATCATCGGGACCATTTCCAAATGACAGAGAGCCATCATGCACACGATGCCCAACTTGTTGGAGTGGATGCCAGACTCTTGCAAAAATTGTGTGCATTTCTGTGATACATCAGCTTTGCCCTTCTCTGCTGTGGCTTCTTTTCGAGAATCTTCTATAACTAAAAATTGCTTTATAGGGATCAATTTAGTTAAAATTAAGTCACACAACATCTTCAGCCTTCTTAAGGGATGGCACCTAAAACCGTAAACTTTAAGAAAACAGGCCAATGTGGCCAGGAAGCCAGTGGTCAGCCCCCTGCCCTTGGTGCTAACGTTCTTCCCTTGGGACCCCTTGCTCCCTGAGAGTACGAGCCCAGCCGGGGCTTCAACTAGGCGAATGTGCAGGTGTCGACCTGTGCGTGATGGCGGAGCAAAGCCCAGTATGTGTCTCCTATTTCAGGTGGCACAGTGTCAGCAGAGCTTTCACATTCCCTTTCTGTCTCTCCATGGGTCACTCTGGGTGCTCCCTGAACTGTGTAAATAGCCTCCACCCTGTGGAGACCACCATGCTTTGGAGATAGAACAAGTGGATCAGTCAAATCAATTTCACTGTTTTGAAACCAAGAAAAGAGGGCTGTTGGGAAGCATAGAAAGAAAATAAGGGTTTCATGGGAATATCTAAGAAAGAGAGATGATCATTGAAACCACATCCAAGGAGGGCAAAGAAACGATGGAAGCTTTCTTTCTTCCAATTTTCGTCCAGAATAAAGTCACATCCTTTCTTTGGGTAGCCTGGAGCAGTAGAATGACATGCATTTATATTAAGAATCGCAACATGCTTACCAAGCACCAAGCATCTTCAATGAGAGTGATGTTGCATTGTTATTGTTGTTTTAATTTAGGTGCGTCTCAAATGTCGTAAGTACTTTACATTAAGTAGGGAACTACTATTTTAAAAAGAACGAGATAGATGTTTTATTAGAGCTGCAGAAAGCCCCGCAACTGTATGTAAACTGATCCGCGGGAATTGCTATCCTCTAGTTTCCTAACCAATGAGCAGATCCTAAAGTATAATATCCCCCTGAGAATAGTGTAGTAAGTTCTATTTAATTTTCTCTCTGATGTCAAAGACAACAAAAAAATAGTAAGAAGGAGTGTCTTAATGGTTAAGATGGAATAAATAACCATCTGACCGCCTTTATAGTATTTAGTGTGCGTATGTTGATAACACAGCAGGGAGAGATAAACTGCCTTTGTAAAGGCTAATTTATAAAGAACAAACCAGTCTTTTGGATAGATAAACTGTTTTAAAACTGTGCGATATAGATGCGTGCCTTTCTGCACTCAAATGGGATGATTAAATAGGTAACACATTTACCAACTTGTGATACATCTAAATTCCTACTATGAAATATATTTCCCATCTCCCATTCATGGCAATTTTCATGCTAATTAGTGTTTTTGCATTTCCGCAATAGGCATAAATTAGCATGAATATCTGGCTATATGTCTAGGCTGGATATGAAAACACTTTAAAAGCTACGAATAATTTGCAGAGTTTCGTGTGAGGTAAGAAGGACTGTTTAGTATTTGTAAATATATCATTTCTGTAATAAAATTTTATTATGTAAATAATGTGTGTTCAATAAACCTTGGACCGCAGTTATTTGCACGTTATTAATGGTGCTTATTAACAATGCTGAGAAACTGATTACAAAATAAAACTGGAAAATCTCCACGATTTTAGCCCTTCTGTAAAACAATATGCTGTGCATTCCTCGATAATTTCGGTCCCATATAAAACAATATAATGAATCTAGACCTTCATGTTTGCTTAATTCTATTAAAAAGAAAAAGGCATGTCTAGATTTCAAAATGAGTGAAAGATGTTTGACACACTGGTTGATGCCCTGTTTCAACGTACAGAGTGTGCCGTCAAGGAGGCATCTTTGCATCATGCAGACTTGAGTGGTACACGCTTCCTGGGGGTTCCACATTTACTCTGAAGAGCTCATCGGCAACGCAGGGGTTACTGTACTTTTCGTAAGGAGATACCTCAGGAATCACTGAGATTTGGCAGGAGAGAACTGTAAGAACACAGATTAGAAGCACAGATAGATCCAGCTGCTGGTCTAGAACTTCTGCTTGTACCCGGGGACTTTTGTACCCTCTTTTGTCTTGTGTGTCTGAAGCAAAGATGTGATCAGTTTGTCCGATACCCACGGTGGCTTGAGCCGTTCTGGGAAGACCACCCAGCTGATGCTCCTGAGCTACTGTCAACCTTAAAAACTCTTATTATTAACGTGATGAGCACCGGGTGTTGTGTGTGAGTGATGAGTCACTGAATTCTACTCTGAAACCAATATTGCGCTGTATGTTAACTGACTAAAATTTAAATTAAAAAAAAAGTAACTCAGAAAAAAAACCCTTCTGTTATTCTATGTATTATTCTTACGGCACTGCTAAAAACTTACAATCTATTATGCAATGAATTTTTATGTTTACATATTTTATTTCTCCATTTATCTTCTCTCTATATGTATATATCTCTACACCCAACATGGGACTTGAACTCACCATTTTATATCTTTTTATATTACGTTAGATATCATTTTATGTATTCCATATATCTTTTCACCTTCTTTCTTCATCTTTGAAGGGCATACTTACAATGGACCACATGGAGAGTGCTTCCAATATTTATCAGCACTACTGATAAATACAGGACCCGGGAAAGCAACTACTATTTGTGGTGTGGATGACACGGCATTAGTACATTCTGTATACTGCATCTCCAGATCTCACTTTAACTCTCTAAAGTAGGTCTATTTATCTTCATTTCTGCAAATGAAGGGGGCAGAGATACTAAGTAACAAACCTAGTAGAAGCAAGCTCTCCAAGCCAGCACGGGGCAAGACTGGAGTTTAAACCAGGTTAACCTTGAAGCCTGAGACTTTTCATTATACAAGCTTATTCCCTTTAACATATCTGCTTAGAAAGTATTTGATTCATTTTAAAGATAATTTACTGCATCCTGGCTGTTTTTTAGAAGCTTGTCGCTTGTAGCTATGAACTTCTGACACCTGAGTTCCTAAGTTTTGAATTTGAACTAAGGGATACTGACTTCACATTATAAGGATGAATCACGGCTGATTTCCAGGTCACTGCTGTTGCTGGTGGTGGTGGTGGTGGTGTGTGTGCATGTAATTACTGGTTTAGTCAAGTTTCATTAAGGTCACAAACATTCTTCTGGATGTTTGAAGCATTTTACAAGCACATTTGCATTGATATTGTGAAACATATTGAGTAAGGGACAGGAGAGGCTAGGTAGGGAGAGGCAGGTAGGGGGTTAGGTGACAACCAGGTTCACCCGGGGTAACCAGGCTCACAAAAATCCCAGATGTGGAGAAATGTTACAGACAAGATATTAACCAGAGAGAAGGGAGCATAACAAATCCACCTTGTTTGTCTTAAATGTCATAGACAAGATATTTACCAAGTTCCCCCTGGTCAGTTTTCTATAAAAGACCCACCAGTTTTCTGTAATAGACCTCAGTGGCAACCCATTGCGGTGGGGGGGGGGGGGAGGCCCTCTCACTCTAGAGAGCTTTCCTTTTCTATTCTCACCTTCACTTAATAAACTTTCACTTCACCTCACCCTTTTGTCTGCGAGATTCATTCTTCGACTCCGTGAGATAAGAACCCTCTAACTCTGCAATGATATCATAGTAATTATCCATATCAGTGGGACAAACTACTCCAGAACCTGACTTAAAGCCACCATCATTTTTTTTTGCCCATGATTCTGAGCAGACAACGTGGCCTGGGTTTGGTTGGGTGCATTTCCTGCTCCATGTGGCATTGGCCGGGCTCACTGATGCGTTTGCAGTGAGTTAGGGTACAGATGAGGGAACCCTGGTCTCAGAGGATGTCACCGGGGCCTAAGGTTGACCTGTGGGGTGACTAGGGCTGCTGGGCCTCTTCCCTGTGAGATTTTTCTCTCCACTTGGTGTCTTGTCCTCACTGAGACCAGCCCAGACTCGCTACAAAGGGGCAGGAGGGTGAGAACCTAAGCTGAGGCCATGCTTGAAGTCACACGATGTCATCTGTGCCACATCCTCTTTGTCAAAGCATGTCAGAGAGCCAGCCCACAGTCAACAGATGGGGGGAACAGACCTCCCTTCTTCACAGGAGTTGATGGAAAGAATGTGTTGCCATCTTTAACCCACCACGAACATAGGAATTTAGAATGCAGTTACCGTAAGGAAGCTTTCAATCCCAAACAACCCAAACGAGTCAAAATATCTTTGTTTGAAATAAAAACGCGCCCTCTACTTTCCCTTTCCAGATACAATATGTACACCTTTACCAGTTCTAGCATTTATTTGTGTGCTTAGATGACGTCTTCTAATATAAACATTCGGTTATATGACTTATCTGATATTGAGCGTTCAGCTGGAGGCAGAAGGGATCAAATTCTGACATTGACTGTGGAAAGTAGTCTACTTTATTTCCTCTCCGTGTACGAATAAAATGACTGATGTGTCAACTGGAGTCACAGCACCTTTTCTGTTTAGCTTGCTACCTGACAAATAAGAATGGGTTCATTGAAAAGAAATATTATTTATTCACACTAATGCAGAATGCATGAGTCCCAGCAAGGTTTACAGGAATGATGTCTGATTCTAGATACAATTCTACTGTGAACTTCAGATGCTCCCAAGCAGATTATTACCATACAGTCAGCACCTAATGCAACACTCGAAGCCTGCAGTTGAGGAACTAGAAAAAAAATGACATTGAAAAATAAATATTCTTTTCACAACACAGACAGTCAAAAGCAAAATATTGAATTAGGTTATAAAAAGCTTTGTAGGCTTTTCCTACATATTTATTTTAAAGAAAAGTTGCCCTATCACTTCATAAACCTCTTCGAATTTTAATGTTTTGTTAATGATTGGCTTCTAGATTAGAAATTTGCTATGCTGAAGCTGCTAATTGTCGTACCAGTCAGTAACAGAGAGACCTACCAGAGAGACCCTGATCCTGGAGGTAATGTCCTATTTGGATTAAAAAAGAATCCATTAACTGGATATCAAATTCTTCAGCCCTGCTAGTTAACGAAGATATTACCAACCTGAAAGAGTTTTATAAATATGTACGTTAAATAGATGACCTTCAATATCACTTAGATAGGTTCAGATGGGTACATAGACAAAGAATGCCAGGTTGAAAAAAGTTGGTGAATTTGAAAATATCATTATAACTGATGCTGACCTCATTTGCTGATCCCATCACTGTCCATTAAGTAATGAAGCAATGTCTCCTATGAGCAAAGTCGGCCCTTTACTGAAATTATTATATTAGTAACAATGCTCCTATCAGCAACTTCTCAAGCATTTCCAATCTCCACGTCTTTCCATTGCTGTCCATTTTTTAGAGGATTAACCCTGGAGCTAACATTTTAACCTTTATTTCCTATTGCCACACTTTTAGATCACTTACCTTATTACATTTAGTGTATTAGTTTCAGAGTTTCAAGCACGGTCATAACATTTTAAGCACGATCTGGATTCTTAGAACTTTCTTCCAATATTTTTCTATTTTAATTAATGTAAGGTGTAAGAGTAGAGCAATTTGAGTAGTTGGTCTAACATGCACAGTGCACCAACGCTTTCTGTTCAAGAAGCCCCTTACCATAGTACACAGAAAATCCTCCTATGCATTATTCTTTTTCAGTGCTATACAAGGTGTGTTAGTACCATCATTTATTTAAGAAATTCTCATATCTATTCCCAGCCATAATTTTATTATAACCTCCCCCCTTTATTGGACGGCTGAGTTAATTTTAATTGGAATTCTGAAAGAGATAAACAGTTCCTGAGATTGAAAACGTTCCGGTTTATCTGTTAATCCCATTAAACTTTTATGTTTGGTTTACCATGTTAATAAAGGACCCTACATTCAGCATCAAAATATTGCCCTTTGCACCCCTGATATATGATTACTGATTTTACCAACCTAAATAATCTATACATTGTATTTGACCAAAGGGCATAGAATAAAGAGAAATAGCACTCCATAAGGAAATTGAAAGTCAATTTTCATCCAAAGTATAGACTTCTTTCTGTTTACTTTGTGTTTTTTTCCTGACTGTAACTTTATGTAAAAGAGAAGTAAAATGCATTTACATACACACATGTATAAAACGTGTAAAGACAAGTGCACAAATCACCGTATTTGTATAAGGCTACTTAGTACAGGGATTTTTTTACCCTCCCCCCGTTATTTAACTTTGGTAGTTAATTTGTAGTATAATACATAATTGGTAGTATAATACATTTTATTTACATATAATAGAGTTTGCAATTCAAGAAAAAAAAATGCACAGCTCATTCAAAGTGGCTAAAGAGGATGCTTCCAAATCATTTACACCTAATTATTTATAGTAATCTTTCTGTTTCTTAAGACAATATTAATTGTTGTAATTACTATACCAAATATGAGATAGGGATGACTGCATTTCAATTAGAAAAGTATTGTGGTAAAAAAAGAATATTTTTTCTTCCCAAGGATACTAATGATAATAGCTCATCATATTTAGTCAGTTGACAAGCATCAAGTAACCAGTGAACCCTGCTACGTTGAAGTCCTAAACCCCAGTACTCAGAATGTGACCTTATTTAGAAATAGAGACGTTGTAGATGTAATTAGCTAAGATGAGGTCCTATTAAGAGAGGGTGGGCCCTCATCTTGGATTAGGATAGGTCTTCATCAAATATGACTGGTGTTCTCATAAGAAGACGACCATGTGAACACGTGGGACACACAGAGAGACACACAGAGAGAAGGCCATGTGACCACAGAGACAGAGATTGGAGCCATCCTTCCACAAGTCAAGGAATGCCAAGGATTGCCAGGAACCTTGGGAAACTGGAAGAGGCAAGGACGGAGTCTCCCCTAGGGCCTTTGGAGAGAACATGGCCCCACCACACCTAGATTTGGACTTCTAACCCCCAGAACTGTCAAAACAATAGATTTCTGTTGTCTCCGGTCACCTATTTTGTGCTACTTTGTTACAGCAGCCCCAGGAAATGAATATCCTGAGCAATAGGGAAACGCATCAGCCATGTGCACTAAGGTCACCAGCTGGCTCAACTGCCTTACCCTTTGTAATAAGACTGCCACTGTGGTCCTCCCCTGACCTTCAGTGCTGGTCATCAAGGTCATTCCTCTGGCTAGTTAAAACTGGCAAGGCCTGCCTTCAGGGAGCCAGCATTTAAGTGTGCATCAGATGAGAGGAGAGGGAGATCGAACAGAGCTGTCGAAATCTGCACAAACTAGTGGGACATCTTAGTACTTCCTTGATCGTGGTGTCACTTTCCTATTTAGTACCTAGTTAAGTGCCTGAAATATACTAAGAGCTCGAGAAATGTCTTCCTTTGAGTGAGAACACTAAGGGGATCCCAGAAGGATGGTTCAAGGACTGCCAAGGAAAAATACATCCCCTGTCTCCCCTCTTGACAAGATCACACATCCCAGCAGTCATGGTTCTAAAATCCAGTTTAAACTTACTGGAAATTCAGCTGAGCTCTGACTCCAGATTTATTTCTCTTTCTTCATAATTCCATTCACGGTTTGGGTAGCATGCAAAGTTCCCTTTTCAGGACCCCATTTGTGATCACTCGCTCTTCCTTCTGAATATTTCTTTAAAATCCATCTCCTCTCGGCAGGGCCCCTCAACTCTAAATAGGAGTTTCTCCACTTTGAGCAGGATGCTTAGTGAATTCTTTGAACCTCTATTTCCTCATCTATAAAATAAATGTATCAATATCAACCACACGGGGTTACTGTGAAGAACCAATCTTCATGTCTAGTAAATAAGTGCAGTAGTACCTGGTTACTCAAAACAAATACTGTAGATATGGCTACTATTTATTTTCTAGCCCCTCTTCATGCATCACGTATTTTGTGTTTCCTGTTTCCTCCTCTTCTGTATGCTTAATATTCTGTCTGTATAGCTTTCACTTTTCTTATCTCATTGCTTTTTCATTGTTTCTTGTCTGCCTTTCTTCCTCTGTCATCCTTTACGTCAGGGGCTACAGCAAACACAGTACCCAACGTGAAGTAGGTTTAAGGGTTTGGATTTCGAATGGGTTTAAGGTGAGGAACATTGAGAAGACCTAAAGGCAACAGAGAGATCCAGATAATTGTCCGAGTGAAGAAGGTATGAATTTCTGCAGGGTCAATGTTGAAAAGGATGGAATTCTGAGAACAGTAAAGAAATCAAAACCAAAATTTGCCATCTTGATTTTGCCTTGGTCCAGCCCTCCTATTAAACACTTCTGTTGTCAGCCAAAATTTATACGACTCTTCCTTGGTTTTCTGTAGATTTTAGATATTCTGAACGCTTCCCTCTGCCATCTGATTTTAGCAATGTAAAAGAAGAAATTGCAATCTAACATTCCTTAAACTAGACTCTGAGCATTTTAAGTCATTCCGCTTAGTCATTGCTTTCCTTTCATTCCTTCAGGCGATGAAACATGTTATGTGTCATGCTACAAAAGCATTCTCTTGATCAAAAGGGCTTTTTGATGTTTCAGGGCCTCCTTTCTCCCTTGGGATGATTTCTTAATGGTGGATGTATGGACTAAGGCTAGGGGTGGGGGCTGGAGGAAGGAATACAAAGGGGCTCCCATGTCCAAGACACACCTGTTGCTGGTTCTGCAGAAGACATAATTTAGACACTTCCCAGTCTTTTATAGAGGATGCAAATCTAAAATACCACAGAAGAGAACAAAAGTGTCTAATGAGAAATGCAGTTTAATTCCTCTACTTCCAATAAAATTGAGAAATGATCAATTTTAAGGGTTTTAACATTGTGTATCTGGATGGCTTAGGTAATGCCCCTAACTGTTAGGAAGAACTCATATATAGTAACATAATTCTGAGGAATATATTTTTCTGCATACTAATTTTCTTATTTTTTTTAACACTTGTTATTTTTACTCTGCCCTGAGCGGGAAATGAAGAGTACAAATTGAACAACAAACAAAAACCCTACTTTCTGTTACCTTTTTCCTCATCTGAAATTCAGAGCTATAACTTCCATCTGAAGTTATTGTTGTTCTCAGTTCATTGTCACCACTGAGGAATGATAATATTGAGTGATTATCTTACATCAAGTAAGGAAATGACATTTTCTACTATAGCATGGCTTATCAGCATTTCCTGTCTATAGAAGTTTGGTTAGTAGCTTAAATCAGGTGCTTCTTATTTTACATCTGTTCCTCCAGATCCATTGTTCAGTCTTCTTACCGGCTCCAGGGCCTGAGATGGTATCCTCTATTGTTTACATTACCCAGGCCCCCTTACCTTCTGGATACTAGCTGGTTTGGCCAGTGGGAGGTAGGAGAAGAATTTGAGAAGATGGAAAGAGAAATAGGTAAGAATATTCATTCTTACCATTTCTTCCCTCTTTGTGGCCACAGGTCCTTTGGGATCATGGCTATAATTTTCTTTGGGTTCTGCAGAAATAATGATTTCCTCTTATTGCTAGTCCCTAAGTGCTTCACTATTCATCCTCCATTCCCTTAATCCTTTTACAACTCTGTAAATAATCTCTTGCTTAGTTAATTGCCCCACTGAGTTAGCCATTTTTTTTTCTTTTTTATCCAATAATTATGCAGAATTTGATGCCAAGAGAGGACCTAGGAACCTGAGTTCCAAAATGAGATGTTTGGGATTATGTTACTCACATCTCTCATGAGCTCACATAATAAAATCAAGATTACTCAAGTTTTCCTGGATGCCGTCATGGGGTGGAAGGAAGGATGGGACACTTGAGAGATCAATATACTGTGGTACTTGGTCACCAAGAGGTGTATTAGTTTTCCATTGCTGCATAACAAATGATCCCCAAAATGCACTGGTCAGAAACCATAGACGCTAACTCTTTCACAATTTCTGTGGGTCAGGGAATCAGGATGGCTTTAGCTCAGTAGTTCTGTTAACTCAGGAACTATGAAGAGATAGCTGTCAAGATATCTACTGGGGTTGACCGCCATCCGAAGATTTAACTGGGACTAGGGAATCTGCTTCTAAGATGCCTCACTCAGATGAGTTTTTGTAAGAGACCTCCATTTCTTGCTGGTTGTTGGGAGGAGGACTTAATTTCTCCTAAGAAGGAGTTGTCTGAATGATGACATGAAAGTGGCTCCTCCTTGAGTGAGTGACATGAGAGAGAGGGCAAGGAGGGAGCCACATGTCTGTTTGTGGAATTGTGTGGTGTGGAAGCTACAAACCATCACTCCTACTTAGTTCTATCCATTAGAAGCAAGTCACTAAATTGAGCCTACACACAACAGGAAGGTAATTAGATCCTCCCTTTTAAAGAGAGTGTGAGAAAAATGTGTGGACATATTTCAAACCATTGCAGGTAACAATAGTGATCATAATGATAATGAAATAGCTGGATTTTCTTGGTCGTTCATGAAAATCTACACATTTCAGTTGACAATGAACTAAGGAAGACAAATTGATAACCTTGAGCTCCTGTCTCAATACCTGGGTGAAGAATCATAAAGCCTCTTTGATGACTAGTAGAATGTCTTATTTCCAGCAATCACAGTCCAACATGGCTGAGGATTAAATCTGAGACTATTTTTAAGTGTCACAGGGTTGCAAGGCCAAAAATGTACTCAGCCCCATCAGATCTCTTGTGCACTTCTTGGAAAAGGATGGCAGCTGAGATATGAGATGAGAGCCCTGGAGAGACGGGGAAATCCCCCAGCCCTTAAGCCTTTCTTTCTTTCTTTTTTTTAATTTAATTTTATTATACTATGTTAATCACCATACATTATATCATTAGTTTTTGACGTAGTGTCCCATGATTCATTGTTTGCTTATAACACCCAGTGATCCATTTAATACGTGCCCTCTTTAATACCCATTGCCGGGCTAACCCATCCCCCCACCCCCTCCCCTCTAAAGGCTTTCTTGTTTCTACACAAGAAACCACCTTTCTCTTGCACAAATATATATGGAGACATAAACTTAATAGACATTAGCATCAGGGGTGATTAGGTGTCAGATTGTCTGGAAGTAGATATAAAGTGAGAGAGGCAATGGATTGAAGACAGAGTCTACCTGGTGAAGAATCCATGGAGAAAAGTCCTCAGGGAGATAAGAGACATCGAATAGAGTAGAACAACCCCAAAGCACTGGAAGAAGATATTAAGAAGGAAGAGATGAACAGTGTTAATTCTCCAGGGAGGCCCATTAACTTTGACAGTAATGCATTAGGTCTACCTCCTAATACTCTCAAATCCTGGACATTTCTCTTCAGTCCCTCTGACATAATCATGTGCATGCCATCATCGTTCCTAGGGTCAGGCTTCATAACTGCTTTTCCCATCCCCAGGCTTGGTCTCCACTCTAATTTGTTCTCTGCAAGCAACCAGCTACAGTAATATGTGTTCTAAAATCAATTGTGGGGTTAGTTGCACAACTCTGTCAGTATACTAAAAACCATTGAGTTGTATACTTTGAGTGAAGTGTAGTATGTAAATTATATTTCAAAAAAGCTGTTACAAACAATACATAAGGTGGCATAAGCTAGATATCAATGAGATTATTTCAAAAGGAAAGGGAAGGTGCAAAGATTGCTTTTTTTTTATTATTATGTTATGTTAATCGCCATACATTACATCATTAGTTTTTGATGTAGTGTTCCATGATTCACTATTTGCGTATAACACCCAGTGCTCCGTGCAGAACGTGCCCTCCTTAATACCCAACACCAGGCTAACCCATTCTCCCACCCCTCTCCCCTCTAGAACTCTCAGTCTGTTTTTCAGAGTCCATCGTCTCTCATGGTACATCTCTCCCTCCGATTTCCCCCCCTTCATTCTTCCTTTCCTGCTATCTTCTTCTTCTTCTTCTTCTTCTTCTTCTTCTTCTTCTTTTTTAACATATAATGTATTATTTGTTTCAGAGGTACAGATCTGAGATTCAACAGTCTTGCACAATTCACAGCGCTCACCATAGCACATACCCTCCCCAAAGATTGCTTTTTGAGTGAGAAGAGAACAGAATGTGAGCCCCGTGAGGACAGGGACTTGTGTTGATCCCATAGGGCTGCAGACACTCTTCTGTGTTAAAACAGTGACTGGAACAGGGAAGGTGCTTAGTAGATACTTCTTGAATGAATGAATGAACAAATGATAAAAGGGGTGTGGGGCAAGGGAAGACTTTTCATTTTAGGGTGAGGTTGAGTATGTTTTTAGACTGAGAAGAAGTGAGAGCTGAAATCAGAGAGAAAAGCTCACTTCTTTAGACTAACTTCCCTGGTAGAAACTGGAATTGATTTACCTCTGTATTTGTACCTGCATATTTTTTCAATGAGGTTTTGTTAAAAATGAGCACCGGTAATTATTGTGATGAGGTGGTGGCTATTTTCAGTGCTTCCCTACTGAGAAAGTTTATGCATTCATGTGATTGTCCCTCTTCTTACAGACTCTTTCCTGTTGAATAAGATGCTTTCTTACTTATCATAGCTTCGTGATTTACTCATTGATCTCTATTGTATTCATTTCTCTTGACCATGAGTAAAACAGTGGACAAGAGGTCCTATGCAGATTTGTTGGAGTTGCACCCCACATGCTATACGTTAAGGACTGCTATTTCTAATACAACTAGTTTCTGTGCCCCAGGATCAAAATCGTTCTCTGAGAAGGAATTTATATTGCAACTTCTGAACTGTTAACCTTGATTTTTCACTGGGGTTTATTCTCATTAAGTGTTTCATGTAAAATTATATTTTTCATAAAATGTTATTTCTAAGAGACATCTTGCATTTGTCAATTATTGACAAGCATTGTATATCCAAGGTTATAAAAGCAATGTGGGAAATAAGAAAGGAAGATAGAAAGGCCTGCAAGGAACCTTAAACACAATCTCATTAGTCCCTAGAAAATTGAAAAAAGGCCATGCCTTGTCTCTTTTTTCCTTTGCTTATTCATTTGTTTTGTTTCTTAAACTCCATATATGAATGAAATCAAATATTTGTCTTCCTCTGTCTGACTTATTTCACTTAACATAACACCCCCCAGGTCCATCCCTGTTGTTTGCAAATGGCAAGATTTCCCTTTTTTGATGGCTGAGTGATATTCCATTGTGTATATATATCCCACATCTTCATCCATTCATCAGTGGATGGACACTTGGGCTGTTTCCGTATCTTGGCTATTGTAATAAAACTGTATGCTAATTATACTTCCAAAAAATAAAAAAGCCATGGTTGACATTGTGATCACATAAGGATCAAAAATATATTGTTGTACAGGCTTGTTCCGTGGGTTTTTGTATAGGAACTCACTGTGAAAAATAATCCCACATAAAAGGAAGGGGATTAGGAGAAATAGAAGAAGTTGAAGAAAATTAATGGAGAGGTTAAATGTCTTAAAAAACCCATCATATTCTTTGTGTCCTATCTCGACACCAAGAAAGTGGATTGTCTCAAATTATTATGCATAATTGAATGATTTAGAAAACAGAATAACTGACTTAGACAATTTTTGAAGCAGAAAAGAATATAGAGTGGGAGTCCTTTCAAAGCAAAAACATAGATCACAAAGGGAGATAAGGAAACGGGGAGCTGCAGAAAGTGATACAATAAATAAATGAAAGGAGAAGAAAGGAAAAGGAAATAAGAAGTCTTCAGAAGGGGTGCCTGGCTGACTCAGTCGGGGGGTGCCTGCAACTCTTGATCTTCCAGCCTCATGTTGGGCATAGAGAATACTTAAAAATAAAATCTTAAAAAAACTGAAAATTTATTTAAAAATTAGAAAATAAGAATGTATGAAGAAATTAAAGAAAAACAATCATAAGTATTTCTTTCCATTGAACTTGATTTGAGAGTCGTAACCATATACTTTTATTTCAGCTCTTTTCAGCAAATCTGTTGCAGCCCTCTGTACCAGTTGTCCTGGGAAGCTCTGGGGTGAAAAGCCAGCCAGCGGGAAGAACTCAGCATCCACAGAAGCAGCACCCCAGGCCTCAGCTGCAACCTGTTTTCCCTATGAGATCATAGAGGACCCTTCTGAAACTTCCCCTCTTTGTCTGTGGTAGCTGAGTCAATGTTTCATTACTTCAGTGCAAATGCCTTCACACCCGAGTTTACACACCTGCACACTTGGGGGTACCATGCCAGACATAGGCCCCCTCGACCTCTTCCCCGGTGTCCAGACTGCTGCCCCGGGAGGTGGCAGTGAGGTAGGAGGGGAAGGAATGAAGGACAGGAGCAGCCCAGGAGTATGAGGGGGAAGGAAGAAAGCAGGACAGGAGTCCAAAGGGAAGGGAGGGAGCCGTTGGCTGGTCCTAAGATAACGCAATTTCAAAATTTCGCTAAGAAGAATGCAAAGAGAACTGTTAGGAAGCTGCCTGAGTCTGTCAGGGCTGGCACAGCAAAGCACCACACACCGGAGGCTTGAACAACACACATTTGTTTTCTCAGAGTCCTGGAGGCTGGAAGTCAGGTCAAGGGGCCAATGTAGTTGGGTTCTGGTGAGAGCTCCCCTTCTGGTTGCGGATGGTGTCTTCATGCGGTGTGCTCATGTGGTAGAGGGCAGAGTGGGGGTAGGGGGAGAAGGGGAGAGGGGCAGGGAATGAAGGGGAGAGGGAGGTAGAGGGAGGGGTAGGGGGAGAGAGAGAGAGAGCACTCCAGACACTTTAAGGGTACTAATCCTATTCATAGAGGCTCCACTTGATCCCATCTAATCCTAATTGCCTCCCAAAGATCCCACCTCCTAATACCATCACGTTGGAGGTTAGGTTTCCACATAAATTTAGGGGGGCACAAAAATGCAGTCCATAGCAGAAGGCTTTTTCTGAATTGTGTAAGGATGATAATAGTAATTTGAATGTACATAGTTATTATAGTGAGTCAGGAACAGTCTTTAAAGTCAGGGTTACTAAGGTGTGATTTATTTTTTTGTTTGTTTGTTTTGTTTTTTAAAATTTTTTATTGTTATGTTAATCACCATACATTACATCATTAGTTTTTTTATTTTTTTTAACTGGTATATTCTACCAAATAATCTTTTTTATTGTTATGTTAATCCCCATACATTACATCATTAGTTTTAGATTTAGTGTTCCATGATTCATTGTTTGCATATATCACCCAGTGCTCCATTCAGAACGTGCCTTCTTTCATACCCATCCGCCTACTCCCCTCCCTTCTAGAACCCTCAGTTTGTTTTTCAGAGTCCATCGTCTCTCATGGTTCGTCTCCTCCTCCGATTTCCCCCCCTTCATTCTTCTCCTCCTGCTATCTTCTTCTTCTTTTTTTTTTTTTTTTAACATATATTGTATTATTTGTTTCAGAGGTACAGATCTGTGATTCAACAGTCCTGCACAATTCACAGTGCTCACCATAGCACATACCCTCCCCAATGTCTATCACCCAGCCACCCCATCCCTCCCACCCCCCACCACTCCAGCAACCCTCAGTTTGTTTCCTGAGATTAAAAATTCCTCATATCAGTGAGGTCATATGGTACATGTCTTTCTCTGATTGACTTATTTAGCTCAGCGTAACACCCTCCAGTTCCATCCATGTCGTTGCAAATGGCAAGATCTCATTCCTTTTGATGGCTGCATAATATTCCATTGTGTATATATATACCACATCTTCTTTATCCATTCATCTGTCAATGGACATCTTGGCTCTTTCCACAGTTTGGCTATTGTGGACATTGCTGCTATAAACATCGGGGTGCACATACCCCTTCGGATCCCTACATTTGTATCTTTGGGGTAAATACCCGGTAGTGCAATTGCTGGATTGTATGGTAGCTCTATTTTCAACTTTTTGAGGAACCTCCGTACTGTTTTCCAGAGTGGTTGCACCAGCTCTCATTCCCACCTAAGGTGTGGCTTACATGTAGTAAAGCCATGCTTTTATGTGAGTGGTTCCGTGCATTCTGATGAAGTGGTAGCCCGTTGCCAGCACAATGGACAGGCCAGAACAGTTCTAAACTAACTCACTTAACACTCACAGTGAGTGATGAGGCCGGGCCCTCAGTAGCCCCATTTTACTGTCAGGAAACCACCACAAAGACAGGGTAAGTGCAGGTGACAGAGCAGGTGTAAGAACCTGGGCAGTTTGACCTCAGAGGCTGTGTTCTGATGAATGCAGATCCCTCGCTTAGCATTTTGTTATAAAATTCTTTTAGTAACAAGTTAAATTAGTTTTCTAAACTTCCAGGACTTGGATTTGTGTCATTCTTGCATAAAACAATATGCTGAGAATGACCAAATAAGCAGTTTTATTATGAAGACAAATGGATAGATAGAAAACAGAAATAGGTATTCATGCAGATCTAGGGATATCTGCACTGACATTCTGCTCATTAGTTATTCTGTCCACAGTATACACTTAATTGAAATAAAGCACATTTAATAAAGCCCATTTTTCAATCTGAAATTTGGAAAGAAATGAAGAAGGTTTCTGAGGACCTGTTTCTATAATTATATGTACCATACTTTGGTATGACCTTCCTAGATGTAAATGCGTGCCAACAGCCACCTGATATTACCACCATCCAATTCCATCAGAAGTTCTGGCATTAATATGATAGACAATGAGGAAGATAAACGCTTTTTTCCCTAATACTCAGTTGCTTAAAAAACAAGACAAAACACTGGACAAGTTCAGATCCCAAGTTGAAGGTTGGGTTCCAAGAGGTTAGAAGCGGTGAAGGTGGGTTGCACTGGATGAGAAACCAGAAGAGGGAACCATCGGTATTTCATTGTGCTGCTCCTTGCAGCTCAGCCAGTGTCTGAGGTGGGGGCTGGACCAGACCCTTCCTACAGGCCCACACCTTAGGATACCATCATCCAGGTGGTTTATGGGTGCTAGGAGACCTGGGTCAGTAGCCCTGTGAAGTCCTGACTAGCACACAAGGCTGTTCCTAGTGCATGCCTAGCTCTCCATGAAATAAGAGAGAAAGATGAACTTTCCACCTATTGTGAGTGTAATGGGTTTTTGCGTGTGTTCTCACACATGGCAACCTATTCAATAGTACGCATTGGAGAAAGAGAACTATCTTCAAGTGTATTCACATCGTTGGGTGTGTTCTGTAATTTGGAGGAGACTTGTGGATTGCAGGGATTATCTGTAATCCCAAGGATATTAAATATATGTATCTAGATTTACACTTTATAGAAGTATAATTCATTTTATGTATGTATTTATATGTTTGTACATTTTAAATATATATGTGTGTGCTGTTAATTCTCTTCTGGTATTTTCTTCTGTTGAGTTGAACGTTTGTGATATAAGAATTAATGAGTTAAAAGTGTGTCTTTATTAAACAGGTATATGTACAAATAATAATAAAGCTATCATTTACGGAGGACCTAGTATATGACAGACACGTATACAATTTTTGTTAGGTTGGCATCACTGCTATCCCAATTTTACTTTAAGTGATCTGAGTTCAAAGGGGTTGATTTCCAGAAGGCCCCAGCTAGTAAATTAGCGGATTTGAATCCAAACAATCTGACGCTAAATATTGTGACATTGAGGTTACACCACACACTCACACATGCTCACACTCACACACACACAGTGTAAGCACTGAATTAAGGAACCATTCTTGGCTGTAGGGGTGATAGCTTAAAAAGAAGAAATCATTCTCATGATTACTTCCTAACCTTTTGTTGAACGTAGCGCATTAGGCTGCAGAAGGAATACAGAAATTGTCTCATAGTTAGCTTTGATTTGTGTCCTCTAACAATTATTAGATTCTTTATTTCTAAATATTTAGCTCAACACGGCATTCTTCATTTCCAGTTGTTCGTGCTTGGGAGGCACTGAAAGTTAATCAGAAGGTGTGAAAACCGTAACTTCCATTTCTTCCTGTCATCCAAGGGCTTTGCTCTGGCTGTAGCTATTTTTAAGACACAAAGGGCACACACATATATTACTTGCTCCTTTTACCAGCCCTGTGTCTTAATAACAAGTTCCTATGGCTTAGCTTTATGAAGACTCTGAAATAATAGCTTGTGTGTGTTTTGATCTTGTGATTCAAAAGATCAACTGATCGATTAGTCTCAGGACCATTGCACCGGATGAAGTATTTTGTTCTTTCCATTGACAAGTCACACTTTTCGTTGACAAGTCATACTTTTCATTTATATTCATATCAGTGTTTTTCCTTCCTTTACAAACTTGGTTATTTTCACCTCACCCTGAGTTCCACACTCATGGTTCTAGGTAACGGCTGGTTAACTAACTAACCTGGGGTAGGTGAGACACTACTGCTTCCCTCCCCCTTTCCTCCCTCCCCCTCCACCGGTCCTCCCCTCCTGGCCTTCCTCCCCACCCGTCTACTCCTCCTACTCCACTCCCTTCTTTATTGCCATGGGGGTCACCATCCAATGCCATGGCACCACAGCCCCTACCACCCCACCCTCACAGCGACGTCTACTAGAATCAGTTTTCTATTCCAGGCCAGTGGTGAGAACTTTGCACACTCTATTGTTTAGTCTCCAAAAATTCTGAGAGGTAAGTATCTGCGTCACAGTTTCCCAGAGGAGCGGTCCATGATTCAGGAGCCTTATGATACTGCACTTTCAGGTTCTCATGTGCTACAGCCCATCTGAAAATTGGGAATATAGAGATGAGAGAGATGGTAAGGAAAAATATAAATGTATTGCAGGGCTTGAAATTCATGAGGTGATTTTTAATTATATATACACACATCGAACTTGCAATGCCAACTGTATTCTGTCTTGGAAAACACAGCTCTTCTTTAATATAAAATATGTGCATTTGAGTATCATTGCTGGACAGGAGATTACTTAATGAGCAAATAATTGCATTCCAGGAAATCATTGTGTAGAATATAACTTCGAGCTTTTTGATTAACCTTTAAGTCCTTCTACATATGACTCACCACTCAATAAAATTCAGTCATGGAAAACTCATTGCACAAGAATTTATGGGTTTCATTCTACTTAAGTTAAAAAAAACAAACTTTCAGAATATTTTTCATTATTGTGTTTTATTTTACAAAAATGTAATAATTCCCATACATTTGTCTTAATTCAGTCAGTTTATTTTTGCTTTGTTTTATTCACATTGCTAAGTACTTTGTATTTTGGCATATTTTAGCCTGAGAGTTTAGGTTTATATTTTTTATCCTCTTCTGTATTTTTTAACATATATTTATGGATTCAGAAAAATTAATCAAAACATAATTTCTTTATGACAGAAAGTGGGATTGAATTTTAAGTGTGGAGGGATTTGGATAACGAGGCATCTGTGGTGTAAAACCTAGAAGAGATACATTTTTGGAAAAAATATATCTGAAAATACATGTTTTTGAAATAATTGCACTCAAGGATCATTAATTATAATATATCTAAACTGAAGGGAATGTTAGAGATCATTTTACTTCCATCCTCTTCTTTTACAGCTAAAGAATGACCTTTTGAATTTAAATGAACTTCCCAATTACACTAATGGCTACTCTTTTTCTCCTAGAAGTTGATCTTGCAACCTACTTTCACAGACAAACTAAAGAAAAAATAAAGCACCAATTCCTTTGGTTTCCAGTCTTCAGTGGGACTTAATAAGCAAGCCAGTACTGGAAGCGAGAGGAAGGGAAAGGCTTGGGCTTGGTTCCTGGCCTCCTGCCTTGGGTGAGTACTCACTACAATGAGGACAGCTTTGGAACTGGTGCTGATGGAGCTACTGAGCTAAGTCTGGGGGACAGTAGATTGGAGCTAGAGGTCTCCAGGAGGTGGGTGTTTATGCCGACCTTGGAAGTCAGGAGATGGGTTTAATGATGACAGTATGCATCCCCTCTGGTATTTGAAGACAAAAGGCAGGTGAGTCTACTGGGCTTGTGTGGGGCATTATGCTGAGAGATCGCTAGGAGGGCTCTGGAGAGAGATGCACCAAGCCAGGCCTGGAGGCACCATGCAAGGAACCCCAAAGAGGGGGGTTTGAAGACAAGGCAATGGGGTAGGTAGTCTTGATAAAGTCAAACAAAAGAAGTAATGGGAGAGATTTTGAGGATTCAAAACTTATGCAAAGGGAGGTTTAATGGAGCTACAGATTCCAGAAGTGGAACTCCTGAGGGATGACAAAGGAGCCAGAAGTCCAAAATTAATGTGGCCCTGGGAGCAAGTTCCTGAGGCGGAGGAGGGATGCCAGGCTTGGGCGATGTTAAGTGACTGTGCTCTTTGAAGTCACACCTGTCATGATGATCTGTCATCTCCCCTCCATCCCTACTGCTCCTGTTTCATGCTGTTCCATCTCTTTTTCTGGATTATTCACTAGTTTCCCAATTTCTTTCCTTCCTCTCAGATCCTTTTGTTTCAATTCATGGGTTACACTGTTGCTGCAGAGATTCTGCCAACGTACAAACGTTCTAGTCTCACTTGAGAGTAGGTCCCCCTCTTAGACTCTTAGCTATTTCAGAGATTCCATTACATATTTCATACGGCATCTCCTGTGAGCCTCCCGTTCTTTCATCCTCTAGAAACACCCTTTTCACCTAACAGCCTCACCCACTCACTACAGCAACGCCCCTCACAAGCCAAGCTCTTGCCCACAGCCACGCCCCGCCCCGCCCCTCGCCACAGCCCCGCCCCTCGCCACAACCACGCCCCTCACCACAGACAAACATACCTGTGGGAGTGCCTTGAAGGTGCATGTTGAGGCGCCATGCTCCTTCCTTCTTCCTTGTCTTTGTTCATGCTAATTTTCTCACCACATGCATCCTCCTCCCCACATCAGTTTGCTCAACCTCCGCAAATCTATGCACCCACCGGTAGTGTCATCTCTTTCTGCAAACAAATCCAGGTTTTCCGGAGCGAGTTAGGCCACTCTATTTATATATCACCCTGAAGATGTGATTAATGACATGTAAACTGCATCTAATAAATGTTCTACTTATCCTTTTCACTCACACGCTAGAGATCCTTCAGAGAAGGACCTGTGCATTCAATTTCACTCTCCACTTCTCACAGTGCTTAGCATCCAAGTAGGTACCCAATAAATGTTTGCTAGCTCAATCAATCACCTGATCACCGGAAATAGTGAGAGGCCTCCTCAAATTCAGTATTCTTTCACAAACCACAGAGCTTCTCAGTAAACTATTGAACTATAGGGGTTTTTGTTAAACGTTCTGGGCTCACAATGATCAACTCCCCCCAGGGAGAGGAAGGGGAAGCTGCTACTTTTAAAGGTTGCCATTATTTTCCCATTCTCTAGAGCGAAAGGGCCAAAGGAGGCTGCTCTGAATCCATCAGATGTTTTTTGTTTTTTATCAGTCTGGTAAAATGAGTGAATGTGCTGCCCTCTTTGCTCCTTCCAGTATTTTACCAAGTTTCTAATTCATTTCCCTCTAAATTTCTCTTCACTGTTACTTTCCACTCAAATTCGATGTATGATACATTCTATTAATATTCTCCCCATTTAAGCCTACAGAGCACATATCGCTTCACTGATCATCTGGAAGGAGAGGTTGCTTGAAAATAGAGCTAAATTATTTCTCAGGTGAAAAGCACTGCATGATAAGAGATTTCACCTTTGGCAGGGCTTGTGCCCATTTCATTATATTTTGTTGAAAAATTCAAAGTCTGAGTCTCTGAAAATTGTGCATGTATAATATCTCTCTGTGCTTTGAAAACACTTCTTATAAGAAAATACAGAGCATTCTTCCAGAAGTTCAGATTGGCCAGGGGCATGCTGGACTTGGTATCTTCCTAATACCTGGAGTCTGTAGCACAATTCTGAGAAATCTCTATTCATTCAGCCATGAATTCAAACACTTTTACCTAGTGTACACACTGGGACTATCAAGTATTCCTCACTGTATAATAAATCTATTTACTTGGCAGTCACATTTCATATACCGTGTGCCTGATAACCTACTGTTCAGTATACAAAATTTGAGATGACATGTATTCTGACTTTAAGTAATTATAATTGGCATAAATAGTGCTACCACTAGAGTTTGATCATCTGTGTAAGTAGATTCATGATGCCTCTTGTTTGCTAAGCTTCGTGGTAAAACCTGGGTTTGCAAAGATGACTAAATATATTCTCCCTCGGAGCCTTCGCTATCTAGTTTATCCTTTTGAGTGGCTGCATATCCTGCCAAATCAAGTCGTAGAACCTCTGCTTATTATTGTCTATTTGCTCCCACGCCCAGATCCATTCTGTGCCCCTTACTATCCTGCTCTGTGCCTCAGAGGCTGACTGCTGCATTATCTCCCTGACAGTTCCTCCAGAAATGCACGTTCTCCCTATGTCTTCAGTCCTAGGGGTGACATGGTTTCTGTGTTGCTAGGGCATTATGGACCCTTATCGATTCTCCCAATCTTAACTTCTTTCAGTTAAACCCTTTGAGTGTGCCATTCATTTTTTTGCTGGAGCCCACTGACCAACCAGAAGTCTAGGGCTGAAGAGAAAATCTAATTTCATTTCTATATTAATTTCCTGGGCATATCATAACAAATTGTCCCAAATTTGGTGGCTTAAAACAACATATATTTATTCTTTCACAGTCCTGGAAGCCAGAAGTCCACCATCAAGGTGGTGGCGCAGCCACACTTCCTCCGAAGGATCTAAGGGAGAGGGCCCCCTTGCTTCTTCCAGTTTCTGGTGGCTCCTTGGCTTGTGGCAGAAGCATCCTTCCCCTCTTTGCCTCTGACTTCCCATAACCCTTCTCGTGTTGTGCAGGTAAGTCTCCTCCTTTCTCTAATAAGGACATTAGTCATTGGATTTAGTACCTATCCTAAATCTAGGATGCTTTCATCTTGAGATCTTTAACTAATTACACTTATTAGTTAAATAACTATTTCCAAGTAATGTTACATTCTGAGGTTCCGAGTGAACATGAATTTTGGGGAACACTATTCAACCCATTACATCTCCACTCTTAAGAAAAAAAGCCTCTAATCCCTGTCTTTGCAGAAGGTAATCAGGATATATGTAATAAAAAGAGAATGTAGTCATATAAGGTTGACAAACAATTTATCATCAACCCTGGTTTTAGGAGCTGAAATCACAAGTAGAAGGGCAAAAATCTATATTTAAAGCACTGATAGTGTGCATTTATATTCAGGATATAAATTGGTCTGACTATGATGGAGACCACAAAAAATTACTTTGAAGAGAAAGAAAAATGGTTATTTCTCAAGCTGGTGTGGCGGCTCAGATCTACGAAGTTGTCGGGAGTCAGCAATCTCTAGGCTGTTCTCTCCTAGAGAGTTGCTCTTAAACACCTGACTCAGGATGGCTCATCACATGCCTCCATTCTGGTTTTCATGGAAAGAAAAGGCTACTGACAAGGCCACATTTCCAAGAATTCTTACACATCACTTTTCTAAAGATTTATTTGTTTACTTATTTTAGAAAGAGAGAGTGAGAGAGGGTGAGTGAGGGGCAGGGCAGAGGGTGAGGGAGAAACCTCAAGCAGACTCCCCCTAGGCACGGAGCCATTGCAGGGCTGGATCCCAGGACCCTGAGATCATGACCTGAGCTGAAATCAAGAGTTGGACGCTCAACTGACTGAGCCACCCAGGCGTCCCTACACATCACTTTTCTCATTACATCCAATCAGTCAGAACTGCATTACGTTGACCCACACATAGAGCTGCAAAGGGAGCTAGAAAATAAAGCGTTTATTTGGAAGTCCTGTGTTCAGCTAAACATCGGGACTCACTCCCGCAGAGAGAGAAATAAAGAACAGAGTTTGTGGAATAATTAGCATTCTAAATCACCCTCTGCAAGACCTTAACTATCAAGTGCATAAGCATTTCTGTCTTACACCCTTGCAGGGTCTGCACAATTTTCTGTAAAACTTTTGATTAATTCCTACGAGCCATTTTTTAAACAGATACTTTCTGTGCTTGCATAACCTCGTCCAAAAAAGAATGAGCATTTATTGTATGACTATCATGAGCCAAACACTCATTTAGTCAACACACATTTATTGGGCACCTACTACGTATCAGGTATTGAAAAGCTAGTGGTGACAAAGATTAAACGGAGTCCTTGTCCCTGAGGGGAAAAACAATCTCAAGTGGGGTGGAGGAGTAATCATTTAAAAAGATAAATAAGTGAATTCAGTAAAATCATATCATGATGAATATTATTGAGAAAATAGAGTGTTCTGTAGAGACTGACTGGGGATGAGGACTTTATTTTAAATAAGACAGATAGGCTACCTTGAAGCTTTTCAGCAATTGTGAGGGAAGGCTGGTATTTTCCCTATTTCCATGTTTGAAATAACAGTGGTGTTTTTCATCCTCTCATTTTCTCCATGAGTGATTTGCACAGGGTCATACACCTGGTCAACTCAGTCTCTGAATTTAGAGGCTGAGTCTGTACCCACTTCTCTCTGCCCTCGCCACTAGTCTCCATTTCCTCAACTAACTCTCTAGAGTGTTTCCACTTTGATTTGTGAAATACATAGTTCTGCAGTGATATTTTAAGATGAAGTAGGGAGCTAATGATTTTATGCAGCTCTGTAATTTTCACATCACATTCAAAGTCAATTTATGAAGTGTAGACATGAGCAGTGAGAGGCTAACTGGGATGATAGGTCTTGGGACCATGCCATTTGAGGATCAGTTAGAAGACCATGGGTGTTGTGCTTGCAGAAGAAAAGACTCAAGGGAATACATGAGAGCAGTCTCCAACTATGAAGGGAGGTCATATGAAAGAGGAGAGATTGTTCTTTATGGCACCACTGTATAGAACCATAGTCAGGTGGTAGAGGTTAAAAATTATACTAGCTAAAACCTTACAGTGATTACTATGTGGTAGGGACTCTGTGCATTAACTAAATTAATCCTCATGACAATAGTACAAGCAAATATTATTGTTATCCAGAGTTTACCGAGAAGGTGACTGAGAACAGATAGGTTAAATTATCTGCCCAAGAATAAAAGGTGAGCTGGAGTGCCCACATATCTTCTGGCATTATCATCCGTCCTTAAAACACAGAACTATCCTGCTTTGGGTTGAAAGATTAGCACCTTAACAAATGTGATTCTGATTAATTCAAGATGGGGTAGGTTGTGAGAAAAAAATCTCACCAACCTAAGATGGGAGGGTGAAGGGCCTTAGTATGTGGTGAAGAGGCTGGTTAATCTCTTCCTATTCTCTTTAGACAGATTACATAGCCACTCAAACTGAAGCCGTAGTCAACTAAAGAGCAAAATATAAAAAAATCAGTGTGTTGGCTACATCTTATATCACTTAGTAAGGTATTATTAATGAGAGACAAAATCCAAGCCAAGATGCCCAATAAATTGTCAGTCAGTTCAGGGAATTTCACCTGAATGTGAGAATCCTTGGGCAATTTGGTCATGTACGAACCGGCATCTTGTTTATCTGTACCATATAGATTTTCTGGAAACCACCATTCTTAAAACAAATGTTGCTTTAATAATTCAGAAATATAAGAGTCTAAAACATGGAACAAATGTTATCAGCAGCAACTAGAGAAGTCTTGAGGCCATTATGTCTACACCACCGCTGTCGCTGTACTCCTCGTGCTCGGAAACCTGACCGTGTCTAACAGGGTTTCCACCCATTTCTGAGACAAAGATTTTCAAGTGGAAAGCAAGAAGAAAGGAAGCATTTGCTAGGAAACTAGCCCCATAGCTGAGACTCTCCTCTAACAATGTTTTAATAAGATTTCTCTCATTACTGTTAAGACATAGTGTCCTCAGAGATGCTCTTAACCGACAGCCCAACTAGGGAGTTGTTTTTTCAGAAAATCTTTGAGGCTCTGAAATAGGGTTCCCTAATTTTTTAGATCCTACTGCAAGCCCTGGTGCCAAGTGGTGCCTCCCAAAAGAAATGGACTCGTATGGCTCTAAGGACAGAGGTGTGCTCATACTGTGTCTCCTAGGGGTCACTCTGAATGTGAGTGAACATGAAAAATCTTTCTAAAGTCCACCACCTGGAGTATTTGGATTGGATGACCAAGACATCAAGGTAGTTAGTCAATAAATGGATGTATATGAGATTAGCTTGTTTTGTCTAGCACAGAACCCAATCTGTTATGAGCTGGAAAACAATATATGGTGCTTTCTTTCCCCCCTTTCTTTATATTGGAAATGTTATTATATTTATACTATTTTCCTTCTACATTATTTACCATGTGTGTTTGAAGTGGTTAAGGCTATCATTTATACTATAGAGTATAAAAACATAAGGAATCTCACCTCAATGGAAATATACCTGGAGATTTTGAATTTATATTCTCACCAGACAAACTCATCGAATATGCTTTTAAATTACCTCTTTTTGAAGCTTAAGAGTATGTTCGGATAATAATTATATGGAAGCACTTTGATGTATTTGGGATAAAGTGTGTGTGTGTGTGTGTGTGTCAATGTAGGGGGGAAATGGGGTTTTCTGATAACTATTTGTTTCCCCAACACCCAGATTTTCTCGGAACTTTTCCGACTTTCATTTACATGGTCTCAGAGGTATATTACTACAATAGTGGTATCTCTATCTCCATAGATTGGTTCTATGCCAGAGATCAGTGGCCAGATTGGATAAGTGCTGGGCCAGTTAGAGATACTTCTTAGATATTTAAAACTGGGGCACCATCTCTTCAGGACTTTGGAGCCATCTTTCCCACCAAAGCTAGATAAATGAGGGAAGCCAGTGTAAGTGGGCAAAGGGACAGAGTGAAGCTGAGATGAGGAACTGAGAATCTTTGCTTCTTGCTTCTTCCTGAATCCCAGCAGCTTTCCTGCCTAGGGTTCAGTGAAATGCTTCTTATTCTTGTAATACCCTCCCTTTTTTTATGTCCTTTAACTTCAGCTATATTCTGATGCAAGTAACTAAAGCAGTCCTACCTGGAAGATGTCAACCTACAGATTTCTTAAGATGTTAGTTAGCTCTTGGGGCACCTGGGTGGGCTCAGTTGGTTAAGTGAGTGACTCTTGATTTTGGCTCAAGTCACCATCTCAGGGTCCTGTGATGGAGCCCCCACTGGGCTCCACACTCAGCAGGGAGTCTGCTTGAGGGTTCTCTCTCCCTCTCCCTCTGCCCCTCCCCCTGCTGTCTCTCTACTATAAATAAATAAATCTTTTTAAAAAAGATGTTATGTAGCTCTTTATTGGTAATGACTGTTTCATAAACCTATTAGGAGAGAGAACTCCCATGCATTTCTTTAATGTTCTAGTTTACAGTCCATATTTTGCTTAATGAAAAATTTTGTGACTTCTTTCTTAGAGGAGTAGGACATTTTGTTTGAGGGATGCATGTGCTGGTGAGTAGCGTATGAATCTCTTTTGCTACATTTTAAGTCTATTGGTCATAGATTCATGTGTTTTTGAAATTTATTTCTTTGGGGCATGGAGATTTGAATAACCTTCCCTCTAGCGTGGGAACATATCCCTGGTCCTGTTCTCTCACTCTCTTTTACGTCGAGATAAGGGAAATGGTGCTCATTTTCACTGTTTCAACTACTAACAACATTCTGATGGCCGCTTCATCTTAACCTGTATTTGGAGGACTATATTTTCAATGCTACTGCCCCCATTGGAAATGTAACAGAACTTAATTTCCCTTCTCCACACATTCAACCCTCCACCCCAAGAGAGTTCCTCTACATTCACTACTTTTTTTGAGTCAAAATCCCCACTATCCTCCTAGTTTCCCCAACACAAAGATTGGAATTTCCATTTGTCACTCTGTCTCATCAGCTCACCATGGCTCACTGTTAAGTTCCATTTTTCTGTCTCTTGTTCTTGTACTTGGTCTTTGAGAACCTTCTAGAGCTTACCCTGTCTTTCTCTCATTTCTAGATAATTGAGGCAAGGCCAGGTACATATTTTTATATATTTTTTTAGACTCACCCATAGAATTTAAACACAGAAATGTGAACATCATCAGCATTGAATATAATACTTTTGAGAGATTTCACTTAGAAATCAATGTAATAAACTACCCTGATAGAAAACTACCAAGGGACAAAGATTTTCAAATGTATCCAGACTCTATTAATAGTAAATATAAGGATGCAATGTAAATATGAAGATAAAAAGATGATTCCATTTTTTTTAATTTAAAAGGATAAAAAGAAATTCAAATAAAAACAGATACTAAAGTAGTTGTCATGTCAAAAGTGAACATGCAGACCCATTTCCAAGATTGTGGAAAATAAGTCGGTTATTTAAATGTATTTGATTCAACAAAAGAGAAACAATTTTTCATCTTTGGAAACACTTTTGAGCACTTCAAAAACAATACCTAGATTTGGAAGACAGGTACATTTTCATCACCCTCTGTCATAATTTTTCAGTTACTAATGGGGAGAGGTTTCAAAAGGAACTCAACCCTTCCTGTGTGATACTTAGATTAAGCACTCCCCTTCCTTCCAGAGTCAGGTTTCTCAGACCTCGGCACGTTGGAATCACTTGCTTATATGCTTGTCCAATATTCAGAGTCCTGAGCCCCTCTCTGGAAGTGGGGTCTATGTTCAACAAGGACCTCTGACCATTCTTACGCACGTTACATTTTGAGGAATGCTCTTCTGCCAAAGATGATTGGCATCAGCCAAGTTAGTCTCTGCACACAGTAACAGAATGACGAAAAGACTTAAGATAATGTTGTACAATTTCCTCAACTGTTCTTGGCCTAGGCTTCCTCATATGCAAATGAGCGCTGAGGGGCCAGGGCGAGATTTATGGTGCTTCCAGGGTTCTAGATGCTCAGGGTGCAAACGTGGAGCCACACATTTGCAGAAACTCCAAAGTATCCGTTGCCACCAGTTTTACTCCCGTGCAGAGAAAGCTACAGTGAGTTGTTAAAAGTTATTACTGGTGGACGGGCGCCTGGGTGGCTCAGTTGGTTGAGCGACTGCCTTAGGCTCAGGTCATGATCCTGGAGTCCCGGGATTGAGTCCCGCATCGGGCTCCCTGCTCAGCGGGGAGCCTGCTTCTCCCTCTGACCCTCCCCCCTCTCATGTGCTCTCTCTCTCTCTCATTCTCTCTCTCAAATAAATAAATAAAATCTAAAAAAAAAAGTTATTACTGGTGTATGTCTTAGTATTGTTTCAATAGAGCTTAAAAATTTAATGAGAGTAAATCACTCTAATGACTGCTCTGGTGTTTTTATGTGTATGTTCCACTAATTTATCAGTTCGTTTCCTTAAAGAAAAAGTGGCTTAATTACCCATAACAACACTACATCATGTCAGAAACCTTAGAATATATTTCTTTCGTTTTATTTTGGTACGTGCTTACAAAACTTTGAGTTTTTTTCTTGTATATTAGGAAAACAAATGGGTAAAGTGCGAGAAGATGAATGGCAAGCTGTAATTTAATCTCAAGGTACTGATAATATCATAAACATCATCACGACGTACAGACTGGATTACAACTTTGTAATCAAACTCTCTCCCTATCTATTATCCACCACAAAACAAGTGATGGCACGGGGATCTAAATCAGAGAATATATCCAGCAACAAGACTGACGAATGTAAACCACTTTTGAAACTTCCGCAAATGAAAGTACCACTTACTGGTAAAAACAAATGAATTTAGGACTTGTCATATTACAATTGGGGCTAAACCCATCAGTCTTCTCTATGAAGACAAAGTAAGAACTTCAGAACTGGCCCTTCTACTTTAATGAAATAATGTCTAAACTTGAAATTCTGTGAAACTCTAAAACTAACACTCAGTACTTTGCTTAAAGAGGGCTTTGAAATCTGGCATTTTCTTTCTTATTAAAAATAAATGATTGTTTTATAGAGTGATTCAAAATAAGATGTTATCTTTGAATCATGGTTTATAAGTCATTGAATGCCCTTATGGGTGTTAGCTCATTACAAGATTTTTTAAAAATATTAATTTGCAAATGTTAGTATGGGCATCATATATATCAGAATGTGAGAATAAAGCAAATGTACTCCTATAAGGACGGGTAGGTAGATATGTGAGGTCCAGGTCTAAAGGTCAGGTTTTGAAGGTGCCAAGTGCCTTTTCTAGTACATCACTCCTTACTTTATAGTCACTGTAGAATTATTCTTAGAAGAATCTCTTCACATTGTATACTTTTAATTACAAATGTGCACCTTTAAAGAACATGGCAATTTCTTAAGATGGAGTATATTTCTCAGCACACTGTAAAGCGCTGTGAAATTGGAATTGCACACAATTTTAAAATGCTCCTGAAAGACTATGGTCAGATGAAATAAAATCAGAGTAATTATTGAAAGTAATTACTTTTGAAGGGAACAAACAAAAACAACAAACAAAACTAAGCTTAAAAGTCAGAAGGGAGGGTTAGAGCCATGTTGATGATGCCTGAATGGCATTATGGATGAGTAAACCATCTGCAGGAAGGTACAAATACTCTTAGTGGGTTTGATTTCTAGATGTGTGTTCTTTTCCCAAATTAGAAGCTGCTATAAACGGGAGCATCACTTTTTTTCTAAACTTACTAGACAGTGTTGGGGCACCTGGGTGGCTCAGTCGTTAAGCGTCTGCTTTCGGCTCAGGTCATGATCCCGGGGTCCTGGGATCGAGCCCCATATCAGGCTCCCAGCTCAGTGGGAGGCCTGCTTCTCCCTCTCCCACTCCCCCTGCATGTGTTCCCTCTCTGTCAAATAAATAAAATCTTAAAAAATAAAATAAAAAAAAAACTTACTAGACAGTGTTGATCAAACATTATATAATCATCCCCAGATGTATGCTATGTTAGGTAAATGTATTTGAATAGAGAATAAGGTAATTCAACAGTCCTTACTAAACAAATATCATAATAAATGATCATATTATCTAGTTAACAAGTTTTAGTGTTTTCTATGTGCTAGGCACTATTCAAAGGACTTGATATTTTAACTCATTTAATGTGACAACCATATGAGATGAGTTCTTGTGTTATCCCATTTTATAGAAGAGAAAGAGGTACCGGTAAATCAGGTAGTTTGCTCAGGGTCGCACAGGTGACATGTTGGAGCTGCGATTTAAATGCAGAAATCTGTCTGTAGAGCCTTGCCGTCCACCATGATGTTCCGCATCTCACAAATTGAGATCAAGACCTCTTCCTATATACAGATTCACAAACCAAATGCATACATACCCCAGGGCCATAGTATGTATTTGATACTTTCTGATCATTCCAGAAAATATGCTTTGAAACTTGAATTGTTTCTGATTTAAGTGTTGTATTATCAGGGTTCTCCTGAGAAACAGAACCAGAATATTTTTTCTTTATCATTTTTTACCTTTGGTTCTTAGTTTTTACTTATTTATTTGTGTAGGGTTTATCCTGCTGGAGCAGGTCCCTGAGCTACTTTGGATTTGTGGCTTGACATTTTTCTTTATATTTGAAATTTCTGTGCCATTACCTTTTCAATATGTTTCCCGCACATTCTCTTGCTCTTCTTCTGGAACTTAAATGTATATATATGTTAGACTTTTTGATATTGTTGCAACACTCTTGGTTTCTCTGGTCTTTGTTGTGCTTTTTTGTTTTTGTTTTTGTTTTCCTCTTTGGGTCTTGTTTTGGGTATTTTTCTTGATTTAGTTGTAAGTTTACTGATTCTTTCCTCAGCTGGGTCAAGTTTACTGATGACACTATCAAGAAAATTCTTCATCTCTAGCATTTCGTTCCACATTTTCTTGTAATTTCTACTTCACCACTGAAATTCTTCATCTGTTCCTGTATGTTGTCCATCTGTTCTCCTAGATTATTTTATATACTAACAATACTCCTACTGCCCAGTCTGAGAGTTTCAACATCTAGGTCACTCCCACAGCTGGGTTGGTCTACTGTTTTGTTTTGACAATGAGTTGTTTTTTCTTGCTTTTTTTTGGGTATGTCTCATGAATTTTGACAATATTGAATGTCAAGTAGAGAACATCAGTGACTAACATCAGAAAGAGAGAGAGAAAGAGCCCAGAAGGAGCGTGCCTCTTCATCTTCAAGGCTATCAGCATGGAAGGCGGCGGTCAGGATCTGGGCTAGTCTTTGGGTCTATAGCTGTGTGGTTGTGCTCAGTGCATTGGTATCTTCAGGTTCACCTAATGGGGGACTGCTGCTGGGCTGTGCTAGGCTAGTAGGTTGTGGCCCTGACAGTCTTTCTAAGTGTTGCTGTTCTCCCCACAGCTGTTAGCATTTTCTGCGCATCTGCACTACCAAGGGGTTTCTTTCCTCTGTGTTCCTACCCCGCTTCCTTGTCAGGACTTCTGGGGAGTCTCTGTTGCGGGATCCAGCTTCAGGTAAGGAGGGTCCAGCATCTCAGCTGCTGGCTTCCTCAGCACCCCGGCCGCTCCTGCCCTTGTGCTACCTCTGAGGGGTCTTGTTCAGGGCAGTTCCTACTCCTACTGAATTGGTGTGGAGTTCTGGGCACCAGAATCTTTCTAAGCCTCTCGCAAGTAGAAGGTTCGATTTTGTTTTCTTCCCATACGCCAGCCATAATTGTTCAAGATCCTTTCCTGCTTCTCCCCAGGTGTAGAGAAAAGTGTTCTTCCAACCGCCAGACTACTTGTGATCTGTAGTCAAGAGGCTTTCTCTCTTTTCTTGGTAGAAGAGCAGGTTAGGAAGTTAGTGAGGCTTTATTCCCTCCCGTGGCTAATCTTGGAGCCCTGAGATTTGCTCCTCCTCCCTCAGCATCTTAAGGCCTTTGCTTCCTAAGAGGGAAAAGAATAGGCAGGGAGAGCAGCCAGTGCTTCTCCTGCAGTGGCCAGTTCCTGCACTAATATGGTGGCCCTTTCCATTCGGCCACCCTGCCCACAATGATTCCCCTGAAGCTCCATGGAGTCTGACAGCAGGTGGGATTCCCCTGGGGCTTGGGGTTTCCATGTTTCTGATGATGTTACTCTAGCTCACGCTCAGCCTATAGCAATTTATCCAACATTTGGGTGCATTCTTTCCAACTCATATGGTGACCACCACTTCCTTCCAAGCACTGACCTTTGCATGATCCTATCTCTCTTCGTGGGGATCTGTCTTCTCTTGAATTCCAGGCTATTTGGTTGCTCTACCTCAACGTTTTGATAGGAACAAGAACAATTAAGATTTCTTACCATCTCCCTATCTTTGTATGTCCTAGGCAGAAACCGAATCTCAAGGCTATGTAAAGAGCCAAACATCAGATAAATATTGTTGAACTCTGTCATTTTCCATGCTTTTTCCAAATCCATGAATCTTAAGAATAGAGTTGACAAACTTTAGAATGAGAATTTTTGTGTTCTATATTGATTAGAATAAATGAAAAAAATTAAGATACATGAGTGACATAGAAAAAATCCTTCTTCTTAAAACTAAAGTGTACTTTTACTTTTTTTAATAGCTTTATCCATATGCCCCAAACTTTTAACCAAATTTATTACCTATCCAGTAGCTCTTCACTGCATATTCCATCCACAGTCCCACTTAAGCTATAACCAAACAATATGGCAATAAGTCACCCAAGTAAGAGCTTAAAGTATTTACTCCTAAGATTTGTGTCTCACAGTGGAAATAAATTTAGACTTAGTTAGTTGAGGAAGATAGATTAAATTATTATATTAAAATTTATGTCTTCCTATTTTTGACCTTTAAATATTTTTATGTTTTATATGCCCATTTCTTCTTTTCTTAACCATCTAAAAGATAAGAAATATATTTCACACTTCATTAAACTATACATTTATGAGGTTCAGAATTAAGGTGACATTATTGTGAATAAAATGATGGAAGCATAATTATGGCATATTTACCACCTATTAAAACATAACCTAAATAGCTATGTAAATAAACATAACCATTGTTTCCAATTTTTGTTGAAGTTGCATTACTAGTATATTTTCTATTTTAAATAGCTATTCTTTCCAGGTTTTAACTCATTTTTTATTGGAAAAATAATGATGACAATTTTAATCTTGTGATAAGTACACATTCTAAGTATAATCTGGGGATAAGAGAAAGTTACATGAATTATGATGCTTTATGGCATTAATGATGGGTTCCTACTGGGAGTGCCAAGCACACACCCTCATGTTTCCACCTAATGGCTAATTCACTCTTCCCTTTTTCCCTCTTGATAAAATTAGCTAGTGGGCCCATAGCAGGGAAGAATGGCTGTTCCTACTCAAAACTTCTAATTTCATTCTAACTGAGTCAAATACATCCTCTGATCTTTACATTAGTAATCCCCAATTAGCAAAGCCTAGAGTAGAAAGTAGAAGAAAAATTGGCAATTCCAAGCCACTCACAGTAAAATCATTTAATCTCATTTATTAGCAGTTTTGCTAACTCACACTAAAATAGATAAATTGGAAGTTACTACGGGGGAAAAAAGTGAGTGAGGGGGCCACAATTCCCAGATAATCACAGTTTCTGAAGCTAGGTGTGTTGCTTAAGATAATATAAACTTCTTGCTGCCAAGGACAATGATTTGTCTGAGCACCCAGAGCCTCGTATAAAGTTGGAATTCAACGCAAGTTCATTCAATGAATGCATTAATAACACGACACCCTCAATTTTCTACGTGAAACTTAAAGATATTAATATTTTGTAGTATTTGTTAAATTATCCATTCATCATTCATAGATATTCTCTATTGTGTGACACTGTGTAGGGTGCTGAAAAACCCCAGTTAATTCTGAGTTTGATGTATATTTGTATAAACCTTCATGTCTGAATTACAGCCTCAGCCCAGGCATCTGAACCAACATTGCCATCATGAGTCAAAGTTAATTCTACTCTCTTATGTCCTATTTTCAGGTGCCATATCCTCAAGGGAGTGAGACTGGGCATGCAAAATCCTAGCTAAACAGAAAACCGATAGCTGACTTCACTGAAATGTGGCATATATCACATAAATAGCTTTCTCAAAATAAAAACAACAACAAAAAAAAACTCTTGAAAAACGGTGAAAAAAAAAGCAGTCAAAGGTTACTGTACTATACTTCTGAATGCAGTTTTTGCTGTAAAGTTTATTGCAAAATACTACCATGATATAGTTAAATCCTTCCCAATGACATGAGTTGTCAGTTGCCATGTAATCTACTAAAGCAGAGCCCTTTGCTGGGGGAATAAGAAAAAATAAAAAAGAAGCAGTTTTTATTTAATCCTACTAACCAAGGCTGTGATAAGCTGATAAAAAAGGTGGGGGGGGGATTGAATTTCTTAGAAATAATCTAGTAATAAATGGGTCAGAATGGGATGGAAAAGGGGAAAAAAGACAATACCACACTACTTAAAAAATGGAACAGAAATTCAGCAGGAATTGTTAATCAAAAAGTACCCACTTTCCAGCCTTGCTGCAAATTTCCATTTTCAGAAAGCTCAAATATCTCTGAACTTGATGCTCTAAATGAAAGGTGTGATTTCAGAAAAAAATTGCTAGCTGTCCTATTTCTTCTGCAAAGGGACAAAATCCTTCAATTTCCATACCCACTCCCCCATGGGATAGGAAATCTTTATTTAAGATTTTTAAAAAATCATACTTTATTTAAAAATCATCCTTTATTTAAGATTTAAAAATTATACTCCTTAGTAAAGAATATTCGTCTTTTGTTAGCTAGTTGCTTTTTTTTTTTTTAATTTTTATTTATTTATTTGACAGAGAGAGACACAGCGAAAGAGGGAACACAAGCAGGGGGAGAGGGAGAGGGAGAAGCAGACTCCCAGCTGAGCAGGGAGCCCGATGCGGGGCTCGATCCCAGGACCCTGGGATCATGACCTGAGCCGAAGGCAGACGCTTAACGACTGAGCCACCCAGGCGCCCCAAGCTAGTTGCTTTTAAGACATGAAGAACAGCTTTTTAATAAAAGAATAACTAATTGGATGTATGCCACAGGTATTTTTCCATGAATATACTGCTAAATATTTTGCACCTCATACAATATGCATTCAAGATATCTTGTACACACAATTTATTGGGGGGATTTAGACACCATTTAAAGGGGGACTCCCAATTACAATTCATAATTGTTTGCTAATAAAATGAAAAGTTGTATGTTACTAAAATTTACCTAAGCTGTTACTTCAAAAGTCAAAGGAATAATTATCCAAAGATTAAATAACTCAGGGCGCCTGGGTGACTCAGTTGGTTAAGTGTCTGCCTTTGGCTCAGGTCATGATCTCAGGGTCCTGGGACCAAGCCCCGCATTGGGCTCCCTGCTCAGCGGGGAGCCTGCTTCTCCCTTTCCCCCTGCCTGCGCTCGTGCTCCCTCTCCCTCTCTCTGTGTCAAATAAATAATAAATAAAATCTTTAAAAAAACAAAGATTAAATAACTCATAAATATCTCACTGTGAACACAGGAGTACATGAAGTGTCCTTCTATGGTCCTACAGTCTAATTAGAGCAGATAAAATGACAACAGATTATGTATGTATGTATGTATGTATATACAGATATATATATAACAAGTTAACAAATTATAGTTTCACACTTAGTAATATTTATGACAAAGTGCTCTCATCCCGATATTTAATGTTACTGAATTTATTTAAATTCAAATTGTGCTTCAAAACAGTACATTTACTTTTTTTCAGCTTTATTGAGGTGTAATTGACAAAAATTGTATATATTTAACGTGTATAACATGTTTTGAATGAATTATGTATGCATTCTGACAACATCACCACAGTCAACCTAATTAACATATCATATCCATCGCCTCACACTACTGTTTCCTCCCTTCCTTTCTTCCTCCCTTCCCTCCTCACTTCCTCCCATCCTTCCTTCTTTCCGCAGTGAGAGCACTTCAAATCTACCCTCTTAGCAAATTTCAAGTGTGCAATACAGTATTGTTAATTTGTTCCCATGGTAGAGTTTAGATTTCCAAAATTCATTTATTTTGCATAACTGAAATGTTGTACTCTTTAAACAACATCTCTGCATTTCCCCCACCTCCTGCTCCTGGCCACCACCATTCTACTCTCTGCTCCTATGAATTCAACTACTTCAGATCCACATACAAGTGCGATTATGCATCATTTATCTTTCTGTGTCTAGCTTATTACTTGGCATTATGTCCTCCGGGTTCATCCATATTGTTACCAATGGTAGGCTTTCCTTCTTTTTTCTAAAATTGAATAATATTCCATTATATACATTTTCTTTATCCAGACATCTATCGAGGGACATTTAGGCTGTTTCCATATCTTGGCTATGGTGAATAATGCTGCAATGAATAGGAGAGCACAGATAGTTTGTCAAGGTCTTGATTTCAGGCAAACCATAAGAGACTCTGTAGTTAAGAGAACACACTGAAGGGCGCCTGGGTGGCTCAGTCGTTAAGCGTCTGCCTTCGGCTCAGGTCATGGTCCCAGGGTCCTGGGATGGAGCCCCGTGTCGGGCTCCTGGCTCAGCGGGAAGCCTGCTTCTCCCTCTCCCTCTCCCCCTGCTTGTGTTTCCTCTCTCTCTCTGTGCCTCTCTCTCTCTGTCAAATAAATAAATAAAATCTTTAAAAAAAAGAGAGAACAAACTGAAGGTTGCTAGAGGGGAGGTGGGGGGGGGATAGGCTAAATGGGTGATGGGCATTAAAGAGGGCACTTGTTGGGATGAGCACCGGGTGTTGTATGTAAGTGATGAATCACTAAATTCTGCACCTGAAACTAATATTGCACTGTATGTTAACTGACTTGAATTTAAATTTAAAAAAATCTTGATTTCATTTCCTTTGTTTTGTTTGTTTGTTTCATTTCCTTTGGATATATACCCAGAAGCGGGATTGCCAGAAGATATGGTAGTTCTATGTTTAAGTTTTTTGAAAAACTGAGCTACCCAGACGCCCTGACACTTGTTATCTTTTGTTTCTCTGATAACGGCCATCCTAACAGGTATGAGATGATATCTCACTTTGGTTTTGATTTGCGTTTTCCAGATGATTAGTGATGTTGAGAACTTTCTCATATGCTTGTTGGCCATCTGAATATCTTCTTTGGTGAAATGTCTGTTCACTTTTCTTTAATCAAAGTCTTACTACATTTGTTTGCCATTCAAAAAAATGCTTTTAATAGATTAGGTTAGTGCCTATCAGAGGATGTTAGCACTGACAATCAATGGTGAAAAACTAAGGAATGTCTTTGTGACAAAATAACTATTTCTGTTTAAGCTTTTTTCTATCCTCAGTTACATCGGTGGCAATTAATTTCCACGTTCTTTTTTTTTTTTTTAAAGATTTTATTTATCTATTTGACAGAGAGAGACACAGTGAGAGAGGGAACACAAGCAGGGGGAGTGAGAGAGGGAGAAGCAGGCTTCCCGCCGAGCAGGGAGCCCGATGCAGGGCTCGATCCCAGGACCCTGGGATCACGACCTGAGCCGAAGGCAGACACTTAATGACTGAGCCACCCAGGCGTCCCATAATTTCCACATTCTTTAACAATAACGCTATCCTTATTAAAACACTCAAAACAAGCAAACCTGTTTGTAGAATTTACATATTTTAATATGTTTTCACCTAATTCATATGTAGATGAATAATGGTTAGAAAACATTTTAAAAACTCAGACATCTTAAAGATTAAGATGTAAAAATTATACTCTTTGTCTTAGCTATAAAACACCATCTTAGGTTCTTATGCTAGGTTCTTCAGGCTTTAGGAAAACAAAATTAACATGCTCAGCTTTTCTTTTTTCCTAGTTCTGGCTACTTTGGCTGTCTGAGTGGGATCCTTTGATGTTGCAGGAATGTAACTTTCAGATGTAACTCCGATAAGTACTTGGAACCTCTCCCTTCAAGAATTCCATTAACATACACACACATACACACACACTCCAGAAACTTGGAAGTATTAAAAAAAAGGAATCATGGTATTGTATTTACATCTCAGAAAGAACATTGAAGGTTATAACCCATACCTTCATTTTGTAAAATTTCATCTTTTCCTCAATTCTCTTGTTTATGAGAGCTGCTTAGGCTCATCTATAACAAATCCTGAAAACTCTGCTAGACGCCTGGCCCCAGGATCACATAAAGTTCTGGTAAAACTGAATGAAATCTTAGACTGCTTCAGAATTGACATCCTGACATTATGTGACAGGATCACTCCTCTAACATGGTTTCAGACCTCAAGACCCTTGCCTGGGCCAGACAGAAGTCGACTTCTTGATATGTTTCTGGCTTCAAATGGGTTATTTAGATCTCCTATGGAATAAAATTGTGCTAAGAAGTCACTTTGCTGTCTATACACACAGCTCAAGAGTCACAGCAAGATTGGACCTGGTAGAAATTGAAAGAGAATCCAAGCTTGTCTTTCTCACATCTCACCTGTCCATCTGCTCCCCCCTTTTGCCTAAGGCTTCAGTACAATTATGACGTCTTCCAGTAGAGACTGAAACACCTTTTGGGCTTCACCTCCTCTAAGATGTAGACAACTTCAAGAGTTATCATGTACTGCTTCCATTTCCAAAGGGACTAAAGCTTTTATAGCAGAGAAATAGTCCAATGATATATATTTAAATAAAATTTAACAGTAGAGAAATATATTTTGGAATCACTAGGGCATTCCAACCCTCACTAAAATGAAAACAAAAGAAGTGTAACAGTCATTTAATCATACCAATTTTCTTTGGATAATGTTATGGTAACAACAAAGGCTAAATGTTGCTGCTATTATTATTATTATTATTATTATTATTATTATTATTATTTTTCCACACTAAAGATATAACAGACTAAGAAGGTTTATGTAATTGATCTGCATGATTCATCTAGGGAGTGGTTAAGTGGTGGACCACAGAATATAAACTTTAAAAGTTTAACTGCAGTGTGCTCTCCTAAAACTAGATTATATTCTCTGTTCATATGTGTCAATGTATCATTAATTTTATACATGGTTTTGCTTCAGTTGTCCTGTGATCATTTTGATCCAGTGTTCCAAACCTTCCTCAAAGGACCATATGTTTCTTCTCAGAGCTGCCACATTAATACTTTGAGTTCACTGAGTTTAGGGTTCTCAGATAAAATAAAGGAAACCCGGTTAACTTTAAATTTCAGAATTGTATATGAATATTTTTTTCGGTGCAACTATGACCCAAACATTGGGTGGGCTATCCTCGAAATATTTGGACATGCTTCAACTAAAAATTAACCTGAAATTCTAATTAATTAGATGTCACATGCTTCTATTTGCCAAATCTGGCCACCCCCACTGAGACACACCAAATTCTGGTATCCTCTGCTGTAAACCCACCTCTTCTTACCCCACATTTACCCTTGTGTTGGGTCTGTGACGTTAGTAGTAAAACGCTGTGTTGTCCTGGGGCAACTGCCATAGATATATTAGGAATTATATCTTTCGATTATTTTTCCTCAATTGAAGCAGGGATTCTATCTTTCCCTTTGTCCACAAGAAGAGCAAAGTAGCTGGTGAAGAGTATAGCAAAGCATCAGTTTCTGTATTAACATCATGAATGGCACAATGCATGTTCTCTTGCAGCATTTGCTTTCATCCTGCCAAGGTGCCAAATTCAGGGCCTCCTCCTACAGCCTGCACTGAATTGGTATGTTTGCCATCCATTACTCCTGACAGGTTTACCACACTTGATTGAATATTTAATAAAAAAGACATTTGATGGTACATATTTTTCATCAAGCTTAGAATGTTTTTCTCCCTATTGAATATGAGGGCAAATGGATCCATGACCAGTAATTTTCAACAACAGGCTGATATCCCTAAGGGCCTGATTCATGTTAAAAATCTAAATAGATTAGAACTCAAGAATATGTCCTCATCGTTTCTTCTGGTATGAATGGTTTTATTCACCAGCCTAGAAATAGTAAACATAACCAAGAAACTGACATTATGCTGCACATTTATTTGTCACCCTGTGGCTTATAATGCATTTTTACCTATGTTTTGTTTAATTCATAAAACTCTCCTAGTGAATTAGGTAAGTAGGACTCCATATACAGCAGAGTTAATTTTATTCCTTAAATTAAGAAGTTCATGCCCTCCTGGGTTTGCTCAAATTCTGTGGTGGTATTCACTTGGAAAAGGCAACAGTTGCTGAGCAAATAAGATGAAAAAAGCAGTGTTAAACTTGTCAGCTCGGGGACAGTTCTAACATGAAAAGCAATTATTGACTTTTACTCTGTTAGTACATTAGAATTAACATGACAGAGTGTTTCTTACCTTACATTTACCCTCGTGTAGGGTTATATGAAATTAGATGCAAAATGTTAGACAGTAATAGGGGCAAAATTATGTAAAGATTGCATTTTTCAAGACTTCCTTTTTTTTAGAGTAGTTTCAGGATTCACAGCAAAATTGAAAGGAAGGTACAAAGAGTTCCCATATATCTCCTGCCCCCACACATGCACAGTATCCCCCATGACCAACATCACTCACCAGATGGGACTTTTGCTGCAAGTGAACCTACAATGACACATCACCCTGAATCCATAGCTTACCTTACGGTTCGCTTTCGGTACTGTATATTTGATGGGTTTGGACAAAACATTTAATGATATGTACATAAACATCCTTATAATACACAGAGTGCTTTTTCCACCCTAAAAATTCTCTGTTCTCTGCCTATTCATCCCTCCCTGATACCCAACACCTGGTTAGCACTGATCTTTTTACTGATTCCATAGTTCTGCCTTTTCCAATATGTCATATAGTTGAAATGATATGTCAGGTAGCCTTTTCAAAGTGGCTTCTATCATGTAGGAATATGCATTTAAAGATTCTTCCACGCAGGGGTGCCTGGGTCGCTCAGTCATCTCAGTGTCTTGCCTTTGGCTCAGGTCCTGATCCCAGGGTCCTAGGACTGAGCCCTGCATCTGCTCAGCAGGGAGTCTGCTTCTCCCTCTCCCTCTGCCACTCCCCCTACTTGTGCTCTCTCTCTCAAATAAATAAATAAAATTAAAAAAAAAAAAGATTCTTCCATGTGTCTTATGGCTTAATAGATCATTGGTGTTTAGCACTGAATAATGGTCCATTGTCAGTATGTACGATAATTGATTTATCTATTCAGCTACTGAAGGATATCTTTGTTGCTTCTACATTTTGGCAATTAGGAATAAAGTTGCTATAAATATCTATGTGCAGGTTTTTATGTGGATATAAATTTTTAGCTCCTTAGGTAAATACCAGGAAGCATGATCGTTGGGTCATGTGATAAGAGTATATTTGGTTTTGTAAGAAACCATCAAACTGTCTTCCAGAGTGGTTATGCCATTTTGCAGCCCCACCAGCAATGAATAAGAATTTCTGTTACTCCACATCCTCACCAGCTTTGGTGTTGTCAGTGTTCTGGATTTTGAACATTCTAATAGGTGTGTAGTGGTATCTCATTGTTCTTTTAATTTGCATTTCCCTAATGACATATGATGTGGAGCATCTTTTCATATACTATTTGTCTTCTGTCTGTCTTCCTTGGAGAGGGGTCTGTTTATGCTTGGTTCGCTTTTAGTCAGGTTGTTTATCTTCTTATTGTTGAGTTTTAAGAGTTCTTTGTAATTTTGGGGAACAGTTCTTAATGAGATGTGTCTTTTGCAAATACTTTCTCCCAGTCTGTGGCTTCTTTTCTCATTCTCTTGATTTTGTCTTTTCTGGCTCATAGACAGCCATTTTCTCCACATAAACTCATATGGCAAAAGGGGCAAGAGAGCTCGCTCGGGTTGCTTTTATATAAGGACACAAATCCCATTCATGAAGGCACTGCCCTCACAACCTAATCATTTCCCAAAGGCGTCACCTCCTAATGCCATCACATTAAGCATTAGGGTTTGAGATGAACTGTAGAATGGCAGGGTATTGCCATTCTTTCTTAAAAGGTGTTAAGTACCCCAGCTGCCATTCTCCAATCAAACCAGCCAAGGTTCTAATGGCTCTCCAGTGTCTGCCCATAGCGGCCACGCATTTCCTTCTTTTTCATGCTCAGTGTAAGTGTATATCTCTATAACTGTTGCCTGAAAGGAGTTGAATATCCTGCCCACTCAGTACTAGTCACTACAGTGTAGTGAACTTATGGCCAGATTAACTAGAAAGTCCTCCCACCCAGAGGGAAGACAGCAACAGCCAAGCCGTCGGTTAGGCAGCAGTCTTTTAAACTCCTTTGAGGATGTTTAAACTGTACGTGTCTCCTCAATTTCTCCTGACTAATAGTCAATACATTGAAAGACCATTTATTGGCAGGTTGACCATACAGTTTCACCAACATGTTTCCACTGATCCCCATGGTCTTCCTACAAATCCCATTAATCAGCTCACAATCACCTCAACCTGTTTTTTCCAGAAAGCCATGTCTGTGTCGCCATCCTATCCAATGTTAATTACACTAAAAGAACTTGTTATTTAAATGAATTCCATAGGGAAGTTTTGGTAAAAGAATCTTTCTAATCTGCTACTTTGAGTACACTTGCTTTTTTTTTTTTTGCTTGTATCAGGGATACATAAACTTGAAATATACCTGTAGATGTTTTTGAAGATCATCTTCCTGAGTTAAAGAGTACATTTCAAAACTTTGAGAATTATGTCACATTAAGTGCATCTTATCACATTGACTTATTGAAAAGAAAATGGTATAAAACTATTGGTCTTGCCGTATGTCTGAAAGGTGAGGTACATTTGGAGCCATTATCAATATTATCATAAGTAATATATTGTTCTTAACAGAATGGATGAATATGATGACTAGCCAAATCAATGTCCTATTTTGAAGGTGCTGACTGTTGAAAAGAACATTGGTGAGTTCTTCCCTCAGAGTGGGGACACTTTGTTAAAGATGGCATGCGCAGCGCAATATGAGGTGCTAAGTAGTGTTAGGAGGGGACAGAAATGTAATTTTCAGCTCATCATTTGTCCACTGCTTCTTTGGGATATAATCTCTGTTTCTCCCTCTTCAGCTTGCTTTCCCAAATGAGACTTAGGGTCTTTCAGGATGTGGTTCATCCAAAGCAAGTCAGTCCTCTTCTCTTGAAGTGGTTGTGTGAGTAAGGAAAAAGTGCAGGAACAAGATGTTCCCAATATCATTTCTTTTCATTGTCTTTGGCTCCTTTGCTATAACGTTCTGCTGTTGACAGATAATTGCAGATCTGTTATAAATGTTTGTGCTTTAGTTAAATGTGATTTGGGGTATTCGGTGTCTCCTTTGTGACATCGCTGTTCGATAAATGTGTGCCTTGCCCCCAGCTCATAACTGTCAAGAGGAGAAAATGACAGAAACTGCCTACTTTTCCCGTTTATTTTGTGAAGTTGTGTTCAAGTGGGACATGAGATTGGCTGGGGGAAAACAAGGAATTTTAAAGATCTCCTTTCTGTCTCCATATGAGCATACCATCATTTGAAAGAAAAAGGGATCGAATTATAAATATGATACTCTAAGAATACTGAAGAGCTAAGGCAGCTAATTGTCTTTACAGACAGGAAACAGCATTATGTGGTTTTGTTGGTTCCTAAAAGTGCATTCTACCTGCAAAGAGCAGTCTGCAGCAATAGACAGATATGAATGATGTTTACATTCAAGGCAAGATCAGATGGGGAGGACATTGCAATCCTCCCGGGGCTTTTCAAACTGTGAATCCACTTACCTCGTAGGTCCTATTATTTGTGCTTGTAGCTGTGAGCCACTGCTGTAAATGAGGGGTGTGAATAATATTTCAAGTGTTGTAGTCCTTTGTGAAGAATGTACAGTTTGAATTAGGGGTTCTCAAATTACCGGTTTGGGGGTGGGGTCGGGGGTCAGGGAGCTCATGTCAGAATCACCTGGAAATTTCTTTTAAAATTGCAAACATCCAGTCTTGACGATAAACCTTTTGAATCGGAATACCTGAAGGTGAACCTTGTCGTTTTTATTTTAAGATCATGCGTCTCTTAGAAATTATTTGTTCAATTTGAGAAAAACCATGAAATTCACCTAAAGAGTCATGTGTCAGAAATATAAAGAACATCTGCTTCAACCAATGGTGAGCTGGGAAAACTAAGAACAGGTATAACTCTAGATGAAACATATTAAACTTTTCAAAGTTTCTATAAGCTAATAAGACAGGAAGGAAGCACCAAAGGATGTGAAGAAGATGAGAGTCACAGAGGTAAAATGAGAACTCAAAGCAATTTTACTGTCACTGGCCAGTGAGTGGAGGGTTTGGGTGGCTTAGTAGGCTGAAGGTGGTGCGTGAAATCTCGGGTCCTACCCAAGAGGAAAAGCTGATAAGTAGCATTCCCACTTCCACCTGACACCCTGAGGCACACACTTTGGGTAAGGGCAGACTGGAATTGAACGACCCCCTATTTACAGGTTCTTGAGCATTGGTTTATGTGCCTTGGAAAGCCTTGGAAAACCTCAAACTTGAACATGGTTTAGGATTGTACTGGAATAATATTCCTAGGGAACCAATAATAGCAAACTCAAAATACAATGTGCTTTCATCATGAGCCTCATGTTATTCCTATAAGTATTTCTTTTGTGATTTCATCTAACACAGTAAAAAATAACTAGGCACATAAGCAATCTTCGAATGAAAATCAGCAAAAATAGGCGACTGTGTGGCTCAGTCGTTAAGCGTCTGCCTTTGGCTCAGGTCATGATCCCAGGGTCCTGGGATCGAGCCCTGCATCGGGCTCCCTGCTCAGCGGAAAGCCTGCTTCTCCCTCTCCCACTCCCCCTGCTGTGTTCCCTCTCTCGCTGTGTCTCTCTCTGTCAAATAAATAAATAAAATCTTTAAAAAAAAAAAAGAAAAAAAAGAAAATCAGCAAAAATAAATAGATTTACAAAAAGTGTGTTAAGAGAAATTAAATGTGAATTTGAATATATGTAAAGTGAAAATTCTAAAAGGAGACAACGCAGATTAAATAAATTTCAAATAAAACTGTAAGAAGGAATGCAAAACTCTAATGAAAACTCCACAGAGGAGTTTAAAAAAACTTATTCGACATGGCTGAAAAAAGAATTAGTGAGACATAAGCTAAATCAAAAAGAATTTCCCAGGGAGAAAAGGAAAAGACAAAATAATGAAAAATTAAGGAAGCTAGGATGGGGGACATACAAACAAAAGAATATCTAATATTATTTTCATGAAAGTCCGAGGGTGAATAAAAAAGATGGGAACTTTTCTCTGAAGCCAATGTGAAAGGGCCTACGTCAGATTGATGAAATTTGATTTGGTAATAGCTCTGGGTGAAAAAAAAACCCAAAAAATTAAGAAGGTGGCAAATAGATGGGTAAGTCTAAATTAATTTAACTACATGAAATAACACTGTGGTATTTAACAAATATTGAATTAAAATACAAACCGCAGGGGCACTGGGTGGCTCAGTTAGTTGAGCGTTCGACTCTCATTTTGGCTCAGGTCATGATCTCAAGGTCCTGGGATCGAGCCCCCGGGAGGCTCCAAACTCCCCAGGGAGTCTGCTTGAGAGTCTTTCCCTCACCCTCTGCCCCTCCCCCTGTTCCGGCTCTAAATAAATAAATGAATAAACAAACAAACAAATAAATGAAATCTTTTAAAAATAAATAAATAAAATAAAATACACAGCACCAGTAGTATGTAAGTTAGAAGGAGATAAATGAGATTAGTGTTTCCAATTTCTTGTATTGTCTGGGGAGAAGGTACAGATAATGGTTAATATTAAAATTTTATGTCAAACAGCATTCTACAGTTTATGTAATGGAAACAAGAATGTATAACTTTTATTTTTTTTATTATAATTTTTTTTTTTAAAGATTTTATTTATTTATTTGAGAGAGAGAATGAGATAGAGAGAGCATGAGAGGGGGGAGGGTCAGAGGGAGAAGCAGACTTCCTGCTGAGCAGGGAGCCCGATGCGGGACTCGATCCTGGGACTCCAGGATCATGACCTGAGCCGAAGGCAGTCGCTTAACCAACTGAGCCACCCAGGCGCCCAAGAATGTATAACTTTTAAACAAGAGAGTGAATAAGTGCAAATATAATAATTTTTTTAAAAGATGTAAAAGAAGGCAAGGAAAGAGAGAGACAAGATCCACAAAACAAGTGGCATATACTGGCTTTAGAAAACTTACTGTGAATTATTTATGAGTGATCTCTCTAAAACACAAGGATAGAGAGAGGCTAAAAGTAAAGCAGTGAAACAAGACATGCTAAGAAAATGCTAAGCAAGAAAGCTGGTGTAGATATATTGCTATGTGATAAAATTGGCTTTAAGGCAAAAAGATTACTGGACATAAAAATATGTCACTACATAATGAAAAAGGATCCATCTTCACTGGAAATATAAAGCAGTTTTAATACTGTATTCTTCTAATCACATAGTCTCAAATTTATAGAACAACAAGGGAAAAATAAAGCACTCCTAAATCATGGTTGGAGATACTAACACACCTTCAAAATGAGGAAACCAGTGGAGAGAAGCCTTCAGTGAGAACACAGATGTTTGAAACAATAAAATTCGCAAATTTGATCACCTGAAATCACTATATGGAAAAATACCATGACTGCAGAACGTGTGTACTTTTCTAACAGACGTGAAATATATGTAAGTACCCACACTGTATGAAGTCCTGAGTGGCCGCATATTTTGGCTGACTTCATAACAAGGCTGCATGTCAGGTGATAGAGAAGAGAGAGGAGAAGTAGGGGAAGTTGGATGTGATTATAACGTCTTTCCACTTAACAGATCGAGTACATTCTTGAGTAGGTATGACCCTTGCCTCAAGCATATTTAGACACCATGTTGCTGGGGATCTCGTGGTTATTCTCCTAGCATGGAATATGAACATAAGCACACACACACACACACATACATAAATCTACATTCTCATGGTTATTCTCCTAGCGTGGACTATGAACATAGCATACACACACACATACATAAATCTACATCCTCGCTTGTAAACATCATATATTATAATGTTATCTCCTTATCTCAGACAACTGTTAGGAGCAGAGGGTTTCACTATTTTTCTTTTAACACAGTTTTAATGATTACAACATTTGATTGCTCTCTCAGGTCACTCATCATCCAAGGGATGCTCTTGCATGATGGAGCTCTTTGCAAACATCACTCTCAACACTTTTTATATTTAAATAATGGCTACCCATCATGATGTCCTTATAACACTTCCACTGATATTTCTCATTTGAGGCTCCGATAGTGTCTGGTCCATGTACAAATCCCGTGCCAAAGTCAGTAAGGGCCTGCCAACGAGGTTAGGGCGTGAATCGTGTTGACAGATGGTTGGGAGCGCATTTTCAATTACAGAAAGCAAGGAACTAATGAATACAGAAGGTATAAATAAAAGGTTACTGGAAACAGATATCTTATTCAGAAATTGTTGCTTCTAACAATGGTGTGAACACACAAATATGAATAACATAGGAAGATAATAATTCAAGCAAATGCCTTTTTTTTTTTTCCTTGAAGCATACTTTTTTAGTCTCATTTGGAATTTGAAAGTGACCTTTTCCTCTAGGAAATTTCTAAAGAGTTTGAAGTATTTTCCTCTTGAAAGAGATTTCTTCCTTAGGACTCAGAGTTTTTCCCTTTCTAAGAAATACTGGTAGTAGTTTCTACTTTGAGTTAAATCAGTTTAGGCCACTACTCACCTCCTTCCTCCCTCCCACTCTTCCCCTCCCTCTCTTTTTCTTCTTCTTTCATTATGTGTCAAGCCTAACCATTACAAACTTTATAGTCACTTGATTCATTGCTATAGTTTGATCCAAATGTTCCTATACTCAAGAGTAAACCCCTTCTTTCTATTCATGGAAACCACACTTCTGTACAGATAGAGAAAAGGAAAGTTGGGGATTGAGTAACCTTTGGGTTTAGTGTTTGAAACGGCTGGGGAATTTTCAAAAATAATGCCACAGAAGAAAGTCATCCTTCAGTTTGTCTCCAAGGTAATGCTTCCATGAAGCTCTGACCAAGCATGCCAACTTCTGAGTCGGTAATAGTCTCTCATTTTGCAAAACTCAGCATTTTAAGAAACTTTACCAGTTGAGGATTTATAAAGAGGTGACATGGGAGAAAGCAGGGACTAAGGAAAGAGCAGAGGGTTCTACCTCAGAACATCAGGGTTTGAACTCTGTCTTGTAGATTATATGCATTTGGGATAACCACTAACCTCAATGCACCTCAGTTTTTAAGTCTGTAAAAATAGTAATAACCTCCGGGAGAATAAATCTAAGATAGCATGTGTAGAGGAACTGTATAAAGAGTCAGTGGAAATTTTTATGAGCATGTTCTGGGTGATAAATTCCTCCTTCCTGTCAGTCAATCTTTCTTTGGTGCTCATCGCTGTCGTTGTTCTTTGTACAGACATCGAATGTTGCTTCTGTCTTTTGTTAAAAACAGGGATAATGGTATCTATCACAAAGGGCCTCTGTGATGATTAAATGGGGAGAAAAGGAAAGCCCTGCCCCACGAGCCTGCCATGAGGCCAGTGATCAGCATGTTCTAGGAACGGTGAGTACTGAAGCCTCCAGCTGCCCCTATTATGGTCACCACAACACTCATATTTTTATTATTTATCCATTTCCGTTTGTGTGTCTTGCTCTTTGAGGACGGACATTATGTGTCATTCAGGAGTGTTGGTGAACCTTATCTTGAGCTATTGAGCAAATCTCAATTCTTACAGTTATGGTTATGGATTATTGTGTCCTAAGCAAGAATAGCCTTCCCTAGGTGGAAGCAGAATTGCTGGGACAGAATGCAGAGGATATAAGAATTGGCAGGTCCCGGATTTGCTGACTGTATCTAAGCCACATGGCCCATCTCCAGGTAGCATGCTGTTCAAGATGTTCAATATTTTAGCCACGCAGGAGAAGTGGGTGGCGGGATGATAGAGCCCAGTGCTTAATTGTTTTTACACCCTCATCTGAATGCAAGCTGAGTTTCAAAGATAGACATCCTTTCATATCAACAAAGGACAGATTTCACTGACAAAAATGAAGGTGGCTAAAACCACCACCTTCAAGAATCATTGCATTGCAAATGCTTCATTGATGTTTGATTCTGTTTTCTATCAGCTGTGGAACATTCACAAAAGCATGGGGACCATAATATAATGTTCTGGCAGAATGTTATCTATCATCTCCTCCAGGGACAAGATGCCAGTGAACACACTAGATTCTACTTTAAGCTACATACCGAGGCCAAATTAGTCAGACTGCATTTGGAAGCAAGTTTTAAACTGAGAACGTTCTTATTAAATGTTGACATACAGACAGAATGTAACCACAGAGATATTTTATTTTAACTATAAATCACTCCTATGAAGCCAATCCGACCTACAATTCTAAGATTTCATATTAGTCCTATCAGGTAAAAAATTAATAAAATCCTTTAATAGCAAGTTTAATAAGCATATCAATGCTAAATTTTAAGGTGGTATTATATATTTGCTTGTGTTATGAACAGGAGCTCAGATGTAAGCTCACACATGCATACACATGCATTTTAATTTTTTATACTATGCCAGAATGATTCATTTGCTACCAAAGAATTTATCTCATAAATAGAAAAAAAAGGAAGAAAGAAAAGAAAGAATGGAGGAAGACAAAAAAAAAAAGGAAAAAAAATTGTTTACAGAGTAAAATGAGAAAAGGGGAGATATTACTCAGGTTTGAACATTATATAGTTTTAAATAAGGCTTATTTTGTAAGCTAAAATATGTATATGCCACAGAGAGATATTTTGAAATGTATGTATATCCAATGATGCATCAATTGACCAAATGGAAGTATCAAGGCTCCAGAAACAGTACTTTTGTTTTTCTCTGTGTGTTAAAATGTTCTTTTTATTAAAGATGAATGAACTGCTTTAAGATTATTTTAACTCTAAATAAAAATGTAAAACAACAGAACATAGGCCATCATGCTGGACTGCAATAACAGGCTCAGATCTGTTATTAAGTATTGAACAATTAATTCAGCACTCAAAAATTAAAATGACCAAGGAGACCTTATTTGACCATACATAATTATAACTGATGTATTTATTGAGGACCATAATGTTTTATGAGCTATTGAGATGCTTTTGTAATTATGATACCTCCAAGTCCCCAAATCTGCCTGTGTTTTTAAAAATAAAATTTCCTGGGGTGCCTCGGTGGCTCAGTCAGTTAAGCATCTTCCTTTGGCTCAGGTCATGGTCTTGGGGTCCTGGGATCAAGCCTCGCATTGGGCTCCCTGCTCAGCGGGGAGTCTGCTTCACCTTCTCCCTCTGCTTTGTGTGTGCTCTCTCTCTCAAACAAATAAAATCTTAAAAAAAATAAATAAATAAAAATAAAATTTCTCTTTTCCCACTGTCCTTAAAGATATTGTCCAGCAGGAATGGGTGTGAGACTTGTAACATACATTTTTAAAAAGCTAACCAGGTGATTATGGCCATCAACCCCAGTTTAAGGAATCATAGTTCAAATACAATAAACAATGTTTTTTATGTACACAGTATTTTTCTGTTAGCCTTGATGTTTTATACAGTTCCTCTGGGAGCAAGAATCACTGGGTGTTATCCAAACCCTTTCTAAATTTTTCCAAGTTTCACTCAGAGAAAAAAATGATACCAACAAAGTACAGCTGATCCTCATTTCACGGATTCTATATTTATGAAATCACTTCCTTGGGAAAATTTATTTGTAGCCCCCAAATCAATACTGATGGTGCTTTTATCATCATTCTTTGTCATGTGCAGAGTGGTAAAAAATGTGAGTCACCCAACACACACATTCCCAGCTTCGAGTGCACAAAGCTACACCCTCCTCTCACTTCAGCTCCACGCCGTAAAGACATGTCCTTTTCTGGATATATTTAGTGTTACTTTTTTTCACGTTGGTGCTTTTGGTTGGTGATATGCACTTAAAGTGGCAGCCAAATGTTCTGCTGAGGCATTGTCTTGTGTCCCCAAGCTCAAGAAGCATGGTTGGTCACTTCCAGAGAAAATGCGTGTACTGGATAAACTTGCTTCAGGCATGAGTTATAGTGCTTTTCCTCAGAAGTTCAACTTTAATGAATCAACAATCTATTAAAAAGGTGTCATGAAACAGAAACATATGTAAAACAAGTTTATATATTGATCCATAGAGAAAAATGTGAGCAGAAGCTCTCAGGAACCTAACCTTACATTTCCCTTGGGAGCAATGGTTCAGGGTTCATGAATTCAGTGTTCATAATGACTTTAATAAGAGCTGACAGTATATGTCAAATAAATTTACCTCACATCTTAAATTAATATAAATATAATTAAATGGCTTGTTGGTGATTCTTAAAGACTCTTCAGAATTTAAAAAACACAGTCCACTGAGAAATTTATGTAAAACTATAATCTGCACTTGAATAAATGTGTATTTTCATCTGAAACAATTGTGCATATATTACTTTAAATTCATCTTATTTATGTAAGAACAGTATTTTATTTTTATAACTAGAGTAATAAAAATTGTTATCATCGAGTGGTAACAATATTTGTTTAAAAATTGCTAGGTGTTCAACATAGTGTATAACAATATAATAGATTTTCCCATCTAATCTTTGCAAAAATTGTTGACATTATTATTAACCCCATTGTGCAGGTGAGCACATAAGACAAAGAGGTTTGGAGACTTGGCCCAGGCGCACTGCTAGTCAAAGACAGGTCTAGTATTATATATGCACTATTTATAAATACACACATATACTAAGTAGATTAAACACATATTGGGATACTTACTTATTTGATGATTGTCACCTTAGTAGAATGGAATCCCAATGAAAGAGGATCTCTAATTATCCTTGTTATGTTGGCTTCCTTGGAGTCTTGTGTAAAGCCTGGCAGACAAACACTCAATATAGAATCACACTCATACTTGGCTGTGTGTTGCATGGAAAGCAGAGCTTCAGCCCATAATAGATGCTCAATGTTACATCTTATTGTCACAAAGATAAACAAATCCTAGGCGTATTATACAATGAGAAGAGTGTTGAGGCCTCTCTCTGGCAATAAATAGCATTATCAATGTCGGAATCAATTGCTGAATCAATCAATCATGTATTTGATCTATAAAATGGGGAACTGTTTTATGTCCCTCACCTTATCTGTCCCTTACCTCTACTCAAGATACTTTATGAATATCAAATGACATACTGTTTGTGAAAGCAATTTCAAAGGCTCAAAAGCTTTCTACCTCCTCCTCTAATAGTGTCTATCATCTTGTCATTGTTTTGTTCAATATTTAGAGTTTAATGATTCCTTTTCTGAATTAAATTCAAATATGATTCTGTATATGTCAGGTTTTCCTACTGGTCTTGCCTGAATTTATAAGATTTGAACCATTTTGAAGAAATATGATTAAAATAAAAAAGAATACTTTCAGCAATTTGTTTGTTTGTTTGTTTAAGATTTTATTTATTTATTTGATACAGAGAGGGAGAGAAGGAACACAAGCAGGGGGAGTAGGAGAGGGAGAAGCAGGCTTCCCGCGGAGCAGGGAGCCCGATGTAGGGCTCGATCCCAGGATCCTGGGACCATGACCTGAACTGAAGGCAGACGCTTAATGACTGAGTCACCCAGGCACCCTGACTTTCAGCAATTTGTATTTTATATTTCCTCTGAGTTAATTTTAGCCTAAATTTCTCATATCATTTTTGATTACTTATCACTCAAAGCACATCTGAATTTAGCGCTAATTACCTCTTTGATCAACCATCTCAAGAAGAGATTGAGATTTTCCTAACAGAGGACCTCCCCTCATCAGAATTAAATCATTAGCAATGAAAAGCAGTGATATTTTATTGTTCTGTAAGTGGCAATCAATGAAATAAAAATTTTTAAAAAAGATTTTAAAAATTTCTTTACAAATCCAACTTGAGTTCATGCAATGACACTTACAATTCTGGATTCATACTCCCCCGAAGCAGATAGTTTTGCTTTTCAAATGACTGGTAGGAAAATTTAAGAGCTACATTTTAGATTAGAGCAATTTATTTCATTTTTATGATGTGATACATTTTAATGCTTGATAAGCTCAATGAGAAAAGAGTCTTCTGTGAAGCATTTACTCAACAAATATTGATGTGGGTTGATTTATAACAGTGTGCCTGTCAGCTCTTTATGTTTTAGGTAAACAAATTTAAAATGCTAAAGAATTAAAGAATGCTAAAGAATCTTACTTCTAAGAGTATGCTTGTTTTAGTCCATAGGCCGGTTGGTTTAGAAATAACAAATTTATTTCTCACGGTTCTGGAGGCTGGCAGTCTAAGACCAAAGAGTCAGCAGATCTGGTGTCTGGTGAGAGCCCAATTCCTGGTGCATAGACACCCTCTTCTTCATGTCCTCACATGGCAGGGGGAGCAAGGGAGCTCTCTGGAGGCTCTTTGAAAGGACACTAATTCCCTCATGACCTAATCATTTCTCAAAGGCCTCACCTCCTAATACCATCACATTGGGGGTTAAGCGTGGGCATATGGATTTTGGAGGGGAAACAAATATCCAGTCCATAGCAATGCAGGATGCTTAATTGTCTTTTCATTTTAATTTATATATCATTCAGTAGATAACACTTAACTCATTTATTATCATTATCCTGCTCCTCACGTTGCTTTTCCTGCGTGACTAGGGAGAAATTTACTGGGTTTGAAATTATTTTCCTGTCTCATCCAAAAAGTCCTTATCCTTCATTATGTCACTGGTCAAACGCAAAATCTAAAGTGGGAGTTTTGGGGGGGAGGGAATTCTATGCACTGGATGTGGTGGTAGTCTGTCTCTAACACTGTCTTCTTACATCAGATGTACTTCTTGATTTACTTGTATGTTTCCGCTCTTCGACCATGGCTCATCTAGTCTTCCCATTCGCTGATGTAACAATCAGGTTGCACTTCCATTTAGCCTGTCTTTTGGGGGCTAGCCACCACATTTCTCATCACCTCTCTTCATGTAGCCATGATGCTATACCTGGCTCACTAGAGTGTCCTCAATCGGCACACAGATATTCTTCCATCCAACCCTGTAGAATTCAATGTTTACTAATTTCAATCCAGTTGGGTGACCTGAATTCAGTTATCCTATAAATTAATGCTGTTAGGTAGTGATGGGTTAAGCAAACATAGCTCATACCTTCCTGGAACTCACGCTCTGCTCATTTTCTGGAACTTGTCATCACTTAATCCTCTGCCAGTTACATAATATTGATCTAAAATATACGGCTCTCCAACTCCACCCTCCCATTTTTCTCATTCTCCCACTTTACTTTTAGTACGTTTTTTAAAAAAAGCTTTCTTGAGATATGAGAAACTCAAATCTTTTCTCCTAGTCCATAACCCTTTTTTATGGATGGTTAAGGGAAAATTGAAAGCCAGAGCATGGAAAGTGAGAAGTCATTCCTCTTATTGTAGAAAATACCAGTGACAAAACGAACTTGCTCAGAGAAAAGGTGTACAGAAGAGAGGCTCTACTTTGTCTTCAGTCTCAAGGCAAAGGGACTCATGCTCTTCTTCCCTGTGCTACTGATTCTGTGTCTCGTCTTCTGCTTTTGCTTTGACTTGCTTCTATTAGCTAGCTAGAATTTGTGGAGGGTACTAGGGGCCTGATATTTATCTTAGAACTAATGGATATCTTCACATTTAATTCTCCAGAATGATCGTTACCAGAGTGTGTTCCCTGGACTAACCAGCAGCAACATCGCCTGGGAACTTGTTGGAAATGCAGATCTTGGGCTCCAACCCAGCCCTACCAATGAAGAAAGTCCAGGAGTGAGGTCCAACAATACGTGTTTTCTCGTCACTGAGGAGATTCAGATACACACAGTGAACCTTGAGACCCACTGGATTACAAGATCATTAAGTTCCATTCTGATTCTGAGAAATTTTGGTTCATTGCAGATAGATGTAAATGACAAAGAGTGTAATATGTTACTGAAGTTTTTAAAATGTTGTATCCATCATTTTCTTCAATATCTCTGGAATAGCTATTAATTACATCACAGAATGTGTATCCCAGTAAACTCCAGCAAGAAACAGCTTCATTTTGCTTTTAGAGCTTTTGAAACCACTTAGCCTGATTGTATTTTTACTTTCATGCAGCTGAGATATCATAAATGCTCACAATGCTGACCTTTAGTTGCACAACAAGGACCGTGTACGTTTTATTTTAAACCCTAATATGGTCTCTTAGATATCGGGTAAGGTCGTACTTTGTGGCTGGCAGTTTTAAGTAACTGGAAGAACTTCTTACGTGTTTAATTAGGGTTTTTAAACATGGCTTCTAGTTAAGATAATTCAAAGGAAAAATGGACTCTAATTAAATTTTAGAATGCCCAGCTAAAATAATTTTTTCACATGTAGCTTACTTAAAATAGGGAAATTCAATCTTGAGGAATCTCATTAAAATGATGAAGATAAAATCTATTTTCCTGATTCAAGAAAAAAAATCGAAAGTGTTTTTATAAACGGATTTTCCAAGCAGATTTTTACATAGGGAAATGAGATGACTGAAAAAATAATAAAATTTCTTATTGTCAGACATTTTAGAATTCTGATTAAGTTTTTTAGACTCATATTTCTGACTTTGCTCGTACCTAAAACTAAGTGACATGCAATAAAAACATACAGACGATTTCCCTCTGCCCCCAACGCTGATCTTTGTCTTGATTAGGACTGGGAAATGCTGGAAATGGGAAAGAGTATTTTCTGAACAAAATGACAGAGCAGAAAATGGGCTATTTGTAGTTACCACTGTCTCGTATTAGAACTGAAATAATCTCACCTTTAATAATTAGGAATCTGGTGAAGAAAACAATTGCAGGATTTTGGAAAGATTAGTTTCAAATTAAATGCATTAAATAACTAGCATTAGTGACAGTCAATAATTTAATACCATGGAGTTATGTTGGCAGATCTCTAAGAAAATATATATAATATGGCTTATTATAAAATTATTAATGTATCAGGACTTTGACAGTATAAAGAGTTAAAATATCCTCATGAAGTAATTAGTGTAAGCGTAGCATATCCTCACTTATATTTTAAGAGAGCGTTTAAAGACTTAGAAAAACAATGTCACAAAGCTTGGACATCCAAATGAAGCCACATATGATTTCACAACAAGCTCTATCTTCCTAAGATTTTTTTTTTTTCTACCTTCCTAAGATTTCATGCGGAGCCGTGAGTGGCCATGACCAATTTGAAATCTGATTAGAGCCTTTGGCAATGACACTTGTCTGGTATCTCACTGGCCCTTAGCCTTTTGGACTTCAGGACTTCCCCCACTCTTGAAGGCTTTTTCCGTTTTGAGTGCAATTTTTGTATGTCACTTGGGCCAGCTGCAAACACTTTGTCTCACCAAGGGGTAAATTGAGACACTCAGATCTGATGTGCTCATCTCCAGTGGGTCATGATGTGGGAAAAGTCCAGGAAACTTCCATTGTGAAAAGGGGATGGCACAGGACTCAAGGCCAAGCCATTTTTCCCCAGTGAATAGGTTGCTGTCCACACAATAAAGATCGAAAGGTCCCAACCTCTTACCTGGAAAGACAACTGACACCTGGCAAGAAAGCCTCAACCACCGATGAGACAGCCTTCCTTGGTGGCTCACCCAAGACTGCAATAGCCACGCGTCATAAGGAGGATGGGATTCTGAAAGCCCATGGCCGTCGCCCCTCCGTCACAGAGCTCTCACCCCCAGACAGATGAGACCACATCTTTATATTTAGAGGTTACTGGGTCAGAGCTTTGCCTTTTTGTAACTTCGATTTCCTGTGGAGGTTTTTCCACTTCTTCATTTGTTTTAGGAGAATTCATAATCATTGGTTGAAGCACTTCAGTGATGACTACTTTAAAACCTAGTCAGTGACTCTAGCATCTGATGTCTTTCTGACACTGGCATCAATTGTCTTTTCTCCTTCGTGTTGTGCTTTTCCTGGTCCTGGGTATGATGTTTGCTTTCTCTTGGATTCTGGACATTCTGGGTGTGATGTTTCGGGGACTCTTGATCTATTTAAATCTGCTATTTTAGCAGCCAGTCACTTTATTCAGGGTTAGCTTGTAGGTCTTGGCATACTTTTTAGGGTTCATATCCGGTAACTTTTCATTTTCAAAGGCCTTGCAATACCATTCTGTTGTGCATCATTCCTCTGTGCCCCTGAGGCTCCCATTTCAATCTCTGCAGGTGCATGGGGTGGGGGGGTTCAAGAAAGCTGATTCTGGTTTGCTTTCTGTTGGTAGACACAGGGGTCAAGGAAATGCTGGTCCTGCATCATTTTTTGCTATAGGGTGGAGGGCCTGGGGATATCAGGCTAGCTGGTGCTGTGACTGCTAGCGGATGAGCCACCCATGCCACTGAGTGTGGGGCTGGTGGTTATGGGTCCCTGTCCAGGTTCTGCTGATGTTGACACTGTTTGGTAGATCCAGCCACCACTGACCTAGGTGGGGTGGTCCCTACCCACTGCTGCTGTGACTGCTGGGGCCTACTTGTGCCCAGATGGGCATCAGATGTCGATTGCCCCATTAGGTTTGTGCTGGTCTCTCCTTTGCTGGTACTTTGTCAGGGAAAAAAAGCCAGAACATATATACAAAGATCTAGAAATAATAGGTCTAATCTGCAGCAATAGAAATCAGAACAACAATTGTCCTGGGGTGAGGATGATACTGGGTGGTGAGATAGGAAATAATTAGATAGGGAATTTTCTGGAATGATGAGAATGTTCTATCTCTTCATTAGGATGGTTATATGAGTGCATTATCTGTCAAGAGCCATAGAAATGTATCTAAAATGTGCATTCTATTACATGTCAATTATATCACATCTAAAAAGTGAGAAAAGTTTATATTAAAGTATTCTGACAAATTGGAAAGAGTTGGATCTTGAATGGCTTAATAAGTGGGTGAATCAACCAGGCTGTTCAGAGTTTGTCCTTGTGGTGATGGAGATATACTGGAGTATGTGAAGCTGAGTTGTGCTCCAGTAAATTGTACATTTCAGGGAGGTAACTCCTGGAAACACAGACACTTACTGAGCTCTAAGCAAAGCCCACAGGAGAAATGGTGAGAACCTCAAGGAAGGAGGGGCCATGTGGATTGCGAAGGGCAAGGTGTTTGGATGATATTGAATGGACTTGGTCATTCGTCGGTGTTTAAGATGGAGGCAAAGGAGGAGTTTGGATGGCTCCTAAGTTGCGTCCTTGGGTCAGTTGGTAGATGCTGTACTGTAGTTGAGCAATGAGATGTAGCAGGCAGGTCAGGAACTCAGGTGATAATGGAGGCATGGCATTCCAGGGGCACAGAAACTCTGTACTCAAGACAAAGGCAGGATCAGAAGGGGTTGTGCTTGTGTATGAAGATCATGGGTTTAGTATGGATATCTTGATTTTTCAAGTGTGAAGGATTGAGTCCAATGGCACAGAGAAATTTGGCTTTAAAATTCCAAACATCATTTAATTCTTTCAGGGCATGACAGAGGAGCTTCTAGAACATTTGGCTTTAACGTTATGGGTCGACATTATATACAAAATTTTTCTGAAGAAGTGTTTATTAGAGTCTCAGTGTGGTTCATGACTCAACAGGTTAAGAATTACTAGAGCATATTTTAGTGAAGCAGAGAGAGGGTAAAAAAAATTGCATATGAAGTTTTTTTTTTTTTTTTTGTAAAATAGGAAGCAAGGTCGTTTGAAAGTGAACCAGTGAAATGCCTTAGGGAGGCAGAAGAAAATGGAATGAGTTTAGAACAGCTGCTGGGGAGAATGAGAGGGAGAATCAACTCAAGATAATTAAAGAGATTGGTGAGTATCCATGACAGCTCAGTTGACTAATTCCAAAAGCAAAAGGTTTTAAGAAAAGGTTTGTGTAATGACATCATGTTTGAATAAGTATGTATCTTCTCAATTGACCTCTGTGAGGTAAATAAGACTCATTTGTACATGCAAGTTGATTTGTTCCCTAAAATTGCAGTCATATAATTTTATAGCCATGACTTACATTAGAATGATAAACCCAAACGATGACTTTCTGTTATTTTTCGTATCCCTGAAAATGTTGACATTAGAAGTCCTTAGACACTTGATAAAGCAAACAATTTCTTTTAACTAAATGCTTCACCAATCCTACAAATGTCACCGATCAAAGTCAGCACCGTTAGGGACTTAAACTGAAAATAAGTAGCACGCTAAAGCAGGGAAGATTCCGGAGCCATAAAACCATAATCCTCTTTTAAAATATGGGATCCCATTGCTTTGTTAAAGTTGAGAGGTATAGTTTTGCTAGGAAGGAGATAAAGGCATCAGAAGGAAGGTGACAAAGGATAACAAGTCAGGGTATTTTTCATAAGTAGAAATAAGGAATGCTTTGCTTGGTACTAGACACTCCATCATCTAAGGAGGTTTGTAAAATAATAAAGTAACTACATTCCACTTTCATCAAATGCAAGTGATCTTACTTTCTTTTCAGGTGTCAAGCAATCTCCCCATGAAAGGAATATATATGTTGCTAATATTTTGCAACTATTTATTGAGCACTTGATATTTTCCAGCTTTGAGCTGGTAACAAAATGTATTTACCTGGAGATAAAAGTGTGATGCTGTAACTAGGCAGGGGCATTACTTGAGTAACAAGAAATAAATGTAGAGAAGATAATATCAAAATAGCTATGCATGGAGTCAAAAGCAAAAGAGAGATCTCATTTCCCCCCACTCCCCAGCTCCTGGCAAGCACTATCCTTAAAAACACTCTCAATCACAATTCCTTGTGAAAAGCTTTCCCTAATTTTCTCAGTGGGCCTTGGTTCTTTCTTACCTACAGGTCTATGTGACTTCCTCTTCAATTACAGCACTTATCACATTTTGCACTGGATTACTAATAAGTGTGTAGTTCTTCACAACATTAAAAGGAAAGAAATAGGGCTTTTTCGTTTTCATGGGTCTTCCAATATAGGATATAATATGATGTCCAGCCTCACAGTCAATATGAGGCTTGGTAGTAGTGGGAACAGATTCTACACTCTTCTCTCTTCTCCAGGCTCATTTAACTAACCCAAGGACCACCAGCAACCACAATCACCAACCACATTCTCTTCCTCTCCTCCATCTCCTCTGCCTCCTTAGCTGTGTTTGGGTGAACACACTTTGAGAGACATGCATAAAAAGATATTAAAAAACCCCTATTTTCATCAATTAGGTAATATACTATATTAAAAACAGTAAACTTTGGGAGCAAACAATCCCACCTCCTGAACCTTGTACAAATATATCTTCTGACCAATTCTATCCCATCCAACACAATCTAAGTTTTAGCTCTCCCACTGGAAAAATGTAGACATGTGGTGAGTTTAAATGAGACAATTAAGCGTTTAATTCACTGACTGCTTTTGAGTTAAATATGTAAGAAATTTAGTTCTTCTTACTAGTATTATTATCAAATAATCTATGTACCCATTTTAAGGGGAACGGCTTCAATGACATCCAGCATAGCAATATTTTTTGATTATCATATTAATTAAATATATGTTAATATAAAAAGAGAACAAACTCCTTAAACTCATGCAATTATAAAACAGAATACATTTACAAAAACAGTACGAACAAAAGATCAAATTAACCAAATGTATTTAATGTAAGAGATGCTAAAATAAATTTTCTCTTTGAAAAATGAATCTGGGCACACTGCCATGTTCTCTGTGTGATGACTGAATTCTGCCACTTATCTCTCCACGAACTTCAGAGAAAGAGACATCAGCACACCGTGCCATGACATTACTTGACTTTCAGTCGGCTTAAATCAATCATGCTAAGGTTCTCGTCTCCTTACAAGACGATCCAAAGAATTCATAAACACAAACGGAATCAAGACAGTAAAAATATCTGATAAAATTTGAATAGAGAGTAGTCACTCAGATTATCTACATTGTGTTAGGCTATATTCATTGTCCTTATTTGATAATTTGCTTTTTCACTAATCAATACATTTTTGAGATATGTTGTTATATTTTGATTGAATTTATTTATTACAACAAGCACACATTTTTATATAATTGTTCCCTACTAATCAAAGTTTAGGTGATTCCAAAACTCTTTTCATTTAAAGTGGTGCAGTGAATATCCTTGTGTATGTTTCTTTGTGTTAACAGCCAGGTGCAGAGCATTCCATACTTAAATTCAGGCTCATACTCATATTCTCTCTCTCTCTTATTTCTCTCTTTCTCTATTTCTATCTCTACTTCTATCTCTTATTACTTCCCATTTACCCCACATGTAATTCACATATATGCATGCACACACACCAAATGTTAGGTCACTGGTTTATAAAATAAAAATCATTTAATTTTTAAAATAAATATTATCTTTATTTTTTGTTATTTGCATTTTACCTTTATTTTTTGTTATTTGTTTTTATTTCTAATTGTGGCAAAAACACATAACAAAACTTACCATCCTAACCATTTTTAAGTGTACGGTTCAGTAGCATTAAGTATATTTACATTGTTATGCAACAGATGTCCAGAGATTTTTCACTTTGCAAAAGTACAACCTCATGCTCGCTCATTAAATAATAAGTCCTCATTTCCTTCTTCTTCCAGCCCCTGGCAACCATTCCACTTTTTGATTCTATAAATTTGACTACTTTAAATAGCTCATGTAATGGAATCATATAGAAAGCCGACAACTAAATCCTTACATATATGGTCAAACTATCTTTAATATAGGGTGCCAAGGTCATTCAGTGGGGAAAGAACAGTCTCTTCAACAAATGGTCTTGAGAAAACTGGATATCCTTATGCAAAGCAATAAAGTTGTACCCAAGCCTTACACCACATAAAAAAGTTAACTAAATCAAAGACCTAAACATGAAACCTAAATCCATGAAACTCTAAGAAGGAAGCATAGGGGAAAACCTCATAACATTGGCTTAGGAATGATTTCTTGGATAGGACATCAAAAACACAGGCAACAAAAGCAAAAATAGATCAATGGGACATCACTTAGAAACTTCTGTGTATAAAAGGACTCACTCAACACAATGAAAAGGCAACCTACAGAATGGAAGAAAATATTTGAAAATCACAGAGTTGATTAGGGATTAATATCCCAAATATATAAAGAATTACAACTCAACAACAAAATGGGCAAAGGACTTGAATAGACATTTCTCCAAAGATGATATACAGATGTCCAGTAATAATGTGAAAAGATGCCTGTCATCACTAATTATTAAGGAAATGCAAAATCATACTGAGATATCACCTCACACCTTAGAATGGCTACTATCTAGAAAAAAGAGCATGAGTGAATTGGAACACTTGTGCACTGTTGGTGGAAATGTAAAATGCTATAGCTGAAATGAAAAACAATATGGCATTTCCTCATCAATTCAAAAATAGTATTACCATAGGATTCAGCATCTCCACCTCAGGGTTTATTTTAAAAATAATTGAAAGCATAATCTTGAAGAGATATTGGCACACCCATGTTCATAGCAGCATCATTCCCAAGAGCCAAGCAGTGGAAGCAATCTAAGTGTTTATCAACAGATGAATAGGTAAACAAAATGTACATACATACATGAAATATTCTTCAGCCTTAAAAAGTGAGGAAATCCTGTCACATGCTACAACACAGATAAAACTTGGGGACATACTGCACTTTAATTTTTAACTCAACAATAAACTGAGACAATCCTTTCAAATCAGTTAGTATCCATCTCACATACTATTTCCTATGGCTGCATATTTTTATATTTTTCATGGTATAGCTATTGCTTAGTTTATTCCAACATTTCTTCATTATAAAGATTCATTTGTTTCCAGTTTAGTACACTACGAAGATGTGGCCGTGAACATTCTTTTAAATATCTCTCTCTCTATATGTCACATTTTATTATTAATTTCTATATGTATAGGGTTATAAGATACAGCATATTGCCAGTACTATTCTTATGGTTTAGTGTGGGGTTATTTTGGGGGGGGGTGTAAATATATAAATATTTTTCTAATTGTTCTAATTGTTCTACGGATGTTATAACATACTTTCTATTTTTAATGAATATTCCCTATATACATATTAGGGTGATTGTTTATTTCATCTATTCTTTACTATTTTGTGTCTAATGGAATGGATTGAGATATAGAGAAATAGTCCAGTATAATTTTATTTTTTCAAGTTTTCTTTGAATTCTTAGTAATTTACTTTTTAAAATGTCATTTGTCTTTGTAGTGCTTTTAATCCTGAACTAATATTCATTTTGCATTTCTGCCAGTCATCTCCCCCTTTTTTGTTTAAGCAAGCAATTACCCATTCCTTTTTTTAAAAAAACATTTTATTTATTTATATATTTAGAGAGTGAGAAAGCAAGCAGGGGGAGGGGCAGAGGGAGAGGGAAAGAATCTCAAGCAGACACCCCGCTGAGCGCAGAGCCTGACCTGGGGCTTGATCTCAAGACCCTGAGATCATGACCCCAGCAGAAATCAAGAGTCTCATGCTTAACAGACTTTTCACCCAGGCTCCCCTGCTCATTCCTTTATATTCTACTTTTGTAAAATATATTTTAGTATAGTTCTTATAAATTCATTTTAATAGCATTTCGCCCATTCCCATTTACAAAGCCCTGATATATTCTATTCCTCCTGTCTTAGGTATGTTTACTATTTTTTTGTCATTTCCTCTTCATCTCTGCAGTATACTTGCCTAATTTATCAAGTCACTATGTTTTCTCTTGTGAGACTTTTTGAATGACAATTATATAGACATATGCATGTATATATGTGTATATCCACATATATGTGGATATGGATGTATACACATACATACATATTTTCAGTTTGTGAAATGCTTGAAAACATTAATAACAAATGATAAATGATTTAAAGTAATGTTTTTTAAAAAATGCAAATATGATAATAAAAAAATTAAAATTATGTGTACCTAAAAATACTCTCAACTGGTATTCAAGCAGGAAGCAGTTTCTCATTGTAGAGTTTTAGTATTCTCTGAACCACTTCTAGTGAATGTGATATGAACAGTAGCTTGACTGTGCAATAATAAGGTATTTTGTTTTCCTTTGTAAACTTACATCAGAGACCTGTCTTTGCTGTGAATAACCACTTGGATGGAAAGTAAGTACTTGAAACTGCCCTTTAATGAACTGTGCTTGCAATTCTCTAAATGACAGCCATGAGGCCAGAATATAATTACAACGCCTTCCTAAATGATGGGAATATTTTCACTAATCAGGCCTGGATGCTATTATGTATTAATGTCATTACTAAGAAAAATTTAAAAATAGTTTAATTAAAAGTTAAGTGTTTTTGAGGCTAGAAAGACCATCACTGAATCCAGTTGTTTGTCATTCTTTGTAATCAACTTTCTTTGCATTAAATGGCAAAAGTAATGTGTTCAGATCAGGGAGTTGCATTACCATGCACTGCAGTAAAGGGAAGAAGAACAGCTGCTTCTCCTTCCCCATGCTACAAATACATTTTTTTGCAAAATCACTAAAAGTTCTAGCCCTTCTGTTCCATTCGATTGCAGACTGTATACTCTAAAAAGATTATTTTGACTGAGCCTCCCAAGCCAACTTGAATGCATAGAGTTAGTGGTATTATCGCTAAAGGTCATCTCCAAATAGCCTTTTGAATTATTTACTATTCCATTTGTTAAATGTATAACTGGGAAAATCAGTTAACTACACACACACACACACACACACACACACACATATGACTTCAGATACAGATATAGATATATAATTTTATTTAACTTCATATATATATAATATATATATATATATATATCCTGCCAATTCTAAATGGGATATAGTAGGTAGCAGGTAGCAGAAAGTCATCACTGGTGTATCAAAAAATAAAGAAAATGGTAAAAGTTATAACTTCGAAAGATACCAGAGAGCTATGATCAAAGATAAGATGTATTTAAATTCCAAAGTGTGAGCAGTCATTCCTAGGTGAGTTGAAACCACTGACTATTTTCTCACCTGAGGAGATTTTTTTGGGTAAGGGCAGGGGCAGAATATTTTTTCTTGCCATAGTAGAAGGAGTCCACCAAAAGAAAATTGGCAACGACAACAAAATAGTAGAAACTTTAACAGCCACATGGGCTCCATGACAGTTTAGAATCTAGAGGAACAGGATTAAAATTACACTATACTTCTTGTCAGTAACCATGCAAGCCAAAAGAGAGTGTAGTGAAATATTTAAAGTGTTAAAAGGAAATAAAAGTATCAACCTAGAATTCTACATCCAGTGAAATTATCCTCCAGAAGGAAGGAAAAAATAAAGACTTTCTCAGATGAATTTAGCTGAAGGAATTCATGACCAGCAGAAATGCTCTCTGGTAAAAATTAAAAGTTCTTCAGTGATATAGGTCAGAAACTTATGTCTACATAAAGGAATAGTGTTGGAGAAGGGAAACATGAAGGTAAAATAAAATATTTTCTTTTTCTTCTTTTTTTAAGATTTTATTTATTTATTTGTCAGAGAGAGAGAGAGAGAGAACACAAGCAGGGGGAGCAGCAGAGGGAGAAGCAGTCTCCCCACTGAGCAGGAAGCCCCATGTGGGACTTGATCCCAGGACCCTGGGATCATGACCTGAGCCGAAGCAGACACTTAACCAACTGAGCCACCCAGGTATCCCTTTCTTATTCTTAATGAATCTAATAAATAACTGTTCAAGGTAATAATAGTGACAACTATAGTGCTTACACTATATGGAGAAATGAAATGAATGACAGCAATGTTGTAAGACAGGGAGGAAGAATTGGAAGTACTCCATTGTAAGATAGCTGTACTACCTATAAAGTTGATTTAGATTACTTTAGATTACTTAGGTCACTCTAGTGCAACCACTAGATATTTTTAAAAAGTGGTATAATTGGTACACTATGAGAAAAGAGAAAAATGCAATCATATGAAATGCTTAACTAAGACCAGAAAAGGTAGAAAAAGAGGGAAAAAAGAAATAAAGAACAATTGCAACAGAGAACATTTGCATAGTAGATATTAATCCAACTATAGCAATAATCATTTAAATATGAATGGCTTAAACACACCAGTTAAATGACAGAGATTCTCAGAATGGTTAAAAATGTACTCAACACCTTATTGTCTACAAGAAACTTGCTTCACACATAAAGATATAAACCGATTCAAAGTAAAGGGATTGAGAAAGAAACACTATTCCACAATTAATTAGAAGAAAGCTAAGTAGCTATATTAATTTCCAACAAAGCAAATTTCAGAACAAGGAAAACATTAGGGATAAAGAAAGGCACTGCACAATGACCAAGGGGTCAAGAAGAGAAAATATTCCTTAATATGAATGTATCTAATAATAAAGTGCCGAAGTAGGTGAGGCAAAAACAGAGAAAGGCGAAAGGATAAATAGAAAATCCACCAATATTGTTGGAAATTTTATCCATCTCTTCTTCAGTAATTGATAGATGAAGCAAGTAGAAAACACCTGGAGGGAGGTTAGTGCATACTGCTTTCTGAAAAAAAGCCAGTTTGAAAGGGCTTCCTACTGTCTGATTCCAATTATCTGATTTCATGGAAATGGCAAAACTCTAGAGACCATAAAAATATCAGCAGTTTCCAGAGGCTTAGGAGGGATGTGGTAGAGCAGAAGGGATGGATGGGGAAGAATGGATAATTAGAGGATTTTCGGACAGTGAAACTATTCTGGGTGTTACTGCATTTTTGGACACATGAGATTATGCATTTGTCAAAGTCCAAAATTTATTTTGGAGACACAAAACTAATGTGAGTGACTGGATTATAATGGTAGCTTATGCATTTCATAAGAGGGAAAATGTTGAGATTCTTCCATACAGTTGGAAATAAGGCAAACTGTATTTCTCTCTGAGTGTTCAGTCATCAAAAATGATATCAGAGCAGACATACATAGAATGACTTTAAAAAGAAAGGACAGTTCCCAGGTTATGGAAATATCTAGAGATCTTAAATCATCCCGAGAAAGGAAATACTAACGAAAAGAAGGAACATTTACCCACAGTTTCAGTTCCAGAAGCCTAAGAAAACCAAGAGAGGCACTGAGAAAAAAATGGCATCACTCATTAGGAAAAACAGCTTATCAGGAATGATGGAGTCTTGGCCAATGATTTTGAGATGTACCGTCCCACTGAAAAGACTAATTATGTGTAAATGTATGCACCAGTCCTTCACAGCATAGTGCCTTTAAGTGATGCTCTATCTGTTAAAAAAAAAAAAAAAAAGTGGGATTCTGAAATACAACTGTTCTCTGTTCTTTCTCTTCACTAGCATTGAAATTAATTATTTAAACTTAAATGATTAGAAGCTCTATATTTAATAAAAAGTAAAAAAAGAAGCTCTACATTTAATTTAGAAAGATACATGAATTATCAGGGCTTAAATAATTTATTAATATTCATTAATTAATTAGCTCTATACTGTTATATACAATATTCAATTTCTTAAAATATATCTGTATTTTCTAATAAAATGGAACAAGAATTTATGGCCTGTAAGCAGGAGTGTGCTGAAATGTTTAACAACAGATCCCCCATCTCCCCCGCAAAAAGCTCCTATACGTAGCATTTGCCAATTTGTGTGGTGTAAATACTCTCACCACATGTGGTTTCAGCAATGTGCACATTCCGATCTTGGGAGGCTGGTGCTATCTGGCGACCTCACACCCCTAGAAATGGCATACTTTGAATTTGTGATTTTCCTTGCCTGTGTTATTAGTTGCCCCTGAACCTCAGTGCAATGACTCTTGGAGGGCCAGTTTTTTCCATGGCAAGAAAGTAATGAATATCTGGAGCCTCTCAATATATCTGGGATTTCTAAGAAAATCGGTTATAAGTGAACGTTTAAATTTCATTGTAAGAAGAACCCTATCCATTCGCCTAGAGGCAGTAGGTGTGTGAGGAAGGAAGTGCAAGTGTCCGTTCTTCCATGAATCATTAGTTTGTGAAGAAGCACCCTAGGCTTAGATTTGGAGAACCTCATCCAGATACTTCGCTGTGGACTAAAATATTAATACATCTGCTCTTTTCTCCCATTAGGTTTTGAAAGGAAGGATAATGTGGTTGTATGGCAGAAGCAGAAGGGGGGGCATGATCCAGGATCATGTAACAGCCATGAATGTTCCATAATCAGGTCTTCTCCCCCACTCCTTCCCCTCGCTGTGGATCCTCAGACCAAGGAGGAATTAGCAGCCTCACTCTAATTACAAGAGAGCTAGCAGGTAGCGACGTAGCATCTAAACTAATACACACACAAGTCTTCTGTTTCACGCTCTAATTCTTGTGTCCTAGGGTGTCCCCAGTGTTTGCAAAATGAGCCATTCCAGAACTAAGACAGAAAAAATGGAGGAATTTTGAACCTACCTCATCAAAGTATCTAAAAATGTCACCTTTTTTACTGGTTAGAGACACAAACACAATTAAGTAATGCTTTTAACTTGAATAAACTTATAAAATGCAGAAAAATAGAAATATGGAACTATCAGTCATATTCAGAATTAGTAACTAAAAAAGTGGCATATGTGTTTCCATCTTTTATCTAAGGATCTACCAATCTATCTAATATCTGACCTGTTCCTTCCTTCTTCCCTTCCTTTCTCCTTCCTTCCCTCCCTCCCCCACTTTCTATCATCTCTATATGTATGCATATATCTAAAATTTCATTTGAATTTTCTCCATTCTTCAAATAGTCAGTCCTAACAGTGATTTTGTGTATATTTCACATATCGATTTGGGGCTCCTTTTACAATATTTTGGTGTTATTTTGTTTCATCTGTCACTTGGAGATAGCTTATAAATTTTGTTTTACTTATTGATATTACATTTGTTGGTTTTATCTAACTGATTAATTATTGTCTTTATTGGGGGGTTTATCTACTTATCCTTATTACAAATGTATTTGAATTTATTTTTATCATCTTATATATTTTCTTCTCTATTTACTAAATGTCTTGTTAGTTTTGACTTTTTCTCTTTTTTAAGCTTCAGGTGGATTGATGGTGTACTTTTATGTTTATTTTATTTTTTTGCTTTTGTCATTAACTTTTTTAGTGGTTTGGGAATTACTTCTATTATTTTTGTGGTCACTCTTAAATGTTTAATACATATATCAAATCTGAGTTTTTATTGCAAGTGCTAAAACAAATTATCATCTCCAGCCTCTTTCCAAATAAAACAGAAATCTTACTTTTTAGCATCCCTGGATATCTCATCTTCCATCTCCCAATAGAGTTTTGTATAGAAACTTAATTTGGCTTGTTTCTAAATATATACTGATACATACAGTTATAGATGGGCAGACAGATCCTAGATAGGTAGAAGATACAGATGGATAGTAAAACACAGATGTCTTCAAGATTCTGGTGTTGCTGATAAGAATTCTGATACCCATCTCACTCCAACTTTTTGGTGGTTAACCTGCTTTTTCTTTCTGGTTGATGTAAGTATTTTCTCCGTCTCTTCTTTGTCTTTCTTCTTTAGATGTGTTGTGTCTGCCATTATGTTTACTGTTACTTTAATTTGGCATGTATGCTTGACAATTTTTCCAACGTTAAGACTTGTGACTTTCTGTTCTGAGAAACTCTGAGCAACTCCTCTCTTCAAAAATTGCCTCTCCGGCCTTCTCTCTATTAAATATAAATTAGAGCTAGCAGATCTAGCTTCCAAAGTTTCAATTTGCTTTAGAAAATTTTTCATCTCTTGTGTGTGTTTAGTTGCGTTCTCAGCGAAATCTTCCAGGCAGTAGTTCAAGGTTCAGTTGCATTCAGTTTTGTATTCAATATATACAGTGGTTTCTTTTGCTGAAGAAATATTTTTATTTATAAGAATTTAATCATTTTCTTTTCTTAGTTTTCTTTTATAATTCTTAACCTCCTCTTCTTGTGTTCGTGCTTGGTAACCTGTTGTCTTGTTTTATGGGTGCTATTCCTTCTGTTTCTCATGGAGGGTATCAAGCACACTTCCTTTAAAAGCCTATCAAATTGCTCTATTCCCTCTTTTCCTCATTCGTGTGTCTTCCATTTGTGGAACATGTTGTTCTGCTTTTCACTGAGATTACTAAGAGTGAAGTTGTTGTTTTTTTTTTATTTTTTAAGGTTTTATTTATTTATTTGAGAGAGAGAGAGTGAGCATGAGCAGGGAGGAGGGGCAGAGGAAAAGGGAGAAGCAGACTCCATGCTGAGCAGGGAGCCTGATGTCGGGCTGGGCTGGATCCTAGGACCCTGAGATCATGACCTGAGCCAAAGGCAGACGTTGAACCGACTGAGCCACCCAGGCACCCCAGAGCAAAGGGTTTTGATGTAATTGTTTTATAGTGGAAAGTTGCAGGGTCTCTCTCTTTGGTCACTCCCATGGCTTGCCTACCAGGGCAGCTGAGTTTCTTGCTGGGTGGTTCATGGCTCCCAAAACTCCTGTGTTCCAGGAGGGATGGAACATAAATGGTGAGTCCTTGTAAAGGATAGCTTACAACTGGCGCAATGTCACTTCCACATTTGATTCATTAACCCAGGTAACACGCAGGCTCAGATTCTATGTGGGAGGGGCTGCACCAGAGTGTGAAAAGTGGACTCTTCAGAGTTCAGCTACTGAAGAGGAGCGAATGAACTTGTCCTCGCTTGTTGAAATGCAGTTAACCGTCCCCCACACTATTGCAACGTTGTCTTTTGTTTCTTCACTGAGGTCTAATGATTGTTTCAATATATTAGTGTACAAAACTCTGTAGCTTTGAACTTCCCAAGTAGAATTAATTAATACCTGGATAATTCTCATCATGGAGAAAGAGTTTTTACAATATATCTTTGAAAAGAAAGTCATGTTATTTTATTTTTACTTAAAGAAAAAGACCAAACCATGTATTTGTGTCTGTGATTATAGAAATAAAATGGAGAGGAAAGAATACCATTCTTGAAGTTAAAATAGGTGGGTTCTCATGCCAGATGTCCCAGATGTGATATTTAGTAGATAACTTAATCTTTTGGCTCCTTGCTTTTTTCCAATTATTCATCAAATGAAGATATCAGACTTAGTTCACTCTGAACATGTCCTTCATTACTAAAACTCCAGAGGATTATTTATCATCTAACTGATAAATACAAACATCTAATTAAAATATTGTATACATTCTAGTGATTGTAATGCTCAAAATACAGATATGCTTAGGAAGAAAAAAGCCACATTTTTCTTTTCTCATTTTTAATAATTTCTTTAAAGTCTCAATCTTTCTTCAGCCTCCTAGCATAAATCTAATTACACAGATGAACACACACAAACACCCCAGATATTGTCAAAAGAGGTCACCCTCAGATTGTTTCTTTTAATTTCCTAAATAAATCACATTTATTTAGAATAAGCTCATATATCACTCCAGACTTTAGCTTTGTGGTGAACCTGAATTCAACCATGGACCCTGTTTTCTCATCAGAGCCTTTTTTTTTATTTTTTAAAGATTTTATTTATTTATTTATTTGATAGAGAGAATGAGAGAGAGAGAGAGCATGAGATGGGGGAGGGTCAGAGGGAGAAGCAGACTCCCCGCTGAGCAGGGAGCCCAATGCGGGACTCGATCCCGGGACTCCAGGATCATGACCTGAGCCGAAGGCAGTCGCTTAACCTACTGAGCCACCCAGGCGCCCTCATCAGAGCCTTTTTAAGTTGGAAAAGTATTTTTGTCCAACTGGAGCATCACATGATAAAATGATAAAACTATAAGCTGCTATATTCAGTAAGTATGAATGATGATATTTGACTGAGGAGATGCCCCAGATTTCTTACTTCTACACGAGAAGGACCTTTGTCTAAATTGTACTCAACCGATTGGTTGTTCCTTGCCACGCAGCTGGGGAACTCCACAACAATTTCTGTTGCTGTCAACCCCAGGAAGAAAAGAACACTTGGAGATGCTGCAATCAGAATGGAATGACTGAAATAGAAGCATTGGCATGTTGCCAGTACATGTTACAACAGAAACCAAGAAGACATTAAAGAAGAAAATTGACCACATCTGTGCAAATGGGAAAGGAGGACACTAGAAACACAGGTCAGGGAGATGTTGACCTTAAAAGTATGAAATTTGAATAATAATGGAGAAATTCAGAATTTTGTGCAATTCATGCCAGCAGTCCTGATATGTGAAAAAGATCAATTCAATGCAGATGGTGCATGACACGAATAGCATCAGTTGCTGGAAAGGGATCGTAATGTTATAAAGAGGAGGCTTTCTTAAAACAGCTCAGCTCAGAGACTTTTTTTGGTTTTGTCTGGCAAATAGTCTCACCAATTTCTTAGTTAAGAGAGAGGCTGGGTATTAAGTCAGAGTAACACTAAATCCTCTTTTGGGATTACTCCATGTATAATTTTGATTCAACTTCTAAAAAGCTGCATATGGTTCTCCTCTGTAGTGGTCATTCTATATGAGTAGGTTTATTTTTATGAAAAGGGTCATTAAAGGTAGGAACCAGACATGGTGGGCCACTGACCTACAATGAATGTCACCGTTTGCTCCCAGAATTAATGAGCTAGGATCTTGATCAAATGTGATCTAGTCTGATTGTATCACATGTGACATTCAGCTGAATATTTCTAGACTGTGAAATGATTCACAGTGTTTCTAACCATATAACTTTGTTTATAGGTCATTATTTCTCAAAGTGCATCTCCTGGAGTTTTTGTGGAAAACACAGATCATTTGTCCTAGCTTCAGAATTTTGAGATGCAAACTAAGGATTGAGAATAACGTTGTGTGAGTTTCTTGTCATATCCGTAGAGTAAGAACATCATGAAGGTTATAAACAACACATGTTTCTTTCATTCAAACTTTTTTCATATATCCTATGGACATTTATTGAATATCACTATGTATTGGGTATTATGCTAGACGTAGCAAAGAAAAGGAAATGTACCTCTCAGTACCTTCTCTCTGCTAAACCGGTGAAAAATAAATGACAGATTATTGGCATTACATGAAGCAGAACCCTCCTCATCTGCTTGAGTGTTCTCTCTTTGGCCGTCAACAATATTGTCAGGTCAATTTTGATTCAAAAATGGGCAACAGAGATTGTTAAAAATAATGCACACACATTGACTCTCAAACATGGGGCAGGTGAGAACATTTAGCACTAGTGTCGACTTTGGAAAATGCTGTGTCAGCAAAGCAACTTAATGAGAATGCTCTGATGGAAAAATGATTACAGAGGCTATCATAAACCTGAATAAATGATTTATCTAGAAATCACAGGATATTTAGAAACCCGCCTGATTTTAAGTATGAAATTGAGAGTTGCTCCTTGAATGGTAAACAAAGCTGTTTTGTCAAATCAATTGTTAATTGGTTATAGATATTTTTCTATAGTCAGTGCTATATCTCCAAATCACAATTCTGAAACAAAATTTCAGAAATATGGTAATCTTAGATGTTTTAATATAAAAAATACAGGTAAAATATTAGCAATTTATAAGCTGCAAAAATCTTGGACTTCCTAAGTGAGCTGCAGAAAGTTCTTGGCCAGCAATGGTTTAAAAGATATCTCGGAGCCCCTTCTCATGATCAGTTTGGGTGCCTGGACATAGGGCAAAGTGCTGGGGTTGGGATGCAATATAAAGGAAAATGTTATACACTTCCTTAATAGAGATAGGAACATATGATTATATTTATATTCATCAAAGAAAGGTGTAATCTATGACAAAGTTCTTGCTACGTATCTAAAAATTCAAAACAGTTACTGAGTTGCTGGGTGTTAAGAATTATTGCTAAGTTTGTACATTGAGTTCTGTTATAAATAATTGCACATAGGGCTGAAAATAATTACAAAAAATTCTAAGAACTCTGGAAAAATTACTCAAACCCAATTTACTGATAAAAAGAGAGACATTTTGACAGTTCTAAAATAGTTTTTCTTTTTTTTTTAATTCCCAGCTCATTGTTTAGAATAGCCATTTTTCTTTTTTTAAAAAAAATTTTTTATTACAGCCACATTATAGAATCCCTGTCAACAAGGTTATAACAAGTTTATAGACGTGAGAAAGGAAGAGTATATACTCCTTTCAATATGGTACATACCTACATTAGGTAGGATTAGGTAGGGTTTCAGGGGTTTGCCATCAGCTGCCAAGGAGTTTGGAAATGGCTAAGCTGGGATATAAAAAAATGAGAAGGAGGTCATCAGAGAGATAAGAATAGCATTACCTCAGGGAAAAAGGTGAAAATTGAGAAGAAGGTAGTTTTCTTTGTTTTTCTCATTATCTCCCACCTCTAACACCCTCAGAGGTATGCCTTTATGCAGAGATAAGGAAAGTGTTAGGATGGGGAATTATTGGGGAAGTTATAAGAATTTTAGATTTTATTACTTCTTTGTGACAGCTTGTATCTCGCAGAGAGATTTAGTCCAGTATTTAACAGACCCCAGTGCCACAGGCATGTCATAAGGCCAATAAACTCTACAAATATTCTGTGACTAAACAATTTCAATTTTCATCTATATTTCTCTAAAATGCTGGGGCCATTGCTAGAGAGAAAGTAGAGGTTGGTCTGAGAGCCTTAAGGGTATATGCTGCCCTTGGCTGGATGTGCTTTGGAGGAACATAGGTTGAGCTAAGCAAAGCCCTACTGGATGGGGGGTACGATTTTCCTAAATGCAGCTTTAATCTTCCCACGGTTTCCTATTTTATTACAGAATCCCTTGTCTAAGCTCTCTCCATGTTATTCTTGTTCATTCATTCATTCTTTCACCCATCCATCTGTTCATTTAATAAATAACCATTTCCCTCTCACTCACCATCAAGTACCATGCTCAGAAGAGAGAGAGATAAAGTTGAGACATGATCTCTGCCCTCACACAGATTGCATTCCAGCAGATCATGTAACTAGTAGACAGGACATACAACCAGGTAAGTAGACGACAATGTAGAAGAACTAACATGTATCCCTCCTTGATAGAGACATGTATTTATTGCTACCCAAAACCCACTTCCCATCTTTCTTGGTGACATGATTCCAAATTTCCTTTGGGGACTAACCCTCCCCACATCTGTTTATATCATTTAGGATTATTCTGACTCAAAACAACCTCATTTTCATTGGACTGCAATTCGTTCTACAATGGTCTCATCAGTAAGGACACTGTGAGTCTTCAAAGAGCATGCACCCTTCAGGAAGAGCCTGGGGCAGTGAAGGCCATTTAAATCCCCAGGGTGAACCATGCATGAGGAAACTCAGTCATGACATGCGTTCTGAGGGTGTCCGAGTGCTGGACCAAACAGTGTTTGAGAACATTACCACCTTTCCAGTTATGGGAAGAATAAATAATCTTTAGGTTTTAAATGGGTTTTCTTTGGCATTTCTGCCACATACAAATGAACGATTGCCAAAACACATGTGTAGATCATTTGTTATTTTCCTGTAATCTGGCATGACCCCAAGACGTGCTGCTGCATAAGTAATAGGTACTTTTCTGGGTCAAAAAGAGTGCATTGAGAAGTTATTGATTTCCATACCCAATCAGATTGTTTTGCCAGCTCACCCGGTGATATTTTTCTGAATGCCATTTTCTTGAAGGCTCCACGAACAATTTATATAGGCAACGCCCTGTTACAATTTTAAGAGGTGCTTAGAGATGTTGCAGGATTGACTCCAATGGCTTGATGTAATCTGAAGAACGAAATGCCGTGCCTCCAAAAGCTTTGTTGACTCAGAGTCTATTCAAGCCATTCCTCACTGGCAGCGAGTCAATGAATGACTACACAATGATTAAATGAAAGTACAAAGGACTTCAGAGTAAGTCCTAGAGAATCAGAGAAAAGCAAATGTAGAAGGAACTTTTCTTCTCTCTTTTTCTTCTTTCTATAGATTGAGGAACCCTTGCCATACGTTTTGCTAATGTCAACATAGGCACAGAGAATTAACAAACCAGAAGAAAGATGGAATGTTTTTATTACTTTTTTTGAGAGAAAGGAATTATTTATCTGACTCTCTTTCTCTGCTGTGAATTTAGTGGTCATTAGATAACTAACACCGCTTTCATTTCCGATTTTTGATATTCCAGTGACTTGAAACAAGAGATGATTTGGATGTTTGATGAAATTTGAACAGAAACATATGATTTTTGTAGCTTCCCAAGTGTATTCTATAACCTCACTTTGACACATGAAATGTGTTGGAAACCTACATGCTCATGAGTATAGTTGCCAAAATGTCCTGCTTGGTGCCTGTGACATAGCAAGTGCTGCCCGTCCACTCACTCTTGCGGTCTGAGACCCACCCTTATGTACAACAGGAATATAAACACCAAATGTTACTCATGATCTCCCCACATGCCAAGAATGGCTTTTCAACTTAAAGAATCTTTGCTTTCAACACTATGGCACAACATAAAATAGGAGAAGCCAGCACTAAATTATTTTTCTATTTAGATGAACATTCCAATATTTTCCTAGTATCATGAATTTGATTAATTATGCAGGAAGGCCAACATAAAGAGACATGAGAGGCTCATTTGAAGCTGATGTTCCACTATGGACTGATTTGCTAATTAGTTAAGAAACAGACTGAATTGACAATGTGCCTATTTCATTGATGTACTCTGTTTGGCTCTCATTATTCTCATGAGTTTGACTAATAAATATCTTATCAGAGGATTTTTTTGTTTCAGGTACAATATAACAGTATTGTACAACTTTGATTAAATTCCTACCAAACTCCATTTAAGAAAAATAGTAATTTTATTTTTGTATCAACAAATTCCACTTTTATTATAACCTTTATTATTAATAGTACCCTAAGACAAAGTAAAAGCTATATCTAGTTGTATGTTCACTGATTTTTTTCTTTTGACTAAGCAGTCATTGTTCTTTCTCATTTATGGATTTGTCCTTATTATATCTGTCATATTATTAAAAAACAGAGTAATAAACATCCTAGCTTATATAAGCTACTTAAGCCACCAACTTTTTTTAGGATGCATCTTTGTCCAAGCAGTTTGAAATGAACTATGCAAAGAAAGTATTGAAGGTGATCAATATCATGTGCATTGACAATGATGATCAATCACCATATCTTTCAGGAGGTCCATTAGGAATGACATTTAAGCATGAGATGAACAGGAAGGAAGGTAGGTAGGAAGGAAGGATGGAAAGAAGGAAGGAAGGAAGAAAGGAAGGAAGGAAGGAAGGAATGAAGGAAGGACGGAAGGAAGGAAGGAAGGAATGGATTTATTCTCCAACCAGCACAGACTTCATATATTGTAATTCCAAAAGACTGACTGCTATTTTCCAGCATACTCTTATTACCTTAACCTCGGCAGTAAAAAGTTCTAGAAGAGAGGATGAAGGAAAAACAAAACGAATATGAACTTAATATGAATAAATGTTGAGATGGGAGCTTTGGCCTTCTAGCCTACTGATAGAACCAGGGAATAATCTCTTCAGGAAATGGTGCCAAATGCCATTGCGAGAGACATCATTGCCAAGGTTGGAAATAGGTCCTAATTACACTGTGCATGCAGCCTATGATACCAACTTCTGCCTCAGAGAACAAATATTTCACTCTACAGAAAATGTTTCAGTTACACTTGAGACTACATCATAGACATGTTGCTTGATGATTCTTTGAACATCTACAGGTGATTAAGCTGCTCCCAGATTTAAAAATCCCAAAAAGTAAATAATTACCTTATGTGAACTCACTATGAAGAGTTATAATGTCACATTTGGAAGGTGTTCTAAGCCTCCCTTGCCTATTCCTTTGAGCAATCCCAAGACAGCTGGACAAAATATATTGGAAAGTAACATTCTCTACAGAATGACAGAACAGACTACACAGAATGACTTCGCTGGAGGCAGATGGAAAAGGCGAGAGGAGGAAGTTCACTTCTTCTTTTTTTTTTTATGTTAATCACCATACATTACATCATTAGTTTTTGATGTAGTGTTCCATGATTCATTGTTTGCGTATAACACCCAGTGCTCCATGCAGTACGTGCCCTCTTTAATACCCATCACCGGGCTAACCCATCCCCCCACCCCCTCCCCTCTAGAACCCTCAGTTTGTTTCTCAGAGTCCATAGTCTCTCATGGTTCGTCTCCTCCTCCGATTCCGCCCCTTCATTTTTCCCTTCCTGCTATCTTCTTCTTTTTTTTTTAAGATTTTATTTATTTGCGAGAGAGAGAATGAGAGACAGAGAGCATGAGAGGGAAGAGGGTCAGAGGGAGAAGCAGACTCCCTGCTGAGCAGGGAGCCCGATGCGGGACTCGATCCTGGGACTCGATCCCGGGACTCCGGGATCATGACCTGAGCTGAAGGCAGTTTAACCAACTGAGCCACCCAGGCGCCCCATTCTTCTTCTTCTTTTTTTAAACATATAATGTATTATTTGTTTCAGAGGCTGAGAATGATTTCTCAGCCAGACATAAGTTGCTCTTACGTTGGTAAGTGCCTCATTAAACCCTGGTCCACCTCTACAGAATTGCAAGAGCTATTGGGGAATTCTTATGCACCAATATACCACGATGCATCTTTTCCTATTTTTACAACCTTTGTGGCTTTTCTTCTCTCTAAATATTAACTAATTTGGGTCAATTATAGCTATAAAATGGCAGAAATAAAGCCAATCTTTAGACTCTGGTCAGTCAATCAACAAAATGCTATCAAATATCAAACAAGAGCAAAAGCCACGTGAGCTCAACAGAAACAAGACACATCCAGAAGGCATTGTGGACTTGTTCAACCTTGACCTAAGGAACAGATATTTTAAACATTTGTTGACATCTCTTCAAATTTTCCACAATTTTATGACCTGTTCTGAAGCTTCAAGCAGTTTTAATTACTTGACTGTCTGCTCAAGTTTTGCTTGCGTTGTGGATAAGTTTGAAAAAATTAACCTTTTTAACATCAATTTAGAGTAATTAAGGAAGTGCTACAAAATTCTGCTTACAGAATTGCACACTAACGACGCTTAAATTTTATTCAGTGCTGGCAGTTATGCATTTTCCTTGCTATTCCTGCATTCACAATGTCAAGTGGAGTTTAACAGGATTTTAAAAATTGTTTTCACCTTTTTAACAATTCTAGGAAAACTTCACACATGATTTTCTTTCCTTGTTTCCTATCTGCCTAGATGCACTGGGATATGCCAACTGAAGTTGCCCTTGGGTAATATTACAATTTCTGTGCATCCATGCCAGTTCTGTAAAACATATGTTCCGACAGCTTTGTGGGGTGGCCTCATTTCTAGAGCAGCCTTGATTCTGTAGGTCCATGATCCAAGTCATTGGTCTTTGTGCTTTTTCTGATTCTCATAGCATGTGAACGTTTGTAATGTGAAAACGAGAGTTCTTATCTTTTGTTGTATGAGTAGAAATCTCCTTGCCATTCTGGTTTTGAGGTAGTCTGGTATTAGGAACAAAGTCGTTTTGTTTAATATCTGCAGCATGTGTGCCTTTCTGCTCAGGTGTTAGGACTTCTATCTCATAGCTCTGCGATGGTGACAGCGGTGACAGTCTCCAAATGTGGAAATGTCAATCAGGAATGGTATTCACCTTTCTCTCTGTCACAATTAAAGTGCCAGAGGAAATGCTGACCTAAAAATTATATTGTGGTTGTGCCAGCTTCTTTTATGTGTCTTCTAACCTGCTCCTTTATGCAAGTAGATGTATTGTCATTGAACAAAAATTCGGTGATTGAGATGAGGCTCAATCATCTACCCCAATCTCTGTGTTTGCCCTGGAAAGAGCCACTCTTTACATGTTAAATTATAACCTTCCAAATCTTTTCAAACACACATAGACACAATGACAGATATTTCTGTATCTATCAATCACCTATCTATCTACCTATGGGATTTGCCATATTTTAATTTTTAAGTAGAAATGGTATTGTATTACTTCTTGCTTATTTTCACTCAACAAATAACATTTGGTAGAGATCTTTCCTATTTCTATGATAGAATCTCATATATTTTAGATATGTCTACCCCCCTTTTAGAAATTCACATAATTCACAATTTTTTCTGCCTCAAATAATCATGCAATATACATCATTATAAACATCTTTTGTGTCTGTGCAAGCATTTCTTTCCAAAATGAATACGAAATTTTTCAAGTTTTAGATCTTTGCGTGATGTGTGAATAATGTTTTGTTTTGGGAAACTTTTAATAGTCCAGGAAAAACTTCTCACTAAAAGATATGTAACATTTCAAATTTCATCAGCATTTACCTCACCGTCACAACAAATTTTGATCTTCAAACTTCTTAGGATTTCCAATCTGCAAGTTGAAAAATATTATGTCCCATTATTTACTTTGCATTTTACTGATTGTTACTGAGATTGAGTATCTTTTTCTAGGTTTCTTAGGGATGTGTAAGTGAATCAATTATTCAATTCTTTTACCTATTTCTTTTACTACATTGCTTTTGCATAAAGATATACAGGGTTTGGAAAGTATTTTGCATATGAACTCTTTGATAGCATATGTAAATGATTTCTCTCAATCTGTCATTTTACTTTTAAATTTATTTATAATATATTTTTGTAGAGCAATTTTAAAATTTGAAACAATAAACTATTATATTTTTTCTTTTGTGGATTTTGTGTTTGTGTTTTGTTTTAGAAGATCTATAGCCTCAACTTATAAACATGCCAATATTTTCCCCCCTATATTTGCATATTTTTGTTTTGTGATCCTTTAAATCCATCTGAAATGTTTTTAAATGGAGTGATGAGTGACTCCAACCTTATATATTTACATATGAATAGACGGTTGTGGAAATGCCACATTTTTAGTATTCCCCCATTAATTTGAATGCCAGACTTTACCAGCTTTGCGGGACGGTTGGCCACACAAAAACTGACTACATTCTCTTTTGCACTTTGCTTCATTTTCTGTAGATGTTGGAAAGCTTATCCACGCACTTCCCTGGATTCCTCTGCCGTGAGACTGTCACATGACTCAGTTCTTGCCAAGGAGATGTTTATAGACGTTATTGAAAGGGGGTTTCCACAAAAGGTTTGTCTCTGGATCAAACTAGCACACCCCCTTTGCTTCTGCCCTGCCACCATCTTCCTGCCTAGAATAGGAATGTGAATTTAACAGTGAAACATCTCGAAGCCATGCGTGACAAAGATGTACAAGGAAGAATGGCAGAACAGAAGAATTAAAAGATGGCATCACTAAATCCCCGCTTTCAGTGCTGAAATATTAACCATAATTCATTTAATCTTGTGTTAGTTGGGTTTTCTGTCGCATGCAACTGAATGCAATTTTAATGATTGGAAACATAAACCAAATTCCAACGTATTTATATAACTCAGTTTCTAGCCTGTTTTCCTTCCTGTATTTGTTTATTCCTACATCAACACCACAGCAATTCAATTAGTATTTAATTCATACAGATTTAAGCATACAAAATTTTTAGGAAGGACGTGACCATCTATTATTTTTTATTCAAATATTCATAAACTTTTATTCTTTCATTCACTTTTAAAATTTATTATTTTGTCATGTTCCCTAAATAATCCTTCTTAGATGTGATATAAATTAAATATTTTTGAATGTTTTGTTTTGTTTTTGTACCTAAAATGATCATGCTTTTTCTGTTATTAATGTAGAAAATTACAATAATAGGTTGTCTGATTTGAACTATCTTGGATTACAGAGCTAATTCTTAGTTGATCATGGAGCTTTTTTATTTTAGTATATTTTTGTGTATTTTGTTAAATATTATATATGATTGTACGTCTATGCTTATTACTGATATTGAATTGTAGGGTTTTTTTTTTTTTTCTTTTGCTCTCATTTTCTGGCACAATACCATGGTTATTTAGGTCTCAGGAAATGATTTGGGTATTTTTCCATTGTTTGCTCTTGAATACTTTGTATAAGATGGGAATTATCTGTTCTTTGAACATTTGGCAGAACTTGTTCATAAACTATTTAGGTGTTACGTTTTAGGCTTCTCTTCAACTTCAAGGGTGGAATTTTTATTTAGAATGCATCCTTCAAATATCTTATGTAATAATGATTTCAAAACAGTTAAGTTGCTGATTTGACCATTTATACTTTGCTTTGTAATTTCCCAGATAAACAAAGAAATAATAAGATAGACATAAATTTTATGGATTACCATCATTTGCAAAAGACATAGATAACATTGAGTTTTTGAATTTAAGTAACAAAGGGAGTCCTTTATCCCAAAGTAGCTCTTATTTTAAGAAAGTAATCTTAGAATATGTGATTTTAATTAGGAACTTATAATGAAAAAGCAGAATGAGACCTATAAATACAGAGCACAAACTGATGGTTGCCCAGGGGGTGGAGGGGTTGGGCAAAATGGGTGACAGGGTGTGGGAGATACAGGTTTCCAGTTATGGAATAAATAAGTCACAGGAATAAGAGGCACAGCGTAAGGAATACAATGATATTATTGTATAGCAATGTAATGGGGCAGATGGTAGCTACACTGTGTGAACAGAGCATCATGGATAAACTTGTCAAATCACTAAGTCGTACATCTGAAACAAATGTAACACTGTATGTCAATTACACTTAAATAAAGAAGTACAGATTCTAAATTTTATTTATGACATTAGCACCAATATTAAAAATAAGACTGACTTAATGGGAATATTATTGAGAATGACAAAGAAAAATGTAAAATTCTAAAGAGTGTCATATAGTAGTGTTTCTTACGATTATAGACATTTTCTCTAAATGCTTTTTTGAGTCAATAATAGACAAAGGAAAAAAGGGATAGGAGAGACTACTACCATTTTTTTTTTGGGTAAGGCTTATACTACTATTTGACTTTTAGAGTTCTGTACATATATTACTTTGATACAAATTTAAAACTAAATCACAAAAATGAAGGGCGCCTGGGTGGCTCAGTTGATTAAGTGTCTGCCTTCAGCTCAGGTCATGATGCCAGGATCCTGGGATCCAGTCCCGAGTCCGGGCTCCCTGCTCGGCAGGGAGCCTGCTTCTCTTTCTCCCTCTGCTGCTTCCCTGCTTGTGCTCACTCTCTCTCTCTGTCAAATAAATAAATAAAATCTTTAAAAATAAATAAATAAATTATAAAAATAAAAGAGAAAAGTGAAGAGTATGTATGGGAGGAATTTCACTAAATGTATAAAAGGCCTCAGAAAATGACTGAATTTCTTTAGTTGTTTTTAATTTTTTTGACTGAATTTTGACTATAGTTGACACACAATGTTACATTAGTTTCAAGTGTACAACTTAGTGAGTTGACAAGTTTATACACAATGCTGTGTTCACCACACATGTAGCTACCATCTGCCGCATTACATCACTATTACAATGTCACTGACTATATTCTTTATGCTTCGCCTTTTATTCCCATGACTTATTCATTCCATAACTGGAAACCTGTATCTCCTACACCCTTTCACCCATTTTGCCCCTCCTCCCACCCACTCCCCTCTGGCAACCATCAGTTTGTTTTCTGTATTTATAGATATGATTCTGCTGTTTAATCATTGTTTTTTTTTTTTTTCAGATTCCACATATGAGTGAAATCATATGGTATTTATCTTTCTCAGTCTGACTAATTTTAAGAAGGCAACCTACTGAATGGGAGAAAATCTTTGCAAATGATATATCCAGTAAGGGGATAATATCTGAAATATATAAAGAACTTATACAACTTAATACCAAAAAATTAATCTGATTAAAAAATGGGCAGAGGACAGTTTTCTAAAATAAAAATAGAAAAAAAAAGATGTATAGATGGTCAAAGACATGTGAAAAGATGCTTGATGTCACAAATCATCAGGGAAATGCAAATCAAAATCACAATGAGATACCACTTTACATCTGTCAGAATAGCTAAAATCAAAAACACAAAAAATAACAAGTGTTGACAAGAATGTAGAGAAAAAGGAACACTCGTGCACTGTTGGTGGGAATATAAATTTGTACAACCACTGTGGAAAACAGTATGGAGTTTCCTTAAAAATTAAAAATAGAATTACCATATGACCCAGTAATTCCACACTGGGTATTTACCCAAAGAAAATTACAACACTAATTCAAAAAGAAATATGCACCCCTCTGTTTATAGCAGCATTATTTACAACAGCCAAGATACGGAAGCAACCTCAGTGTCCATCAATAGATGAAGGGATAAAGAAAGTGTGGTCACATGCATGTACACACACAGCATTCACACGCATACACACATAAACTGAGAGAGAGAGAGAGGGAGGGAGAGAGAAACAGATACCATGGAATATGACACAGCCATAAGGGAGCACCTGGGTGGCTCAGTCGGTTAAGCATCTGCCTTCAGCTCAGGTCATGGTCCCAGGTCCTGGGATCAAGCCTTGTGTCAGGCTCCCTGCTCAGCGGGAAGCCTGCTTCTCCCTCTGCTTTTTCCCTCTGCTTGTGCTCTCTGTTTCTGTCTCTCAAATAAATAAATAAAATCTTAAAAAAATGACACAGCCATAAAAAGATGAAATCTTGCCATTTATGAACATATAGACGGACCTAGACGGTATTATGCTAAGTGAAATAAGTCAGACTGAGAAAGGAAAATATTTTTTTTCCCACGGGGAATGAATTTTGAAACGATTTTTCATTTTATTTTATTTTATTTTTTTAAGATTTTATTTATTTGACAGAGAGAGACACAGCGAGAGAGGGAACACAAACAGGGGGAGTGAGAGAGGGAGAAGCAGGCTTCCTGCGGAGCAGGGAGCCCGATGCGGGGCTCGATCCCAGGACCCCCGGGATCATGACCTGAGCCGAAGGCAGATGCTTAACAACTGAGCCACCCAGGTGCCCCGAAACGATTTTTCATTTTAAACATTAAGAAACTAAAAATATTCAAAGCACTCAGGACTTTGCAGGGAAAGTATGATAAATTACTATAGACCTAAAAAATGTCAACAGAAAAGCATTATCTTTCTGGACAATACTAGCATAGCACAGATTCCGGCTAAAATAAAATATATAATTAAATAAAAGGAAAATACGCAAGAGACCTATTGCTTTCTAAAAAAGTAAGCACCTATATCTCTTGAAAACTACTGAGCACAAAGACATATTTTAGACAAATTTTATATTCAAGTAACAGCCACATTCATGCTCCCAATATTCAACCTATTATAAACATTGCTACTATGATCCTTAACAACTTTTAAGTTAAAAAAATTTCCCATTTTGAATATATTTCATGGTAATATTTCATGTGACCTGACCCTTATGTGGAATTGTAAACCAGACATTTATATAGGATCAATGATAATCATTCACTTATCTGGGGGATTTTTTCAAATAGTAAATAAATATATTGCTATGGACTGAATTGTGTCCCCACCTCAAACTCGCATATTGATACTTTGCTCCCAGGATGTGATGTATCTGAAGATGGAGCTTTAGGGGAGATATCTGGGTCATGAGGATGGGGTCCTCATAAGGGGTTCAGTGCTCGCATTAGAAAACACCTGAGCCATGATTCTCTGCCCTGTTAGGACATGGCAAGAAAGTGCCCATTGGCAGACCCAGAAGAGGACTCTTACAGACACTGAATCTGCTCTTGGCTCCTCGATCTTGGATTTCCTACCCTTCAGAACTGTGAGAAATAAATGCCACAGAGTCTTATTTCGTGATAGCAGCCTAAGCTGAAGACAAGAATATTCTCACGAAACACCTCCCACATCTGCCAACACACACATACACACGCACACACACCCCCCACAGTGCATGAGTGGAAAATACCTCAAACTTAATATAAATTTAAATTAGATAAATTTTACAGGCCAACATCCTGTTTTCCATGTCTGACAAACATCGATCTCAATTAAATTATAATCATGATTAGCAATATTTTACAATAGCTAACGCCAAATCCATATATAATTTTGTAATCATTTAAAATAAAAAAGTCCCAATTTTTTTAAGTGTCCACACAGAAATATCAATATGGGACAGTAATGATGTAAATCACCTTAATGTTTTTAAACGGCCTTGTATGTGTGCTAATTTGCATATATAGCATACACATTTACAGTAAATGTGATATATATAAACAACAGGAGTCAATGACATCATAAGTTTGCCTCCCAAAATGATTTGTTTGAAAGTGTTCAAAAATACCCAATAAAGATTTTGTACTGCTTTTTTTTTTAACTTTAAAAGATAGCAATAGCTTCTCATACTGAAAACATTTTAGAAATTTAAAGTTAAATATTTTCTTTCTTTTCAATCCATTAAGTTTATTATCTCTTCGTCTTGTTTTGTTTTTAAACTACAGGACTAACTTCATTGTACCTGAAAAAAATTAAGGACACAGGAAAATCAAGTTGCTTTATTGAACTTTGCGGGGCATCCACCTTCATATTTTATTATATGATCACTGAATTACGTAATTAAAATAATTAAAAATAAAAGAAAGCAAGAAACCTCGAAACTTATCTTACAGTATTGCTTTGAAGTCGCAACTTTTAAACTGAGTGGGAAATCTCAAATCTATGACCTTTTACTGACATTTATCACACTTTACATTCTATCAGATCGTCTCGTTTTCTGTGAGGTAGATATTCTTCTTCTCAGACTTATTTTAAAATGGGGAAACATGAGGCTCAGAGAGTCTTACGATTATTTAAATAATAGATCTGAGTTTTCTAAATTAAAGCCTTCTTATTTTAAAGCCAGATTTTTTTACTACCAGATCTACAAGGATTCTCAGAAAGACTCATTAACTGCTTCAGGTCGCTGGAGAGGAAGCTCCTCACACGGGGGAAGCTCTTTGGGCATGTTTCCTTCCATGGAGAAAATCTGGTTACATAGACTCTTTTGAGAACTTTCAAATTAAGGATGCTGTTTAAATGAATTTGAAGGGTTTAGGCTTTAACACTGAAAGAAATGTAAAGTTAAATAGTTTTTTTTCCTTTTAGTCCAATCATCAAAATCTTTTGTTTCTTTGTTTCGTTTTGTTTTTAAATCGCAAGGCTAAATGCATAGTGATTGGAAAAAAAAATCGAGAGAGTGGTAGAGAGAGATACAGTGAGAGACACATGGAGAGACAGATGAACACGAAGACACCGAGGGACGGTGACTGAGACCCAGAGGCAGCTGAGTCCCATTCACTGCCTTTTGTGAGATTCTTATCAGCTGCAGTTCTGAGCCTGCAATTCCCACACTGCGTGGATGAAATCAGACTGTGTGGTGCGAACGTACAACTGTATTTTTGGGAAGAACAGCTACACGTGTGAGAGCTTGGCTCCCTCCTCCACAACAGGAAAGCAACAGTGGGATTTCATTGCAGTTTCACAAGTTTGGTTGTCTCAAAGTTATATTATTTTGATTCCTGGTAAGGTTGAACCTGTTTCTTCTGTGAATTTTCTTTTTTCCTTCTTGCATCTCTCTGAATTGTGGTTTTAGTGGTTCTGATTTATTCAAGCCACAAATGCCATCAAGTTCGTCTTATTTGCCCAGGGTTGTGTCTGGTTTCACCTCTTCTCTTCTCCAGGTGGCAGATGCAGAGTTGAGAGGAGGGCCAGCAGCCTGTGCGGTTGCTGGGGATCAGGAGAGATGCCTGAGAGAAATAAATGTGGGAGGAGGCAGTAGGAGTCAGCAAAACCTTTCGATTGTGATGCCTAACTGATGTCCATCCATGTGTGTGAGTGATAAGGAAAATCTGTGTCCTAAGATGGCCCACCGAGCCAGCGAGAGAGTCCCAGTCCGTGCCCTGGGGCTCTTCAGAGTCCTTCTCCCTGCCCCGCTTCGTGCACATGCCAAAAGTGCCAAGTCTGCGGAAGTAGAAGTGTATAAATTGCCCCCTTTGTTTGTGCTCGGGGCTCAGACCTTTGGAGACCCCTCTCCTCTGAGCCTGCCGGCATTAAATAAACCTCCTATCCTCCAAGATCTCCGGGTGTCGCTTGGTTTTTCCGTCGGGCGATCAAGTCCAGGTTCCGTAACATGAGGGGAAATGGACAAAGGAACTGGATTGGCCAGGGAATCAGCTCCGGTTCCCCCACCATGAACCGGAGCTGATGAAGCCTTGGCCACCCCAGCAAGGAGCCCCAGGGCACAGGTTGGTTGTTGGAGGTGTCATGCACTGGGCATAAATGGCCTGGTCCTGGAGTCAACACTGAGCTCAGTCACTGGCTAAGAGCATCCAGAGAAGGTGGCCCCCAGGGACTGCTGCTGGACGTGTCAGCTCTCTGCACTCATCACAGGGAAAGGGGAAGTCCTTTCTGGAAGGGAGGGCCAAGCATATGTTTCCATGCTGCCACAGAGGGGCAGCAGATAGGGTGGGAAACAGGGAGACATAATCCCTGCAAAAGGGAGAGTTAGTGGAAGAAGGGCAGCAAGTAGTGATAAGAACATTAACAAGGAGCTTCTGGAGGGGTGGGGGTTTATGTACCATAAAGGAAACAACACGCATTCCTTTGGATAGCGTGGCGGGGAAGTACAAGCCTTAGACAGTGTGTAAGGCCTCTCTGAATGACTAAGGAGCCCCAACCAGTGTCCAGACAGAATATAACACTCTGTCCCACAGAATTCCCAACTGTTGCGGCTCCTGTCTGAACAGTGGAGAGAAGTCAGTCATGGCTGACATGGCTCTTGAGGGATGCCCCTCACTGAGGCACAGAGCCCAGGCCCTCCTACACCCATCTGGACGCGTCATTGGATGTGGGCTTCCCTCAGGGAAGGGTGTAGCCTTGAGTAAGACAGCTCCCGTCGGCCAAGGGCGAATTCTAGAGAAGTCAGGCGTGAATCTTCAGCAGCCAAAACTCCCGGAAAGCAGAACGATGAATCCCTCAGTTTCGGAAAAGGAATCCGAATGTATAGCGCAGCAACCACTACATTATGTAAGAAATTAAAGTGCCTGGAAATGAATATGAATTGCAATCTGAAGAGGGGGCGCCTGGGTAGCTCAGTCGTTAAGCGTCTGCCTTCAGCTCAGGTCATGATCCCAGGGTCCTGGGATCGAGCCCCGCATCGGGCTCCCTGCTCGGTGGGAAGCCTGCTTCTCCCTCTCCCACTCCCTCTGCTTGTGTTCCCTCTCTCGCTGTGTCTCTCTCTGTCAAATAAAGAAAATCTTTAGGGCGCCTGGGTGGCTCAGATGGTTAAGCGTCTGCCTTCGGCTCAGGTCATGATCCCAGGGTCCTGGGATCGAGTCCCGCATCGGGCTCTCTGCTCCTTGGGAGCCTGCTTCTCCCTCTGCCTCTGTCTCTCTCTCTCTGTCTCTCATGAATAAATAAATAAAATCTTTAAAAAAAAATTGTAATCTGAAGTATTGTAAAATGACATTCAAGGTAATGTATTTGGAGAAGCATTAATGAACTCATAAATTACGAAAGAAAAAAGAAAAGAAAGCAGTCAGTCACCAGAGGCAGGCTGCCTGTCCGGGGAAGGTGCCTGGTGGCCTACAGCACCTGTCACAGAGCACTCAGGATGGAGGTAGAAAGAACTAGGTTATGCATGGGCCCTGGAGGGGCTGAAGGAGGGGGAAGATCAAATGTGATGGCTGGATTTGACGCTGGAGAGACTAATGAAAACATGATGGATTTCTTCCTTGATTTTATAACTTCCATCTGCAAGAATTTGTCGGTTATCCTCGTTCAAACTGTATTTCTCCAATTTCTTTTTCCTTTGACAATTTTTGGATCATTTTTGATATTAAAACGTTTTAAAAAGTGGTCAAGTCTCTTTATCTTTGAAGAATTTCTTGCATTGGCCGATGCTTAGAAAGTCATTCCCCATCTCTAGAAAATGTCTTCTGCACTTTTTGTCCTGTAGACATTATTCTTTAATTTGTAGCTCTTTAATTTAGCAGGAACATATGAGTCTGAGTTCCTTGAGGACGGCGCAGTCACCGGCTCAGAAGTAAGCTGTGCAAGGTGACGAGTTCTCGGGCGCTCTCCATCGGCATCTCAAGGAAAAACAAAAGGAAGAGAGGGGTGTCTTCCACATTTTTGCTGCTCTTCAGGCAGGAGAAGTTTTCCTTTTCTGATATTTTAATTCCTTTGGCTGCAGATCTTCCATCAGCCCCACCATTATCACCTCTCCCCGTCACACACTGGAGCCTCAGTCCCGGTACCGGGCTCAGTTCCTTATTCTCAGGAAGCGCTGTGGCTGTGTCTCCAACACACAAGTTCTTCTAAGTAACAATAATGATGTGGTTGATTATGGTTTGAGGAGACCTGAGCGTTGTCCCCTTTGATGGGGTAGGGGATCGAGTCAGGAATAAAATCAATTATAACGCGCTAATACAGATTTCCTAAAAGCAAAGATGAAAACATAAAAGCCCTTCAATTACCTTTGACCTCTAGCAGGATCTAAAATTCTTGGGGGAAGACAGCGAAGTATTTTGGCTTCTAATTTTTTCACACAAAGCCCAAGTTACATGTTACATTAGTCTTTATGGCAGTCAAATTTAAATTCACTTATGCAGAATCGAGCTGCCTCCCCCTTTTGTAACTCCCCTATACATTACCCAACTGACCAATATTGACCCATAGGTAGGGACATCTCTACGCTCCTGTTCAGCCGGAAGATGTTACAGAAGATGAGACCTTCCACCTTCAACAACCTTAAAGATTTAAGGGTCAAAATTGCTCAGGGGGGAAATGATGAGGGAACAGAAGGCAAGGTGAGGACAAAGCAGAAGCTGACCCCACAACCCCCCTCCCTCCCCCAAGGATGTATATGACATTCCTCAGGCACTCCTGGCTGCCCTAAAGCTAAGGAAAGGAAAAACAAATAGTTAACTTATAGAGATCACAATCCTGCAAGACATGAGTTTCCCCCAGTTTACTTACAAAAGCCTTAGCAATAGCTTCCAGAAGGGAATGTAAATACAATTAAATGTCTTTATAACCTGCAGCCCATGGACGGATACTTGAAGTGGGCAGAATGTAATGTTCCTCCGGGAAGTTCCCAACTATCTTAATACTAATGCCTTGCTAGAGGGGTAAACAACCTTTACTTGACAATGGCAAGGTCTCCGGTATCTTGTAGGTCCTCTTTAGCATATGAAAGTTCTTTTGAACCCTCCCTTTTTCCTTACCTCCTTACCTCCCCCAACCCCATACTATATAATCAGCCACCCCTCACAACCCCCATGCAGGAGCTCCTTCTGCCCAAGGGTCCTGTCCCCATGCTTTAATAAACCACTTATTTGCACCAAAAAAAAAAAAAAAATTCATTCATGCATTCATTCTTTAATCTACTTGTTGTTTTTCCCAGCAAAATTTAATTAAGCAGTTACTAAGTGTCAAATTAGCATTTAGGCATCAGGGATTGGAAGATGAGTAACATTTAGCCTCTGCCATTAAAAGTCTCCAAGCTTGGTGAAAGATGCGGACATATGAAGAGATTATTTTATTATAATTCTGTGGTAAAGGCAGTGATAGAGACATGGCCAGTTTGTTATAAGAGCATCTGGAGGGTCAGCTTCCCCAGATTTTTTTTTTTTTTTAAAGATTTTATTTATTTATTTGACAGAGAGAGAGAGACAGCGAAGAGGGAACACAAGCAGGGGGAGTGGGAGAGGGAGAAGCAGGCTTCCCGCGGAGCAGGGAGCCCGATGCAGGGCTCGAACCCAGGACCTGGAATCATGACCTGAGCCGAAGGCAGGCGCTTAAGGACTGAGCCACCCAGGTGCCCCTCAGCTTCCCCAGATTGACGGATGTGACTGGAAAGGTTTCCTGAAAAAAAATGTTAACGGTTACATGAGTGTGCTTACTTTAAACAAGGGGAAATAGAAAAGTAGCAACGTGAAGGCAGAAGCACCAGGATGATCTAATTCTGTGTGTCTTTCAAATTCTGAACATCTTCTGAGTTTATTAAGGGTGCTCCCAAAGAGTTCACTCTGGTCAGCGAGTCAGAAAACCCGGGTCCCAGACCGTTAGCTGCGAGCCCCCATTTCCAGCGGCGTCTGTCTCAGCATTTGCTCCAGGCTGTGACCTGATGCTAATTAGCTTTCGCAGTTTGGAACATAGAACCACACCTGGTTCAAAGGCAATAAAGATTATTGCTCATTTTGGCTAATATCTTGGAGAAAATATAAAATATGATGTGATATTATAAAGGTGTGTAGGCACTGTAAACAGGTTTGGAAATTTGTATAAATAACAGAAAAGTTACTTTTCTGTAGTTACAAGGCATATTTTCCTTGTCAGAATATGAATATTTTCTCTCTTCCTGAAGAAATGTCTCTAGACAGAATTATCAAATTTCTACTTTGAGGTTTATAATACTGGGATATTTTTAAGTTCAATACTAGTTAAGAGATTTGATGATATTTGAAAATATATTAAAATAAATTAATAGCTTGCTAGAAAAGAAAGCCAGTGTTCTTCTGTTGGTAAATCTGTCCAGTTAGGTTGCTGCTTTGTGCATTTCAGATTGATGTGGTTTTGGAATGTAGGTGAGGTTCCGTGGGCTGAGATCTGGAGCCAGTGACCATGAAAGAATTCTTGAGACTCTGGTGCAAAATGGTCGTTTTATTAAAGCACGGGGACAAGACCCCCGGGCAGAAGGAGCTCCTGCTCCGGGAGTTGTGAGGGGTGGCTGGTTCTATACCATGGGTTTGGGGGAGATAAGGAAAAGGGAGGTTTTCAAAGGATTTTCATATGTTAAAGAAGACTCCGAGGATACCACAGGCCTTGCCTTGTCAAATTAAGGTTGTTTACCCCTCTAGCAAGGCATTAACATGAAGATAGTTGGGAACTTCCTGGAGGAACATTACGTTCTGCCGGCTTCAAGGATCTATCAATGGGCTGCAGGTTACAAGGACATTTAATTGTATCTACATTTCCTTTTGGAAGCTAGGTTATTGATAGAAATGCTTTGCTCTTGTAGACTGCTAAGACATTTGTAAACTGAGGGAGACTCATATCTTGCAGGGTTGTGATCTCTGTGTTAACTTTTTGTTTTTCCTTTCCTTAGCTTTAGGGCACCCAGGAGCGCATGAGAAATGTCACATACATCCCATCTGTTGGGGGGGGGGTTGTGGGGTGTCAGTTCCTGCCCTGTCCCCAGCCTGCCCTCTGTTCCCTCATCAAAATGATTATGAAATCACTTGTAAAATGTCTAAGTATTTTTATTACATTGAAACTCTTACCAATGCACACACTAGAGCTCTAGGGATGGAATAAGAGGCATAAGCTCTTAGAAGAAAATTATATTCTTTGATGTTCTAAGATTAAATATAGTCTTGTCATACTAGCTGAGAAATGACCTTTCACATGTTCTTTCTAGTAGCTTCCAGAGATATTTGATTCTTTAAAATTGAACAAAAGGAAGCATAAACATCCTATTGTACTCTCTCTAGTCTCAGCCTGAATTTCTTTGACTTCTTCTCAAACATGTTCTGCAAGCTATTCAAATTAATGAATTAAAGTCTGACATCCCGTACAATCAGAGCTAAAGGAGTCTTCATAGTTTCGATGGACATTTGACAATCTAGAAAAGTCTCATTTCTAACCTGATTCCCTTAAAATTCACATTGAAAGGTCCCATTTTATTATTACTTTAAAATGTATCTCTGTGTCTGTGTGCATATCATAAAAGGAGTGTGTGTGTGTGTATTTATGTGTGTGTGTGCATTTTGCCCTTTATAAACTCAGAACTGGCCACAGAGAATTTCCTTTACTAGTACTTTCTTTAACAAACTTAGCTTCATTCTTAAAATCCTTTCCACCCCCACCCCCCTATTTCTTCAGGAAGGTTTGCCCAGATCTCTAGTTTCTCGGTGGAGGTTTTCGTATTTTTGCTGACACAGCAGCCCTCCATTCCACAGCGAAGCAGAGCGGTAATGAGAACTGGATGGAAAGCAGGAAACCTGCCTGCATTCTAGTCCTGGCTTTGTCGGAAATAGCCCTGTCTTTAGGCAAAGCATTTAACGTAGGTTCATACACCCAGATCATTGCATTAGCTATGAAGCTTATTTTGTTTGACTTCTCATTCAGACATGAATCAGCTTGTTCCTGTTTTTCTCATCTGCGACGTAACCGGAATAATTGTATTTATGGCACAGGGATGCTGCATGGCTGGAATGAGACACTGCATGCAGAGCTCCTAGAAATGCCTGGCACCTAAAAAGTGTCCTCTAAACGTTAGCTACTGTGTTGGGATGAGATGGAGATTGGGGGTTGCCTGGGTGCAGGTGACCACGCCTGGGCTGTGGATGTAGGTGGGATCGCCCAGGTAGAGAGTGTTGAATGAGGAGACTCCACACCTGCAGAGTCTGATACAGTACCAGAAGCCACATGTGGGTATTTCAATTTAAAATTAATAAAATAAGAACTTCAGTTCATCAGTCACACTGGCCATGTTTCAAATGTTCGATATTCCCATGGATTCAGTAGTTGCTTTAATATGGACAGTGTAGATATAGAATGCTTTCAGACTTACAGACAGTCCTATGGGAAGCAGTTATATAGAACAAAACCCCAAGGAACATATTCAAATTAAGGAATCATGATAATAATAGCTAATTCAGTGATTATTTGCCTTGTCATGTACTGTGCTAAAAACCTTAATAAATTATCTCCACATTTTCCTCAAAAGCTCTACAAAATACTCGTAATTGTTATTCAGATATTACATCAGAAGAAATCAGGAAGTATGGTTTAAAGGACGGCTCCAGGTGACTTGTCAAGGATAAGGATCAGGGAATGCCGTGACCCAAATCTAAGTTTGATTCTAAAAGAGCCGTTCTAGATCAATCTTTCGTTCAGCTGCCGTCAGCTCTACTACCACGTGGGGCCAATTCTGAGATTCCTGCAAGTGGGATCATTCGTATTGAGAATATGCTCATTTTTTATGTGTAGGCTCACATTTCATTTTTGAAACTGCTATATCTCCGGCAGTCACAAAGACTGCTGATAATAACCAGATAAATATTTTCAAAATATTTATGACTTTTCTAACTTCTAAGCCAAAAGACATAAAATGTTAAATAATTTACCCAATGGCGCATTTTTTCCAGTTTTTTTCCAGCTTTATTGATGTCTGATGGACAAAATTTTATATATTTACAACAGGAAGTTTGGGTGTAGGTACAGGTTGTGAAATGGTTGCCACAATCAAGCTCATTAGACATCCATCCACCCCACAGAGTTGCCTTCTTTTTTGATGGTGAGAACACTTAAGATCTACTCATTCAGCAAATTTTTAGTATACACTACATATTATTAACTATAATCACCATGCTGTACCTTAGATTTAGAACTTCTTCATCTTATAACTGGAAGTCTGTAGCCTTTGACCAATATCTCATTTTTTCCCCTCACCCTCTAGGCCAAAGTAACTATTTACCATTATACTCTCTGCTTCTGTGAGTTCTATATTTTTAGATTCCACATATATGTAAGATTATACAGTATTTGTCCTTCTATGTCTGACTTATTTCACTTAGCATAATGTCCTCCCGATTCATCATTGCTATCACAAATGGTAGGATTTCCTTCTTTTATATGGCAGAATCATATTCCATTACATGGACCGCATTTCCTTTATGCATTCATCCATCCACAGACATTTAGGATGTCTCCATATCTTGGTTACTGTGAATAATCCAATGGTGCATGCTATTAGTGTCTGGCTTGGGACACTTTGGGTGAAGCACAGAAACTAGAACCAGTTCCTGGATCTTAAATCTGACGTTGGGGCACCGGGGTGGCCCAGTCGGTTAAGCCACTGCCTTCGGCTCAGGCCGTGATCTCAGGGTTCTGGGATTGATTCCCATATGGGGCTTCCTGCTCAGTGGGGAGTCTGCTTCTCCCTCTCTTCCCCACTTGTGCTCTCTCTCTCTCTCTCAAATAACTAAATAAAACTTTTAAATAAATAAATAAATAAATAAATCTGATGTCTTTCCCACTGGTGTGTCCCTGTGATGCATCAGTGTAAGGTGCACACTTAGTGTATCAACGAGGAATTTACCTTCTTCCACAGTCTGTTGTCAAACGTTTCCTGAGGACAATTGAAATGGGGTATAAATCACAGCTTTTCCTGTTTCTACCTGAAAAGGAAGCCTCAAGGCAGCAGCCTGCTGTCCCCGGCCTTTGATTTTGCCGCATCGTTGTGTTTTGCATCATGCCAATAGTCAAAAATGTTTAACTATTTTGCTTGCTGAGGTTTTGACAATGCTGTAGATCCATCATCAATCATGTTAGATGATGAAATTAACACAATCAAACCCTATTGTAGTCACTCTGAAGTAAAAAATTGCTTTTTCAGGGATAATAATAGCTTTTTCCAAGACTCTGCTTTCTCCTCTCCTTCTACAACTTGTGGTTGGTGATTGGCAGGTGGCAATCTCTTTCACTTGACACATGTCGGCATTTATGTTTTCTTCAGCGGCATTTTGTTGATATGTGTGATTCATGTGATGCTAATAATACTTTTCACATTCATCTCATTTTTGCCACTATATACTTACATAGCAGAAAATTACTATATTTGTATAAGAACTGTTCTGCAGAATTATCTGTGAATGTAGAGAATTACTGTTTCATTTGATGCTGAAAATGTCATTGTCTGATTATTTCTGCCATCCCATCAACCTCACTCTGAGATGTTATTTCAGGGTAAGAGGGAAAAATGATGTTCTCAAAAAACCAAAACCAAAACCCAAAACTGAGCATTTGTATCTTAATAAAACCATGACGCTAGCCCCATGTATCAGGGCTGTATCATGCTACTTATTCTCATGGGAAAACATATGTCAAGAAAATTATGGTTGAAACTATTAGAATGATTTGTAACTTTCTTTCCTCTGCCGTGTATGTTCAATAAGTGCTTTTTGATGGGCTAACAAATGTCAGTTTTCATGCAGAAGTGCTTTTTCAGAGTTTGTATTTTAAGAAATGTAAATATATGAAAATTATAGAGAAATGTATTCTTAATGCTATGATACATTTTATGTTCATACATGTCCTGCAACTGAATATGAAATTTGAAATGGAATTTTAACTTTCCTTTGGGGTTTTACATTTTTTTAAAAGATTATTTATTTATTTATTTGAGAGAGAAGAGAGGGCAGGGCAGGGGGAGGGGTGGGGTGGGAGCGCAGAGGGAGAGAGAGAAGCAGGCTCCCGGCTGAGCAGGGAGTCTGATGCAGAGCTGGATCCCAGGACCTGGGATCATGACCTGAGCTGATGGCAGACGCTTAACTGACTGAGCCAACCAGGTGCCCCACATTTTTAAAAACAAAACAACTTTTCTAAGGCAACTCCATTTTGTGAAGTAGTGTTTGAAAATATACACATAAATAAGATTGACATGGTAACTTAATTAGGAAATTTATATTTATGTTCCACCGTATGCCTACCCCTATTCAAGGCATTGTAAAAAAGAAACAAAATGGAAGTCTTGATCTCTGTATTCAAAGATTTTGCAATCAAACAATAAATATTTCAGAAGACAAAAGATGAAATATAAAATGTGCTATGAAATAATTTTTAAACTATCTAAATAGATAGCATTACTATTTTTAACATCTGTTAGTTTTGTTTGAGATGAACTTATGGAGAAATTGGTGCTTAATATGGACCTTGAAGAAATTGTAAGATTTGGATGAAGGTCTACAAAATGTGACAAAATTCAGCTACCAATGCTGACTAGAGACAAAGAATTAGTTATTTAGAACATTTAATAACTAAAAATAATAAAATATTATAGCAGGCATATTGTAAGCAAAATTATGTTTGTAAGAGCTCTCTCATGTAAACAAGCAATGGAAAATTAGTTTGATTTTGACTGTGTTTAATTCCAACTAAGGTAAGTTCATGTAATTCACAATGACAAAATGGCTACCACTAAAATAAACTGGGAAGAATTTATTTAGATTCTTCTGTTTTGCTTAGTCATAACATTTTTTCATTCATAAGATAATATGAACACAAATTACTTTTATGACATCCAATCTGCCTATATGAAAAGTATTCTTTGCCACACTTGAATCCTTTTGAGTTCTTGTTATATTAGGAGCTTTTGCCAATTTCCTTGTTAAGACTAGAAATACCGGGGGAGGAAAGATTTCAGCAGACTTATATGCTGATGTTCTTATACAATTGCATATTATAGCCGGGGCTACAGTGAAATAGGACTTGATGCAACTTCTTTGGACATCCTCACGTTGACTGACACCACAGGCAGAATTAGCTAACTTTACACAGATGAATGAAAATTAAAAACCAAGGGAGAACTTGTCAGAAAGGACATCACCATTTCTAATACTGGATGAATTATTAACAACAGCAAAGGGGTATAAGAGGAAAACTTCACTGATAATAAATGAAATCAATCCTAAAAAGAGCTTTGTGTTAAACGCTGAGCACTAGTAAGTGAATGTGTGTTTACTCTCTGAGAAGTTGTACGTGCTAAAAATATAAAAAGGCAGTTTCTGCTGAAATGAGAAGAAAAGGCGATCGGAGGGTGACTCCCCATTACTGCAACCCTGGGGATGCTGCAAAAGCAAGCAGAGTTAATGGGTTCTGACAACTAACCCAAGAACTATGAGAAACCACTGCGGGAAGAAGGCTGAGTCATGGTGGAGGAGGGAGATTTGGCTCGCTGAGGCTGCCCAAACAAAGTACCACAAACAAGGCGACTTAAACAGCAGTTTATTTTCTGGCTGTTCTGGAGACCAGAAGTCCAAGATCAAGCTGTCTTCAGGGTTGGTACTTTCGGAGGTTCATAAGTTAGAATCTGCCAAGATTCTCTCCTGGCTTCTGGCAGCTTGTCGGCAATCCTTGACTGGTAAACTCATCACCCTACCTCCATACTCACGTGGAATTCTCATGTGTGTGTCTGTGGCCAGGTTTCCCTTCTATGGGGACACTGGTCATACAGGATTAGGGCCCATCTGACTCCAGGGTAGCCTCATCTTAACTAATTATGTCAGTTTTCAAATAAGCTCAGATTTTGAGGTACTGAGGTTAGGACTTCACTATCTGAATGTTGGGGGTCATAATTTACCCCATAACAGAAGACTGGATCCAAAGGAGGTCAGATCCCATAACTGGGAGAATAGACTCAGGGAGAGACCCCTCCCCCCCCACCCCCCACTGTGTCCTTTTCCATTTTCCACATCACCCTGAGCCCCTCTTGGCCCACAGCAGACACGGATAGGGAACATGTACCACAGCCCAGTGGCCAACAGAGGTGGCAGGATTATATTCCTTTATGATTGTTGCTGTCACAAATTGTCACAAATTTCATGGCTTAAAACAGCATAAATTTATGATTTTATATTTGGAAGTTAATAGTCTTGATGCCATTATTTGGTATTTGATGTTTACAAATTTTTTTTTCTGATTCTCTGAGCTGAATATGAAATTTGAAAAGGATTTTAAAGCTTTCCTTTAGAACTTTACAATTCCAAAATTAGAACTAAGAAATTTTACATATATACACATATAATAAGATTTATATGTTAAATTAATTTAAGAAAAAAAAAATTTTTTTTTTTAAAGATTTTATTTATTTGACAGTGAGAGACACAGCGAGAGAGGGAACACGAGCAGGGGGAGTGGGAGAGGGAGAAGCAGGCTTCCCGTGGAGCAGGGAGCCCGATGCGGGGCTCAATCCCAGGACCCTGGGATCATGATCTGAGCCGACGGCAGACGCTTAACCACTGAGCCACCCAGGCACCCCTAATTTAAGAAATTTTTATTTAAGTTTTATCATGTATACTGGCTATAAAATCTTATTATTTCATCAAATAACATTTACAAAACAAGTTAAATTGTTACTTTTCAGTACTTTTCACAGGGCAAACCTGTTGATAAGAAAGAGAAGACGTTTTGAAAGCTAATTTTCATATCACAAATGTCGCATGAGTATTTATGTGCAAAGCACTTATGAGAGGGAAAGAAGCCAGCAAAAGCCAGAGGGTAAAGGAGAGTGTGCACGTGGAGGCTCTCCTGCTTCTGTGCTTCCAACAAGAAACATGGCATGGCCAGTCTTTCCTGTGTGGTAGCAAGGAGCATGCTTGACTTAACTCAGTGTCTAGTTCAGGGTCTTGCAGCAGAACAATCTCGTGAAACCCACTCTTTCCAGGGTGAATTCTTCGTGTGCATGGATCCTGGACAATTAAGTAAATATGTAACAAAACAAGCATAAATCTCTCTGAGACATAACTTTACAGAAAGCATATTATATTTACGGACTGAAAGAGATATGGAGCCTTCATAATCTTGTTGATTTTGCTCATTTTTTTCAAGTTCGAAAGTCTTTTCAGGACAAATGAAATTTTCTATGACTATCCTGAAGCATTAAAAGTAATTCATATTTAGGTTTATTCTGCATGCCTTCACCTGGCACAGTCATAGGATAAACACTTGAGGCACTACTCTCTTCTCTGAGTCTTTAGTGTAGAGTATTTTACAGTAAAGTACGTGGTAGGACAGAGGTCTGGTAAAGATGGAGTAATTTACATCTCAGTCACATCTAGTTTTACTAGCTGTGTTTCCACTGATGGATGAAGACCCAACAATATTAAGGTAGGAGATTTAAAGACTATAATGATAGTCTTGCTCAAGAGAATTACCTATATTTTGGACTTATTTTAATCAATATATGAATTATTCTGTACTTTCATATTTTTCCTAAGGAATATCAGCATATACATCTGAAGTGAAATATCTAGGATTATAGAAAACTATATTCGGATAAAGTTGTTTCTAAAGCCATCATTATATTGGAACCAGAGCTAAAAAGAAAGGAGATACTTTTTTTCTTTTGGTAATTCTTTATTATTTTGGACTTTGTCCTCTATTAGTTTCAGTGATATAGCTAAGTGTATCACATATCATTGAGTTGGTTCATAAATGAGTTTGTTGTTCTTAGCTGCTGATCTTGTATTGGCCAAGAATGTCCAAATTTGCTAAGATAGAACAAGAGTGTGCTTTAAAGTTTGCATCGTCTTAGCAAAGAGAACCAGTGTCAGAGCCAGAATATGCTGTTAGTGATAACACGGAAATTAGATTTTCTGTAAGGCTCCAATGAGCTCATCAAATATTTAGAGACCCCTACGCTAATAATCCTATCAAGGGATATGCTGCATTCAGCATTATGGGTTGTGGTAATCAAGCAGATAAAACCAAAGAATAGCTCTTTCCTTTACTTCTGGTATTCCTGTTTGTCCTCTCATTGAGGAAATGTTATTTATCAAATCACTATTTCATCTTTATCATTATAGCCAGTGAAAATCAAGTGCTGATAGCTCTCCACAGTTTGGACTCAGGTCCTCCAGGAACTTGCTCCACTCAGAGCGATGCTGCTTCCTCTGGCCACAGCAATGCCCCGCAACTTGGGTGGGCTGTTAGATCCAGAACGCCATTTCCCTGTCCTGAGGGAAGTACTGTTATGACAACAAGTAAACTCCTTCTTCATCTTTTTCTTCTCAGTAACAAGACCCCCCATTCTGACCTTCCCCCCAGGAAGGATATGAAGGTGGTTCAGTTTCTACCACCCCAAAATACGACGTTCTGGCACAAGGATTATTTGGAGATGAAGGCAACTCTTTTCCTGGAAGCAGACCCTAAATTCCCATTGTGATGCCTCCAGCCCACACTACCAGGAAGGAGATACCAACCCTCCACTGGAGGCAGCACTGCCCTGAGAAGATTCTACACCCTCAAACCTTTCTAGAGAGTCCTTATCTCCCACTGGTTTCCCCCATACCTTTCCTTTCCCCAGTTTGCACCTCTAAAAACCTAAACCCTTCTTCCTTTGTCTTGTCACTTCCCTACTGATTGATTGTTGCAGTGTTCTAACCACGCCTTTGAGTTACTCATCACTGGGCTTCTCCCTGTTGTATGTGGGGGTGGGGGTGGGAGAGATTTAATAAACTCTCTTTTTCTCTTGTTAATCCTTTTGTTGGTCTATTTTTCAAGGCCCAGGCACAGAACCCAGGGGAATAGAGGAGTTTTTTTCCCTTCCCCTAGAAGGCATAGGGACATTGTGGAATATAATTATTTTCTTGGGTGGATGAGTAGGAGACCACAGAAACAAGATGAATTTTGAAGGAAGGTGGTGCTTCATCGTATCTATAAATAAGGCTTGGGAAGCTAGCACGATGCTGAGCCATAAGGCAGCAGGACGATTCTATATTAATGGTGCAAAACGTCCCTGGAAGAATGCTTAAGAACGTCCTGTGACCGGAATTTGAAACCACAGGAATCCAGTGTTATTTCGTTCCCCAGATAGAGTCATCTGCCCATCTTTTTAAAAGGAATAACTGTGCCAACTCATCTCCATGTCAGGTCACTTTCAGACCTGGGGATGTAGCTCAGTGGTAGAGCATATGCTTTGCATGTATAAGGCCCCAGGTTCGATCCCTGGCATCTCCATTACTTTTTCCCCCCAACTGTGCTAACCTGTTTTTTAGGCTCATTTGTTAAGTATCATAGCATCCTACAGTGGAAGGTACGTCATCAGCCCTGCACATCAGTCTAAATTACAAGTGACATCTTACTCTACTAAATGAACTATACGAAAAGCTCATGTTGGGATAATATTTTCTTTCAGTATTAATAGCATCTTTTTATTAATCCAAAATAAAAACCTAGCCTTTCCAACAAATCTTTACTTCTCTACTTGATTCATTTACATTACTGCTAACATCCTATTTCTTTTAATAAAACCATACAAATGGTCAGGTGGAAACTTACCCGCCCTGCCATGGGCATGGCCCACTTGAAGAATGAAAACACAACACATATGTTTCTAACACTCCTTATTTTCAAAGTATTTTCACATGTGATACCGCTTTAGTATTCACAGCAAAGTTATAGGATATAATGTGAGCCAGGACTGCCTCACAGACTTCACAAAGTAAAGAGACATCTTTGTTGCGTCCCCCTTCTTCTGCATTATGAGTCTATTTGAGTATTTGGTTGTGTACTTTCCCCCTGACATCTAAGCTGTGTCTCCCGCCCTCACCGGAACAGAATTAAGGTAATTCTCATGCTGCCGATCAGCCTCCCTTCCTAGATGACACATGATGATGTTTGATGTGAGTCAAGGTACCGTTCTCCCTCTGTGCTGAATATCTCCCCAGCAGTGGTGCTGCTTGCCTTTACTTGTTTGCATTATGAGTAAAACCTAGAGATCCCATGTTCAACACTTAATTTGCTAGGATAAATCTAAGACCCTCAGATCAAAGACATTTTTAATTATGGAATACAAGGTTGTACATGGATTCATATTTCAGAGGAATATTAAAAAACTCCCTTAACTTATTCACCATCTTTGAGAAGCTATTAAACTTGAGAAGAGAGCAAAACAGTTTCTCTAATTACAAACATATATCACACATTTCATTGCTTCATTTGAAATAGTATCTCTTCTCATGGGCTCTCAAGGTCAATGTCCCCTTTCTTGGCGCACGAAGATGCTTGGAAAGAGGAAGAGAAAGGTGACAGGCACCAGCTCGGCCCCTGTCACCACCCGCCCAAAGCCGTGTGACAATCCCCATATTTTCTTGACAGCCTAAAGGACACCTTCTTTTTCTTAAAGCGTGACTCAACTGTCAAGTTCTTGAACTGAAGTCAAATACCATTTCATTTTGTATATTCTGGAAAACGAGAGGACTGTCAGAGAAGCGAAACCAGAAACTGTAAAACGAATAAGTTATTAAATGTTTTCTATGCCAGAAAGGACCAAAAAGAGAAAAAAGCAAGTCATATGACAGCTAGTGGTACCTTTAGGGAAGATGATGGCAACCACAGGAGCTCCTTTGTTCTTTACCACAACCTTAGGAGGTAGGTGCTGTCTTCAGCCCCATTTGAAAATTGAGGAAACTGATGAACTAGGGTTCTGCATAAAGGCTTCAGGCCATGGGTCCAGCCGAGCATTGTGGCCACTACACAGACCTGAGAGTCGGTCTGGCCCCGACACTACAGAGCCATGTAATGTCGAGAAATAGTTTGCCTATATGGGTCCCATAGATCACACAGGTGGTAGCAGGCTGGAGCCGAAACAGCCTGGGCTCTGGTGCTGGTTTGACTTCACACTCAGGGCTCTGGGGAGCCTAGATGTCTGGGTGGGCTTTGCAGCCCCAGTGACCTCCAGTAGGTTTAGGAAACAGAGATAATAATATTTAGCTCAGAGGCATTTGGGGGAATTTGAAAAGTTGACATATTTTATGCACTTTAGATCCTGATACTTACTTAGTTCCTGATACACTAACCCTCAATAAATGGTTCCTATTTTTTTTTTTTTAAAGATTTTGTTTATTTATTTGCGAGAGAGAGAATGAGAGACAGAGAGCATGAGAGGGAGGAGAGTCAGAGGGAGAAGCAGACTCCCTGCAGAGCAGGGAGCCCGATGCGGGACTCGATCCCGGGACTCCAGGATCATGACCTGAGCCGAAGGCAGTCGCTTAACCTACTGAGCCACCCAGGCGCCCTAAATGGTTCCTATTTTTTCCTCTACCAAATTATAGAAAGATGACAGTCAAGGAGTCTTATCATTCCAAAACATGGATTTCAAGACAAGCCCATTATTTGGAGAATTAAGGAATATAACTAATGAAAAAAATATGTAAGTACATGGAAATAAAAATAATTTTAAAGTTATTGGGCAATATTTTAATGAAAGTTAATGGTAGAATTATTCAAATTAGTTTCAGAGGATGGTAAACATGCTTTGAGGTTGAAGAAGGGAGAGAACTCATAAACTGGTAGGGTTTGGGAATGTTCAAGGACTCAGGAAACAGGGCAGGTACCGAAGGCTGCACAGTCTTTTAAAGAGGCAAAAAAGTGGGGTGCCTGGGCGGCTCAGTCGGTTAAGTGTATGACTCTTGATTTCAACTCTGTTGATGGTCTCAGGGTCATGGGATCTCACCTCATGTTGGGCTCCCAACTCAGCACAGAGTCTGCTTGAGATTCTCTCTCCCTCTGCCTCCCCCGTAGCCCCCTCCATTCGTGCATGCTCTTTCTCTCTCTAAATAAATAAGTAAATAAAATTTTTACCAAAAAAAAGGCAAAAACGTGCTCACCCTCCACCATGTGGCGACATGCACAGAGGCGGCCAGACAGCACAAGACTTAGGAGATGAATGTATCTGCGGTTGATAGGAACCGAACGGGACCAATAATGCAGAGTCAGGGACTGGGAGATAAAGCAGGAATGGAGACTTGCAATCAAAGTTGGGGTGGCTGTAGAAGTCTGGGGAATTTGCTCTTGATGCTGGTGATAAAGGGAATTACCTGCTGAAGGTTAGATCTCATTGCTTCTTGCATTTTTTCATTTCTTCTTCACTTCTTGATTCCTGTAATACTCAGTTCAGAATCACTCTCTTCCCCAAGGTTCCTTAGGCCTGCCAGCCACTGTCAGGAGGTCCTCCACTAACTGCTCAATGTCCCATGCTTCCTTTTATCACGAAACGCATCATGCTTGACTGTAACTTTTGGACTATTTGCCTCCTCTCGTGACTGAGAGCTCCTCAAGAATGGAGATCATCTCTTACTCATATTTGTGTTTTTTATAATAAGCTTTACATTACAGCAGTTGTAGATATACAGAAAAGTTGAGAAGATAGTACAGAGTCTTCATGCATCTCCGCACAGAGTATTCCTTATTGACATCATTTATCAGTATGGTACCTTTGTTTTTTTTTTTTTTTAAGATTTTGTTTATTTATTTGACAGAGAGAGACACAGCAAGAGAGGGAACACAAGCAGGGGGAGTGGGAGAGGGAGAAGCAGGCTTCCCGCCGAGCAGGGAGCCCGATGCGGGGCTCGATCCCAGGACCCTGGGATCATGACCTGAACTGAAGGCAGACGCTTAACGACTGAGCCGCCCAGGCGCCCCAGTATGGTACCTTTGTTAAAATGAATGAAGCACTATCAATACATAATTAACTAAGGTCCATAATTTATTCAGGTTTTCTTAGATTTTATCTAATGTCCTATTTCTGTGCCACAATCCTATTCAAAATGCAGCATTATGTTTAGTTGTGCGTCTTCTTAGTTCTTTCTCCAGTGTGACTGTTTTTCAGACGTTCCTTGGTTTTGATGACCATGACAGTTTTGGGTCAGATACATAGCAGTACTGGTCAGGTAAATTGGAGGGTGCCCCTTATTGGAATTATTCTGATGTTTATCTCATAAGTAGATTGCTATTATGGGTTTTAGGAAAGAAAAGCATGCAGGTAAAATGCTATTTTCATGACATCATATCAAGGCTATATGTCAAATACCTTATCATTGTTAATATTGACTTGATCACCTGGCTGAGATTTTTCAGGTTTATCTACTGTAGAGTCCCCTGCCCTTTCTATACTGTAGTGTATTCTTTGGAAAGAAATCACTATGTGTAGCCCCCACTTAATGAGTAGAAAGTTAGACTCCCCCTTCTGTAGGGTGGAGAACCTATACATTATTCTGAATTATTTGGTACAGGAATTCTCTACCATTTATTAATTTATGCAATCATTTAGTTATCAATAAATACTCATGGCTATTTATTTTATACTTTGGGTTATAATCCAATGCAATTTTTTGGTCAAATGGCTCCTGTTTTAGCTATTGGGAGCTCTCTCAGTTGGCCCCTGCATCCCTCTGATACCCCCATGAGTGTGCACTTGTGTGTGCTCAGCATTTTCCTACTTTCTGACACCACAAGGTATTGTGGGCTCATCTTGCATATTTTCTGTCTCAGTCCTGGAATCAGCCATTTCTCCGAAGAGCTCTGGGTTTTTGTTTGTTTGTTTGGTTGGTTTTTTTTGCTTTTGTTTTATTTTTGTTTTTGAGAATGGTATTAGAAGCCAAGATTCAGGAGCTGGGTGTGTTGATTACTCCTGGGGTTTCAGTTTTTTGAGACCATCTCACCTGCCTAAGCAAGAAAATATATGTGTATGTATACTAACACATGAATATCTACAAATATTTCTAGGTGTACCATCTGTATCATATTGAGTGAAACTTGAGTTCCTACTGATGGCTCCATCTATAATGCGTTACCATGTGGATGATTCTAGCCTCTTCACCTTGCTTATCTGTAAAGTCCTACCCTAACACTGAGAAATCTATCTACTTACATGTTCAACAGCAGTATACAGGTACCAGAATCATGAGAGCAGGATCAGAATTGTTAACCTGTATACCACACTGAAAAACAACTGTATCAACTGGAAGGCAGTATTTACATGCAGTTCATTTTGCTTTTGGTTGTACAGATTCCACTTATTTCCACTTAGATGAGCACCTTCCCCCAGCCCTCTGCGTGAGGTTGTTTCAAACATTTAAACAGATACGATCTCTTGTCACAGCATCAAGTTCCTTCCTGGGATGACCTAACTTCCTAATGATTTTCTAATTTGCATACTTTATGTCATGAAGTTCTATAGGTTTGGACAGATGAATTACATCATGTATCCACCATCACAGTATTGTACAGACTAGTATAAATTCCCTAAATCTGGGACACCTGGGTGGCTCAGTCAGTTAAGTGTTTGCCTTCGGCTCAGGTCCTGATCTCAGGGTCCTGGGGTCGAGTCCTGCATCGGGCTCTTTGCTCAACTGGGAGCCTGCTTCTCGCTGTCTGCTGCTCCCACTGCTTGTGCTCTCTCTCTCTCTGACAAATAAATAAATAAAATCTTTAAAAAAAGTCCCCAAATCTCCTGTGCTTCACCTATTCATCCTCCCCATCTCCCCACAAAGCCCTGGAAACCGCTGATCTTTTTATTGTCTCTATAATTTTGCCTTTTCTAGGATATGATCTAATTGGAACAATATGGTATCAGTCTTTTTCAGACTGTCCCTATTTAATATCTTTATATACACATAAGATTCCTCCATGTTTTCCATGGCTTCATCTCATATGAATAATTGAAATGAGTGACAAATATAGTATATTTATGGATAGATGGAGTATATTTTCATCTACAGTGGTTATCATGAAGCATGAGGCACCAGGAGGTGCTTAAGATTTTATTATTATTATTTTTAGTTGTTTGATTTGCTTTGATTTTTGTTAGAACATGGTACTGCAGATGTTATCTGCATCATAACAGATGCATAGTACTGGAGTCCCTGAGCATCTGTGATTTATGGGCATGGGTTAGCGAGTCTCCCAATCTCCCAGAAAAACATGCAGAATACATGTGTACACATACAGACGTGAATGGGAGCTATGTCTTTATTTATTTGAAAGTTATTTCCTCTAATATCCATATTTATGTTGAAATTATACTCAAGCTGTATTTGCTAGTTGTGATAACAACTTAAATGTCTTATACCATCAAAAAGCTATTGTTGAGTTAAGAACTGCTAGTACTGTAGAAGAAATCACAGCTGTTTGTGGTGATTTTGATCTCTTGTTGTTTTAACTTTGATAACAAACTTGAATATATTCCATAAATGCTGAAATATACTTGAGATAAGTGATCTTGAATAATGATGTGGAGAAGTCACCAATAAACACCTTCAGTAAATTGCAAATTATTGTGTATTACAATGTCGAGAAATGTAAGCCTCAGAGAGAGTGGCAATTCTCCAGGAAATTGGATCCTTGGAAGGGTGATCCAGCCGAGTCCAAACTTTGATCTCTGCAATGTGGATGGTGTCCGGTATAGCAATCATAGACGAGGAAGTGGGTCAGATTGCCACTCTGAGAATAGGATTTTTCCACTAACTTCATGGTGGATGAAAAAAGTATTCTGTGCCAACCTGCCTGTCCTAACCTCCATTTAATTCCTCTTCTTTTATAGAAACACAAAAATTTGTTCCCTAATGAACAATGTATCTCTCTACCAGTAAGTCCAAGGGTCATGCATGCTGATGCTCAGATTCAGGGCTGTGTGCAGAGGAGGCTGTTGGACACACGCAAGGGCTGGGTCATATCCAGGACTCTGCACACTTCCTGGAGCTCCCCGACCACCACCAATGCAATTATGGGTTCCTCCATGGGCTCTCATTTTGCCGCCCCTCCTGGGCACGGTGCCTCCCAAACTTGCTTGCTCTTCTAGTCCTTGTATAAAACTCCCTTATTCCGTAATTTGCAGTGACTTTTCTTCCTGACCACATTTAGACTGATGGCCAGAGATAAACATCTTTCTTCAAAAGAGTTGAGGATTTATTTACACATTTGTAGATTGTTATATTTGTATACGTATTTACCTAAAAGCAGAAAAAAGCAAAACTGTGGTTACATATTGATGGATTATTTTTCATAGAATTTGCATGCTTCAGTGAAAACAACTTTAAAATGCCATAGATTTTACTATGTTTTCTATTACTGTAAACACTTTACATGTAAAGAAAAATTAAAGAAGCACAATTAAATATTCTTACCTGATGCAAAGTAAACACCAAAGAAGGTTGTGTTTGTGGTCATTACAAAGTACATAAAGCCACATAAGGTATAAAAATATATATTTCTAATAGGTCACAACTTGTAGCCAATTGAATACATGTATTGCAAACTGCTTGCAACGTAGAAAGTTTAACCAATCATTTCTCACTTTCTTTTTTTTTTTAATTTATTTATTTGACAGACAGTTAGAGAGCACAAGTAGGCAGAGCGGTAGGCAAAGGGAAAGGGAGAAGCAGGCTCTCTGCTGAGCAGGGAGCCCGATGCGGGGCTCGATCCCAGGACCCTGGGATCATGACCTGAGCCGAAGGCAGCCGCCCAACCGACTGAGGCACCCAGGTGCCCCTCTCACTTTCATTCAGACATGGGTCTGGAACAAAGTTACTAACCATGATTAATACTGATTTTGTCTTGAAATTTCCTTCATCTACACAACCAATGCTCAAAATCAAGATTTCAAAATATGTGTTTTTATTGCTCAATTTGCATATTAAGAAACAGTAGTTGAGGTTGCTACGTGGATTTCTACTTAGTAAATCTTGTGAGCCAAGGCACAAATGGAAAATAGCAGTCCCATCTATCGAGAAATAGATTTAATTTTCAGCTATCAAAGTTGCGATGCAGTCCGTAATGTGGGGCTTGTACTGAACATGCCCTTCAAGTGTTATTTTGCTATTTTATGGTTTCTGTCATTTCTGAGACTGCCATGCATAATGATGTCAAGTAGAATTCCTCATTCTTGCTATTGTCACTCACAGCCCACTTGATAAACGGCACTGGACAGGATGGAAGGTGAAAAAAATGCTTTTTCCAAAATTAATGGGATACTTATGCATTATTATCTATTGATCACAGAAATGCACTTTTCCTTTACACGTGTGTCAAGCTGGGAAAGAGTGGCCACATTTCAATGGAAAGTTCTTTTGTACTACTTCACCTTCGTATGACACCTCTCTAGGGGTGGCCCTCAATACAGATGGAGTAAAATACACTAAACTTTGTGATGTCCCTGTGGTTAAAGATCACATTACTGCCTCATCCAGGGATAATATTCTGGACCATGCAACTCACAGTGCAGTGAATATGGAAATGTCCGACTGGATGGCCTGGGTGGCTCAGTCGGTTAAGCGTCTGCCTTTGGCTCAGGTCATGATCCCAGGGGTTCTAGGATCGAGCCCTGCATTGGGCTCCCTGCTCAACGGGGAGCCTGTTTCTCCCTCTCCCACTCCCCCTGCTTGTGCTCTCTCTTTCTGTCAAATAAATAAATAAAATCTTTAAAAAAAATGTCCAACTATAGGATTTCATTAAGCAGGATATTATTAAGTCCAAAAGATTCTCTGTTTCTCTATGATGCAAGAATTAAATAGAAGTATTTGAAGTGGACCTTCTCTATTAATAATACATGTTTAAACTTGCTTCTGTGTGGTATTAATTTTAACTCTCTTGAGACAACAGTTCTATTATAATGGTGTTTCTAATAACTCTAAATCTTCTTTAGGGATATCCAGTTAGCATTCCAAAATTACAGATTCTTCTATTTACTAGTATTGAAACCGGGATCTAACTTTTTTAACATAATATTTGCATTTTTGAGCAGTTTAGTTTTTAAGATTTATATTAGAAACAAATTGATCCTTCAGTAGTGATGACAGATCTTTAAGTAAACTGTTATGTGGGAAAATTAAATACAAATATATGCCTTCTCCATATATTATTGCCAATTCCCAGAGCAAATAAGAAGGCTGAGACAACTTTATATCTCTCACTTAAGTAAATAGATTTACATGATTGAGATAATCATTGTTTCCCCTCCCTTGAAATAAAAATAACAGGCAGCAAACTACTTAAAATCCAAAGGCAATAGAATATTTTTTTCCTTTTTATTTTGTTTATTTTGTTTTTTAGAGATTTATTTTTTTATTTGAGAGAGAGCCCGCACCAAGGAGTGGGGAGGGGAGGGGCAGAGGGAGCGAGAGGGAGAATCCTCAAGCCGACTCTGGGCTAAGCGTGGAGCCTGACACAGGGCTCCATCTCACGACCCTGAGATCATGACCTGAGCTGAAACCAAGAGTCAGGCCCTCAACTGACTGAGCCACTGAGACACCCCGCATATTTCTCTTTTTAAATTCTTACTTATGAAGTGGAGCAAAAAGTAATGGGTCCAGGGTAATATGAATAACAAATACAGAGAATAGCAAAACTCTTAGTGTCCTCAGGCATTTTGCTGAGAAGTAAGTATCAATGATTATCATGAATCTAAGAGAAAATTCAACCCATATATGGGCATGTTCTTTTAAATTTATCAATCATGTCATTGCTATTCATTTTCTACTCTTGAAATGTTTTAATACAATATTGCCTTATTAGTGAGGGTAATAACTGCTAACACTGAAGCATCACTAATAATTTTTTCGTTAGATGTCTTCCATATACCTATGAACTCAAATGGAGAAAACAAAGCAATTAAATTGTCACCGATTTTTAATGGATTACCAATGCGCTTACTTTCTTTGGAGTTGAGTGGGTTGTGATGGGTATCACCTATACCCTAATTTCTCAGAAGTATTATTTATGTGCACAGAAATCTGTAAGAAAAATGACTGACTTTTGAAAAAATAATTTTAGGGGGCGCCTGGGTGGCTCAGTTGGTTAAGCGACTGCCTTTGGCTCAGGTCATGGTCCCGGGGTCCTGGGATCGAGTCCCGCATCGGGCTCCCTGCTCTGCAGGGAGCCTGCTTCTCCCTCTCCCACTCCCCCTGCTTGTGTTCCCTCTCTCACTGTGTCTCTCTCTGTCAAATAAATAAATAAAATCTTTAAAAAAAAAAAAAGAAAAAATAATTTTAGGGGCGTTAAGCATCTGCCTTCGGCTCAGGTCATGATCCCAAGGTCCTGGGATTGAGTCCCACATAGGGCTCCTTGCTCGGCAGGAAGCCTGCTTCTCCCTCTCCCACTCCCCCTGCTTGTGTTCCTGCTCTCGCTATCTCTCTCTCTGTCAAATAAATAAATAAATAAATAAATAAATAAATAAAAAAGAAAGAATTGTAGCCTGGATTATAACCTAGATTATATGACCAAAGTCCATGGGTTTTATTTCTACGCTATAATTTCATCAATCCATATGCATCTTTCCTGATATCTCCATCTTTTTATTATCTTTGGATTTCATCGGATAAAGTTATGGCACAGTTCTGAATTTACCTATGTACTGCTTTATAGATACTCTTCTCCGTATGTTTTTTTTTTTTTTTAAGATTTTATTTATTTATTTGAGAGAGAGAATGAGAGAGAGAGAGAGCACACGAGGGGGGGAGCAGGAGAGGGAGAAGCAGACTCCCCACTGAGCAGGGAGCCTGATGCGGGACTCGATCCAGGGACTCCAGGATCATGACCCGAGCCGAAGGCAGTCGCTTAACCAACTGAGCCACCCAGGCGCCCCTCCGTATGTTTTATTTTATTTATCCAGATAGGTTAGAATCTCATCAAAGGAATGGGCTGTGCCTTAACACAGCTCTTCCAGAGTCTGTACTATTGTTCTGAAGGAGTAGTATTTGCTTAATACACAAGATTTTATTGGAACAACAACAAAAAGATTTTATTGGAACAATGCTGGAAAGGTATGGTTTAAAATATGCAAACTTAATTACAAATTTCTGTAGACGTTTTCTGAAATGTTGGCAAATGTATTCAGCACAATTGTTTTTTCTCAGTCAGCCAGCATTGTACCCGTCCTGAAAAGTTTTTGATGCATAGATTAAAGGTTGACTAGAAGATACTTGCACAGCTGTAACAAGAGGGAAAAGTACATTACTCCAAAAGAAAGAAGAGGATGTCGATGATTCCACCTGGCCAAAAGGCATGTGCAATAATCTAGCTGCACAGCACAAATGGCATTCAAAATCTGTGTTCTCTTTAGTTGCCAAGGCTAAGCTTGCTTCATAAAATTAGAGTTACTTGGAGTGATTCTGAATTATAAAATGGTAGTCTGCAGAGAACATCTGTGCTCTGCCCTCTAGTATAAATGTGGGATATATTTATTCAGGGTAATCCAGAATAAAATATGTTTCCTTGAATTAGCAAGCTATTGACTGCACATAAAGGGACAGAGAGCTGAATACCTTGTCTCGGGCAGCTGAATACTTATTATATCATATTTTGCATTATAGTGGCAATAAATCAAAGACTGTAGTGAGACTAAGAGTCAGGTGTAAAAGCCTTAGTAGCGGTAACCTGTAACTTAATCTGTTTCCTGAGCTTTGGGTAGGTATCTATGTTCAGCAGCAGTTATAAAGGACTGTAATGAGTACCAGGTTATACTTATAGTAAGAGAAAATAAAAAATGTAACTTGAATATAGATATTCCTAACAGCATGTTCTAAATCTTCCTTATGAGAAACATTTAATAAGGCCATGAAGAAATGTAATTGAGATAAAATATGATCATTAAAGCACATGGCTGTGCTGTATTAATTTATGTACATATATTAAACATGATCTGTTTCCCAAAGCTTCCTTTGGAAGATAAATTAGATGCTAAAGTTTTAAGCAAACAATGACATTTATGTTTCAGCTTGAAAATAAAGGACATTTTTAAAAGGTCTGATCTGAATTATAGTAGGTGTTCACTTACTATGTAAAGCTCTTAATTGATAAAGCACTTTTTCTCCAACAACAAGAAAGTTCAGTGTTATAGAAATAAGAATATTTCTAATGCTGGACTACCTCTTATAAAAGAAACAGTAAATCTCACTAAACAAAATTTAAAAACACAAAATTCATCCATTAGTACTATTTTATCGGCTAGTAAAATGTCTAAAATGGACTCTAATAGCCAAACATGATCTACAGGGACACACACTCAATTCTTATTTAAATTTCAGCACTTCTCCTTGAAACAATGATCATTTATTACATAATCACCTTCTAATGGCACATTATTCCATGGCATAGGCACAGCAGACATATTGTGTTACACTTTTCTTCTCACAGTTTTGAGGATACTTATTTAAAATAATTTAGTGACTAGAACAAGGTTGAATTTAAAAATTTAAATAAATATGAATTGTGAGAAACAGACTCTTAACTATAGAGAACAAACTCATGGTTACCAGAGGGGGGTAGGAGGATGGGTGAAATAGATGAAGGGAATTAAGAGCACACTTATCATGATGAGCACTAATGTATAGAATTATTGAAACTAATATAACACTGCATGTTAAGTACACTTGAATTAAAATAAAAAACCTAATAAAAAATAAAAAATATGAATTGCAATGTCATTGAAAATTACTCATGCATTTATTGGTGTCTAGAATATTTTGAAAAGGAGTTAAGGTGGCACATGACAAAGGTGAATTAGTAAAATAGAAATGTTACATGGAGCAACAATAAATAAGAGGGAAGCTTTGCAAAAATTCTGAGTTTTGAAAGGGGTGGATTAATATGGTATTTGGCCAACAGGTTAGAAAAATACCCAACTCAATGCTAGCCTCTTTTAAATGAAATGTTTCACATCAAGTTCACATCACATATGAACTCTGCTATTCTCACCTAGCATGCAATAACTGGTTTTCATGTTCTTCACACATAGATTATCCAGTCTTTCCTACTCAAATGTGCACTGTGCATCACTGCCCTTCCCTTGCAACATGATGAAAATGACCTTCCCCTCGCAGCATGGAATCTATACCACTGCCTGCTTAGTTTCTGAACCTATCCAGTTGGCCAATTTCTCACCATCTTCTATATCCTTAATCCTTTCTTAAAAGTCCCTCCATAGCCCACCTTAACTGAGACCTCTCTTTCTCCATAGATAACAAATTCCCTCCACCTCTCTAAAATCTCATTATTGTACCACCCATATTCCTGAGGATCACTGTCCTTTCCTGTTTACACTTTTGATTCCATGTAATTATTCTTCCACCTTGTAAAAAGGTGTAGTGATCCTTACCACTGGGTGTGAATTACTTTTCTGTTGCTACCATAACTGATTGCCACAAGTTTATCAGCTTAAAACAACACCCACTTATTATTTCATAATTCTGTGGGACAGGAGTATCAGCAGTCTGGTGAGCTCAACTGGGTACTCCACCGAACATTTCATAAAGCCAAACTCAGGTGTCTATCAGTCTGTGCTGGCAGGGTCTGGGGGGAGAATCTGTTTCCATCATAATTCAGCCCATTGGTAGAATCCAGTTCTTTGCTGACATAGTTATAAGGTCCTCATTTACTTGCTGGCTATCAGCTGGGATCAACCTCAGATCTTAGAGGCTGCTTACATTCCTTGACATATAGTCCCCTCGCTCATCAAAGCCAGCAATAGTATGCCAACTCTCCCTTGAACTTTGACTCTCTCAGACTCCACCTTCTGTTTTTAAGAGCTCTTGTGTTTACTTGGGCCCACCTGGAAAATCCTTAAATTCTTCTGGTTAGTAACCCTAACCACATATGCACAGTTCCTTTTGCCATGTAAGGTAAAATACTCATAATTTCAGGGATGAAGTGTGGAATTGCCATACACCTGGACTATTTTCATCTATTAACTTTTTCATCATTTTATCTCATTAATTAAAGATCTTGGTACACATTTCACACTCAACTTTATCATCCCTAGTCTAGGTGATTTCAAGCTCCAGGATAATGTCATAGCCACAGTCTTTTGACTTCCTCATCTCTACTAAGCTTCTCAGTCTGTAGGTGTTCCATAATAATTCTGCACTCATCAATTCTTGTAAAATAATGCTTAGGGTTCTTCTCTGGCCTTAAAATTTTACCTTTCATGTCTCTCACTCTCCTACATCTGCCTAAAAGCCTTGCAAACTCCAGTGCCTTGAACCTTCTGCTTTCAGCTGAAATCATTCTCTTTCATGTTGGAGGTTTCCTTATGTCAACTATTCTTCTACCCATACTATAACCCTTTTGTTCGTTGTTCTTCAATATACTCTTTGCTCTGAGACTAAAACCTACTTGAATCCAGTTTGATGCCTTCTTCATGACTGTACTCAGGTTTCTCAGTTTTATTTAAAAAGTATATATGCAATACAGGTTGATGCCAGTAATGAGCAAGAAAGAACACCAGACTTCAGCTGGGTCCTCAGTATCACCAATCCTCCTACATCGCCTAGTGAACTTTCTCTTCTGTTCTCCAGTGTGATGATTTAAATGTTCTCTCTTATCTTCAAATCTCCAACTCCACAACTGTCTCTCTCACCTGAGAAAATTGTAGACAAATATCTCACATACATAGATCCAAAAATCCTCAGCAAAATATTAGCAAAACAAATTCAACGATGTATCAAAACAGATACATGTGACAACCAAGTGGGATTTATCCCCAGGTTCAATATTCAAAAGTCAATTAATATAATCCATCAACAGCCTAAAAAAATCGCATGATCGTATCAATAGATGCAGAAAAAGCATTTGACAAAATCCAACAGCCATTCATAATAAAAACTCTCAGTAAACTAGGAACAGAGGGAAACTTCCTCAACTTGATAAAGAATATCTACAAAAAACCAGCAGCTAACATCATACTTAATGGTGAGAAACTCACATCTTCTCCACTAAGATAAAGAATGAGGCAAGGATATCCCTTCCTCATCACTCCTTACTAACAATGTATTGGAAGTAATGCCTCAAGGAACAAGACAAGAAAAGGAAGTGAAATGTGTACAGACTGGGAAAGGAGAAATAAAACTTTGTTTGCAGATGACATGACAGTTTATGTAGGAAGTCTGAAAGAATCAACAAAAAAACTTCTGGAATGCGTTAATGATTATAAGAAGGTTTCAGGATACAAGGTTATTAGACAATAGTTAATTGTTTTCCTATATATTAACAATGAACAAGTGGAATTTGAAATTAAAAACACAATACTATTTATATTAGCACCTCCAAATATGAAACATTTAATTATAAATCTAACAAAATATGCATATGATCTATATGAAGAAAAGCATAAAACTAGGATGAATAAAATGGAAAAAGAATTAAATTAATGGAGATATATCTTATGTTCATGGACAAGAAACCCAACAATATCAAGATGTCAGGTCTTCACGACTCAATCTGTAGATCCAATGCAATCCCAACCAAAATTCCAATGAATTATTTTGTGGATGTTGATAAACTGATTTATATGGGGAAGCAAAAGACCCAGAGTAGCTAACACGATACTGAAGGAGAGCAAAGTTGAATGGATAAATAAACTCTGGTACATCCAGACAATGGAATAATACTTATTGCTAAAAAGAAATGAGTTACCAAACCATGAAAAGACATGGAGAACCTGAAATGCATATTATGAAGTGAAAGAAGCCAACCTGAAAATGCTATATATTGTGATTCCAACTATATGACAATCTGGAAAAGGCAAAACTATGGTTATAGTAAGAAGATAAGTGGTTTCCAGAGATTGACTAGTGGGAATGGGGAGAAGATAAATAGGTGGAGCACAGAAGAATTTTAAGACAGTGAACATATTCTGTATGTTACTATAATGGTGGGTACCTGTCTTTTTCTGTTTGTGCCAAGAGTGAACCCTAAGGGAAGCTATGTGGACTTGGGCTGATTATGATGTGTCAATGTAGGTTCATCAATTGCAACAAATGTACCACTTTGGTAAGGGATGTTGGAATGGGGGATGTTGTGCATTTTTGTGGGGATAAGGGGTCTGGGGGAATCTCCATACCTTCCTCTTAATTTTGCTGTGGAGCTAAAGCTTCTGTAAAAAATTAGATTTTTATTAAAAATATGATTATTTAAGAGGAACAGAATGTCTAGTCCCACCCGTAGACAGGACTATAATCACAAGTGATACTCAAAGTTTTGTTTTGTTTTGTTGGCTTGCTTTACTGATATTAATTTAAAAATATAGAAAGTCTACATGAATTTAAAATTAAACCATACATACAAAATGAAAAGTAAGTTTAGAAGATTATGGTATAGAAATCAAATGGGATAAGGGGAAAAAAATCTTGACCAAGGTATCAGAAAATATAAAACCAAAAAACAAAACACAAAACCTCTCTTGAGAGGTAATTAAAGACCTTCAGCTCAGGGTGGTCATGGATATCCAGCAAATCTCTTGCTCATTTATTTTCAAGGTCCTGGGCTGATGGGATAAATAATTTTCATACCTGGATAATAGTAGCTGGAAACAACAGCATGATAGGGGATTTGAAATTGCCTGCATGCTTACATAATCCTGTCTTCTTGAGCTGCAACTGCATCATTGAATAAGGAGTACACATCTGAATATCTTTCACCAATGTAGAGTAAGAGAATAATGACTTATTAGTTAAATATTTCCATCTCATCCCTCCTTTTCTAAAATGTTTGAGGAATGAGCATGTGTTTCAGAATTCTCACTTTAGAACTGTTCACTCACAGGGTTTTAGTTATAATTACATTTGGATCCATCTGGCATTGCAGAAGTAAAAGATCTCTTCAGTCGAAAGAGAAAACACATTGATCATATGTTTTTATCATGCTGGAAAGCTGAATGTTTTCCATTTTTTATTAAGTAGGAACATAATGAACAGCACGATCAGAGCACAACTTATGGTTGCGAACCACAGGACTTGGCAAGCACAATCCATCATGGATTTTGGAGCACTCAGGCTTCCACTACCCGCTTGGATAAGTGTACATGGAAAACCATCTAACTTTCCAATTGGTGCACCAAATACCTATGAAATGATATCCCAAGGGTGGTTGTGCCTTAAGGCCCATATGCTCTAGCATCTGTCTTATTTAACTCATCTTCCAACCTCCAGGGTAAACAGAGCAACTTGTTACTGGGGTCACATGAGCAAGTTGTCAAACTTTTTCTCTGCCCTGTGTTTCACATAACTAGAGAGACAAAACAGACAACTGAGAAAAAGGAAATGTCTAAAGAGAACATTATCATCCTTACCTCAGTATTACTAAATGGCGGAGGAGAAGGGGTTATTCTCCTTTGAAAAATAATGGTCTACTTTGCAGGTGAAATTTTTTCATCAACTAATGGTCTTAGTAGAAACCAGTGTGGCTCTAATTTAGTGTTTTAAGTTAATAAGTGGGAAGATATTTTATTTGACTAATAAGGTAGAAGAGTGGGAAAGGATGACTGTCTGTTGGAGATATTAAGAAAATACATGTTGGGGTGTTTCGCTCTTTCTTAGAAGTGTTTTCATTACTAGACAGGTCATAACAATTTTATTCCCTAGTTTTTCCAGTGAAATTTATGTCCCTTCTCTCAGTCTTAAGATAGCACTAACATCAGATTTCATTGACAGTCCTCCATGATAAGCCAGTTTGTGATAGGTTTTTGTTTCCTCTCATTGATATAAAGTGCAAATGATTTGGAGTATGGTCCATAGACTCATGGCACATAGCCTTCTCGGAGCACACGACTTGAAATATACAAGGGAATAAGAGTTAATGGGCTCAAAACACTGGCTCTGACACAGACGACAGACAGAACAGCAATCTTAAGCATATCCACAACAGTTGTAGGAACTTGTCTACCAGATGCTATAGTGCTGGTAGCCAGATGCTTCCAGTTCTCTACATCCAATTGCCAGGCATCAAGCATCTATTTTTACTGCAGCATTTGGCACTTTCCTCCTGTCTTCTGCAGTGCTCTTTCCTACCCAATTTATGTGACATTGGGCTCCCTTGGCCCCCTTTGTACCTTTCTGATGCTCCTTTTGTCTCTTTTACTTTATCCTTCCCTTCCTCCCAGTCTCCTCCCGTGTTCATGTTCAGGATGGATGCTGGCCTCATTTTTGGTCCTTTAGATTCTTTCATCCAATTTACACCAGCACCTCAGCTTGCCTGAAGCATTCCATGTCTGAAATGGAACTCGCTCTCTGTTTTTGTCCTTCCGCATTCTACGTTGATACTCCTCCTAAGTGGTCTTTCTTAGGACTCATGGTGGCTCCTTCATCAAGTCAAGCATTCAAATGGAAAACCATGACATCATTGTAGACGCTTCCTCCTCACTTGCCTGCCTTGAATTGATCATTACAAAGCTCTGTTTTGTCTGCCTTCTAACTATTTCTGAGCTCCTTTTCCTATACTCCAACTTCACTGTTCTTCGCTAAGATTGATTCTTCTCCTATTAGGCTTCTCTCTCTGATACCTCTGCCTTCAATACCATATACCCGTAATCATTGACATTTAGGTCATTTTTGTTAAATACAAATTTACTTATACAGTCAGTCTTTCTGAAATCTGTATTATATCCCATCGATTTTGAGTTCAGTGTTCTCAGTGTGATCTATATGAGGTCGTTATCATCTGCCCCTATCCAATGGTAATAGTTATCTATTGTTGCATAAAAATATTATACCAAGGTTTAACTGCTTAAAACAATGGCTATGTACCTTCCCATAGCTTCTGTGGTGAGGATCCAGGGCACAGCTAAGCTGGTGCCTCTCTCTCAGGGTCTTTCACCTAGCTGCATTCAATTTGTCCACCAGCCTGTAGTCATCTTAAAGTTTAACTGGTTTTTGGTTTTAGCAGAGCCTAAAGCTTCACCAGCTGCTGACTAGATACTATAAGATTCTTGCCACTTGGGCTTCATTAAGGCTAATCCCAAAATGGCAGCTTTTTTTTTTTTTCCTGGAAGTTAAGACTCTACAGGAGAATGAGAAAAGGCAGGCAAGATGGAATTCACAGTATTTTTGTGTCGTAATTTCAAGAATGACATCTTATCACTTTTGTCATGTTCTCCTTTTTAGAAGAGAGTCATTGGTCCCCATACAATAAAGAGAAATGGATAAAAAGGCATTAATGCCAGCAGGGGGCGATGTTTGGGGGTCATCTTAGAGGCTGCCTATCACATTCAGAGCCTGGCATAATCTCTTGTCACTCCTTCCATTCCCTGGCTTTTGTGTTTAAACATCTAAACATATAGTGTTGTTTTTCTTAAATCTGCTTTCTTGAATATGTGTAAGTTGTTGCTTTGTGTGAAACACTTCTTTCCCTAGACAGATTGAGCAACTTACATGAACACTTCAAATTCAGCTTCAGGTACTGAGCTCCTCTGTAAGACCTTCCTTGAACTCTCACTGAGTGTCTTCTTTTCCTTTCGTGGTCCTCTATTTTTGTGGGCATTATATTATATTTATTAGTTTATGAATTTTCCATTAGACTGTGAGGTCCTTGAGAGTGTGAGCCCTGTTACATTCAATGCTCCTTGAATAAATACTAATGAATTATAAAGTGAGCTGAATGGTTTTTAATTTACCTTATTAACTGCAGTATCATTTTCATGATTTATTATATCCATTTTAGGATGTATCACTGTAATACTGTCAATTCTATGACAATAAGACATATACAAGCAAAAATATAAATTTAGCAAATTGTTGATTACCTCGATTTATTATGTTGATCACTGGGCAAAAAAATACCATGTAAACTAGTCTTTTCAAGGAGTTCATAATTTAATGGTGGCAATATATATTAAAGGCAAACCTTAGCTTTATCATCTTTAGTTATGTTTCTTTGGTGAGTCTCTTGATATTTTTTAGCCTTATAATAATATTGATGCCTACTTCAGAGAGTTGCTATAGCATTAATTTTAATTTTCTTTTCAATATGATATTCTTTGGTGTTATTTTAGATAATCTATCATTGTACTGTGAAATATGCTTGGGATCTTCAACCAATCTTTTAAAAATTATTTTATTTTATTTTATTTCATCATGATAAGCGTACTATTTAATCCCCATCCCCTATTTCCACAGATGGGGTTCTAGGCCATATTATTCTCTGATTACATTATATCATTACCTGTTACTTAACCTTTCTGAGCTAGTTTGCATATATAAATTGGAGTTAATATACACCTCATAGGGTCCTGTAAAGATTAATCGCGATAACTAAAATGAAGTGTCCTTCCATAATAATTATTCACAAAATATTAGTTTTCTGATATTGTTTCACTGAGTGATTATGAGAAGAGAAACTGGGTTGGCTATGATATGAGCCTGATTTTGGAAGATGTCAACTCCACTGATCACCAAAGTTGTCAGTTATTTTATGACTAAGATGGTCCACATTTTTTATTCTTATTTAATATCAAATTCTTCCAAAATTCAATAATAATTTCAACTAAGTCACCCTCACAGATAAACTTTTCTTGTTTTTATTTTATATTTATTTTTTTCCGATTGACTAGTGTAAATTTTTTAGAGTATACAGTGCAGATTAGAGTTTAGTGAATTCTCCCCACCAGAGTCAAATTGTATCCTTATCACTTTCATTGATGTGACTCGCTTTTAAGAGTGTTAAAATCTCAGTTAATAAGAATAAACAAAATGGTTTTCTGAACTTGGTAGGAGAATTTTACCCCTTTCAGGATAAGAATTACTTTGTCAGGGGTGTCTGGGTGGCACAGACAGTTAAGCATTGGACTCTTGGTTTTGACTTACCTCCTGATCTCAGTGTTGTGAGACTGAGACCCGTTTTGGCTTGAGCTCCATGTGGAGTCTGCTTGAGATTCCTTCTGCCCATGCTTCTGCCCTTCGTGCTCGTGTTCTCTATCTCTCTAAAATAAATAAATAAATCTTAAGAAACAGCACAGAGGATCATAGGGTGAGGGAGGAAAACCTGAATGGGAAGTCATCAGAGATGGAGAAAAACCATGAGACTCTTAACTGTAGGAGGCAAACTGAGGGTTGCTGGAGGGGAGGTGGGTGGGGGATAGCGTAAAATAGCATGATGGGTATTAAGGAGGGAGTGTGATGTGATGAGCACTGGGTATTATACGCAACTGATGAATTATTGAACACTACATCTGAAACTAAGTATGTACTGTATGTTGGCTAATTGAATTTAAATTTAAAAAATCACTTTGTCATAAAACATTTAATTGATTGGCTAATACCCATTTACTTATTATATATTTTTCTATATGACTCAACATAATATAATCCTTTGTGGGCCCATATATTTTTAACTATACAACTTCATCCAGTGTTATGCCTACACTAAATTTCAGTTAGAATTGTATTCTGATAAACAGCATCCTTAGCATCTATTTTATCCAGAGCATTGCCTCAAATACTTCCATCTGAAATGTAGAAATCCACACATTCTTTATGTTAAAATGCATAATAAAATTTCAATCTTTATTAATCAATATTAATTACAGGGATAAGAAGGTACTGTACATAATGGTTAGAGTTATTCAACAGAAGATATTATAGTAGTGATTTATATTTCTTGTTTGTATTTCACACATACAAATGTTTCAAAGCTGAAGCAAGAAAGTGGTAGAACTGAACTATCATGTCCTTGTAACAAGGTTTAGATGTCCTAGTTCGTTAAAACTGTATCAAAAAGCCAGCAAATAAACATAATCCCTAACAACAATGTAAAACATCTTAACTGAATTTTATGGACTCATTATTATACCATTCTGTTACATAATAAACGGTGCAAATACAAAAATTTTCACTCTGGGGCTTATCGTTTTCTTCTTTTTAACAGTGTATTTGAGAGTAAAAGTTTTTAAATTGATTAGTCAACATAGGTGTATTTATCTCCAAATACGTCCAGTTTGCAAGTGCAGGCACGGATAAAGCAGATTTGGATTTAACCAGATATGTGGTTTTATCCTAGAGTAAGATGAAGGTAGTTTTGCAGCAGAGTTGATGGTATATTCATGGTCATGATTAAAATGATTGACCTTGAAATTGAGGCAGGCTACAGAGGAACAAAAGGATAGGTGGGGATGAAGGTGGAAACAGAGGTGCTAAGATCAGTGTGCTGTGGGCCCCTGTTGGGATGTAAGAGTTTGGGAGTCCGAGGAGTAGAGGCATGAGCTGGAAAAACAGGAGTTGGTGGTTGGGAGGGGGGTATTTGGAATTATCATTTTGATAGGGTGTTTGGTTTTTTAATTATAAACTTTAGGGAATGACCTGGAATCAGTAGCTGAAGAAGATGTCAAATGATGGAGATGTCAGAACATGGTGGAGACCATGTAAGCAGATATTGAAGTCACCAAGAATTAAGAAGTGTTGGGGAGAGTGAAATGACACCAGAAGCTAAAACACTCACAAAAGTAAGAGAGTTGGCTAGGATCTTTGTAAATGAGTGGAACAATGAGAGTTAGTGAGTGGCATAGTCAGGAGGCATAAATTGAGTTTCCTGGAATAAGACACTGTGTCCCTTCTCTGCCTGTCTCCTATTACACTATCATGGAGCTGGGAACAATTGAGCTCTCCCAAAAACGTTGTTCTGGGGAAGGAAAAGGAAGTAAATGAAAGTGTTTATAATAGTGAAATAAACTAAATTGTTAGAAGAAATAAGTATATTTTGAAAATGGGTTATTCTGTACATTGGTTATTTGATAAATTGCAAAAAACAAAACAAAACCAAGAAAAACCCTGACATATCACCCTGTTAGAAGCAGGTCAATAATATATTACCTGGCCTATGTTGGTAAGAAGGAGGAAAATTCAAAGAATCAGTCTTTGACATTCAAAAGTCAGTCTGGTGCTTACCACCAGACCATTATTTTCCTTTTGAAAATAAACAATCTCACAGATCACCAACCTCAGAGAAGGCTACTGAGACCATGATAAAATGAGCTGAAGGAAGGTCACTTTATAATTTTATTTGAGTACACACAAAAAGAGGTCACTATGTCATGAACAAAATACCATACCTCTCCTCCTCCCCGCCATCACCACCAAAATAGGCAACCACTGCATCTCGTCCTATTACAGCTTTAGCCTCATGCTAACCTCTCCTCCCATTAGATCATGTCTATTACAATACCCCATCATGGAATGGCCCCACTTTTTGGTAGCACCCAATGAAAAAAAAAAACTTCTCCTGAACCACCAAGGAGGAATTCCAGCTTGTTAGCTTAACTACAGGTCTGTTTCTGGTAGTCTTTGAAGAACACTGACAACGAAATTAAAATTTACTTTATGTTACTGAACTGGACCATCCTGTATGGTACCCACTAGACATGGCTATTTTACATTGAGGAAAATAAAACTGAAAAGTTAGTTTCACCATCTTAGCCACGTGCATTGGACAGTGTAGCTACAGATCTTCTCCACAGTCCCTGAAAGTTTTATTGGACAGCACTGCTATGCTATAGACTTTTTGAAGTTTATGTCTGCAGTCCTAATTTTTTTTTTAGCACAAAAGTTACTTCAAAATGTTTTTATCTCTTTTTATATGTCTTTTTATATGTTTGCTGTAGTAAATAATGTATCACACTTTGTGCTCTTCAGAGTTTCTCTTACCATATTTACTTTCACATCTTATTTGTTAAAATTTGATGGTCTCCCACGTCCTTTGGAGTCTCTCCCGCCTCTCTCCCTCCTCCATATAATAATTCATAAAAAATGCCATATTCTGCAATTCAATTAAAAATTAAAAACTTTACAAAAATTAATTTTTTCAAGAATGTTAGTCCATTTTTCCTGATTTTTGCTTAATAGTGTGTTTATTTTTATTAACTCACAATCTTTATCTCAAATTTCTGAAGAGGATATACCGTTATTTTCTGAAATTTATTATTCACAGGACCAGTATGTATTCTGTATTATTTTTGTTTCTTTGTAGGTAAAGTTGTTTCTTTTCAATGACTGTGTAATTTTCTCTTTATTTTTTAACCTCTACCGCAATGATGTGTTTGGGAGTGGACCAATGTTTACTACTTTACTTTGGTTAAGTAAATTTTTTTCTTCACCTTAGGAAACTTTTTAGTATTACAAATACAAACAAATGAATATGGATAAACAGACATATATATCTGTTATGCTCATGACTATGACATACATACATGCATATAACACACACACGTATTCACATACATGTATCTGTCTACTTATGTATCCATCCATCCATCCATCCATTTATTTATTCTGGTCTCCTCTTTAAGGGATGACAGCTATCTACAATTTGTTTTTCAGTACATTCTATGAGGACTTCAACAATATGATTTTCTTCAGTAATACATCTGCTCTTTAATTTTTTCCAACATTATTGTAATTTCTATGATTGTACTTTTAGTTTTCATGAAACCAATTTACTTCATTTTTGTTTTCTTCATTTCTCCCCCCCCTTCCTCCCACTGGCCTTCCTTCCCTCCCTCTCTCCTTCCTTCCCTTTTTTCTTTCAGGGGGAGTAGTCTCATGTTTTCCTACCCTTATGCTTTCCTGTTCATAATATTCTATTGTAATGCCAGTTTCATATTTTTACTTTGAATATATCAGATTATTTTTCAAAAATTAACTAACTGATGTCTTTTCTTGTTTTATCTGATTTTGATGAAGAAGATGACTTTTTCCATCCTTCAGCTAGGTTGCAAATACATAGAATAAATAGAATTCACATTTCCCTATGTAACTATGGAAATTGCATTTGGCCTCATTCTCTGTTTACTAAGGAAACAACATAAAATAGCTAACTTCATGTTGTTTCAGGCATTCATTAGGTGCAGTGATATAGTATAGAGGTAGAATCTTCTGTCATGACGAGGAAGTAGAACTGAACATACTCAACATGGCTATGATTCCTTAAACTGCTTTACTTATGAGGATTCCACCTCCAGAATCGTCTTCTTTTTTAAGTTCCTGGGTTTTAATGTTTTTATAAATATGGGAGATGAGAAGCATTTATATCAAAATTGGTATTGTAATGTTATCTTGAGTACTTTTCCTTAATCATTGAAGTAACCCCAAATGTCATATTTTAATGATTTAGGAGAGATTGAAGCTGCCTCAATGAAGACCATGAAAAGGATGCTGTAAATTTATAATTAAAGGAAAGAATCAATTGCTTGGGTGCCATCTTTTCTCTGCAGATTTGTTGGTAAGTCCAGAAAAGAAGTGTCCCAAACTGAACCCTTCCAGGAAGCTTTCTTTCTATGACCATTAGGATGGAGTTTGTGATGCCCAAATGGCCAAAGAATTTAGCAGAGTTGCTGAGATTCAGAAACAGACATCTTGAGTCTTCATTTTTGGTTGAAAACATTGAATGTTGCTGCCCACATATGAACTGAATAATTAATGATATGAAAACAACTTTAAGAAAGCACTTGGGAATTCTATCTCTTAGCACTTTAGTCATATCAAAAATCCTTCCCACATCAAGGATTATAATTTCCTAAAAAAGGCAATTCATATCTTTCAGTGAAATATTATGAGATACATTAAATGCAGGATTTATTATTTACATAGAATTTTGGAAGAAATTTTAAAGTGTTACTGCTGTTCTAAAAATAATTTTTACAAAATTTCTTTTTGCTATGTTTGTAACCTATAGTAATAATTCATTAGGTTTGCTTGTGCTTTGTCAATTTATAATTAATGCAATTGTTTAATTATCTGCTCTGTTGAAGTGGTAAAGTCTCAATATTGTGGAGGCACCTTTGGAAAATATATCTAGTTTTCAGCATATTTTCTTCTGTTTGTTTTGTGAAAATTGGACCAAGACCCTTTGAAATGCAAAAATTCTTGGCCTTTATCTTTTTAATAGTCCTGGAGAGATTCTTGTATACTATATTTATGTATTTTTCTTGTCAAATGATGTGGTTACCTTTGAATGTGTTTACTGTAAGAAAGTAAGAGGAAATATTATTAGTTGCTTTATATTTTAGTTATAACCTGGCTACAAGTGAGTGAGGCTTATTTATGATATAGGCTCTCCAAAATACAGGTCAAAAATTAGACTTTATCACTTATAATAACTTCTTTCATTAAGACAAAAACAACAAGAAGCCAAGTGAAAAGTTCACTGTACATATTTGCTTTTTCAAGTTTTATTAATAAGGTGTAATTAAATATAGCAACATCAGAAATTATGTTCCTCTCATAACAAATTACATGTTAGTTTTCAAAAAGATTTTTGGAATCTGCTCTATTGTTTACACTTGTTTTATTCATGTTTCATTTTAAAGGTCAACTATAAATGTAAATTGCCTGCATATTGTTTGAAATAAAATGAAGTAATAAATATCTAAACATGTTTCCAGTTTTTCTAGGAAGTTAATGTTCAAATTTAATTCTAATAACTCTATTTCCTAAAGTGAAAAATACATATACTTTAAAAATTTTTGTACAGGGACGCCTGGGTGGCTCAGTCATTAAGCGTTTGCCTTCAGCTCGGGTCATGGTCCCAGGGTCCTGGGATCAAGTCCCGCATCGGGCTCCCTGCTCAGCGCGGGAAGCCTGCTTCTTCCTCTCCCGCTCCCCCTGCTTATGTTCCCTCTTTCGCTATGGCTGTGTCTCTCTCTGTCAAATAAATAAATAAAATCTTTTAAAATAAATAAATAAAATTTTTGTACATATATCTGAAACATATAACTATAAAATTTTTGTACATATATCTGTTCCTTTTAAAAAAAAAGTTGTGCTTGTTCTAAATATTTTCATCAAATCCTAAGGAATTCTATTTTTCTATTTATTAGAGAATGGATATAGCTGGAAAAATCAAGAAATCATTTCTAACCAGGTCAATATTTTATCTCTGAGAGACAACAAGTGCTATGTGGTTTATATCACAGCTCTGTCCCAGGCATAATCATACAAAACCAGAAATGTAAGCTGAAATACATCAACATCTGTCACTAACATACCAATCCTGGATAATGAATTTATCCAAATTTTACTTCAAGCCATTAATGTTTAAATAATACAATAGAGTAACATTTGTGAAAGTTAATATGTGATATATGAAGTTGCATTTTTAATCTAAATCTTTCTAAACTGTTGATTTCACATCTAAAAGTTAACTTCCTGGGGCACCTGGGTGGCTCAGCTGGTTAAGCCTCTGACTCTTGGTTTTGGCTCATGTCATGATCTCATGGGTCATGAGATCTAGCCCTATGTCTGGCTCTGTGCTCAGGGGGAGTCTGCTTAAGATTCTTTCCCTCCGCCCCTCCCTCCACTCATGCGGGCTCTCTCTCTCAAATAAGTAAATAAATCTTTAAAAATAAATAAATAAATAAGAGTTAACTTCTTGAGATTTGTTTAAAAAAATATTCACCATGCCCTTTATGATTTATACATTGATCATAATCATCTTAAGAGGTCTGAAAAACTCTTCATTTACTTAATCTTTTTTATATCTGTAATCTTGTATCATGTGATTGATCACTTTGGTATTTATTCACTTTATAAAACTTGCCAGTTATTTTCTGATGTTACTTGTATACAGCATTTCAAATTCATTTATATCATGTAACTTTGTATATATGTTACTAAAATACTTTCTATTTTCCCTATAGCATCCTCTCTGACATGGTCTAAAATTTTAACCTGTTTCATATTAAGTAGTTGTTTTTAAGAAAGTGCTACATGATGACATTCTTTTACTAAGTAACTGATAGCATAAAATTCTTTTTTCAGAATACATGGATTTTTATGGTATGTATGGCTAAGTTGCTAATTTTATGCATCTTAGTGAAATTTTATTGCATTTATTAATTGACTTGGCATTCATTACATAGAAGAGCTTTATTTCATCTGTCAAATTAAGACTTTCCACTGTAAGTTACCTCTTGTGAATTATTTACACACAAATACATTTCATGTTTAAGCATTTACAAATGTACATACTATACATGTAAATATATAAATGTACATTTACACAAACTATATAAATATACAGTATGGCACTGGTTCTTGGAGGACTCATATCTATCGTAACAGCAGGCCCTTTTCTCATTTTTGCCAAAATAAATATCTAATTGAACCTATACCATGCAAAGAAATGCATTTTCACAAATGACATACATTTGTTCATATATGTATAGGTTGATTTCTGGGTTCTCTATTATGTCCCATTGGTTTACTTGTTTATCTTTGCAATGACCATGTGTTAATTATTCTAGCAAGCCTCTGTATCTGTAGTATAAGATAGTCAAGAATATCTTAACTATTCTTGATTGTTTGCAGTTCCATAAAACAACCTGCTAGTATCTTTACAAATAGCTACTTGGGGATTTTGATGAAAATTGCTGAACTAATAAAAACAGTTCGGAAGAGAACTGACATCTTCATATTATATCAGTCAAGGCTCAGTCAAAGGGCAAAAATGTTATGAGTGATACAAAATAAGGAATTTATTATAGAGATTAAATGTTGTGCAGTGGTGGAAGCTGAGGAGTCGTCTGGGTAGGCAGTTGCTTCTGGATCTAATATTGATGCTACAGTTGCATTAAGTCAGCCAGATTGGCATTAGAGAGGAAAAGCCCAAGGTGAAGCATAAATTGGATCCTATCAGGACAAGTGGAACCCATTAAGAAAAATTGGAACTGGTGTTGGGTCTTATCATCTCCAGCTCCAGCGCTATAGGATGACCTGCAGGGGAAGTTGGCTTGTGTTGCAATGGAGCTGTGCATACCATTGGCCCCAGACTAGGAAGTCCAGAGAGCTGGAGGGGCTGAGAGTCTGGGTGCTGCCTCATGTCAAAAATAAACCACAATAAGCATGAACTACTACAGTGCCTACACATAGGGTGGCATCTTTAATTCTACTCCTTCTATCACATGCTAAATATTTGTTGTTACTAATGCTAGCTGAGAACCACACAGGGAAAGGAATTCTGAGGAACACTGCATCACTGAGATAAGCTGACACATTTCATCATTGAGATAAGCTGACACATATATGATACACATCATATATATTTCAAAATTTGTGAGCATTGTATTTCCTTCCACTTATTTGGTAAATCTGTAATTGTTCTCAATAATGTGTTGTAGTTTTCTGTGTAGAGATCTTGGGCATCGTTTGTTAGATTTATTCCTGGGCCCATGGTAATTGCAATGCTCTTGTAAATGGTATGTTTTTATTTCATGCTGTAATTGTGTTCCATAAATATATGGAAATACAGTTGGTATTTGCATATTGATCTTTTATCTAATAGTTTTGTAAGCTTGTTTATTTTTATAATATGCTATATATTTTTTGGAACTTCTATGTATATGATTTTATAGTTTCAAACTAATGTTCTTTTTTCCCCTTCCAATTTTGTTTCTATTTCACACTTTATTACATTTCAAAGACCCCATTGCAGTGTTGAATAGAAGTGGTCAAAACAGACATTTGTGTTTTCTTCCTGATTTCAGATGGACTGTTTTTGCGATTTCACCATTAGGTATTATAGTTGATAAATATAGTCTGTGGTTATCATTCATTTGATTAAGAAAGTCTCTTTCTATTCTTTTTGTTTGCAAAGAGTTCTTAATTGTTGAATTTTATCAAATTTATCAAAATTTATGATCACGTTCTATGTGATTTCAGCATAAAGATAGATGTATACTTCAATGGAAAAGAACAGAAGGTCCAGAAATAAACATACAGATATAGATATATAACAAATAAATATGTTAATATATAATCATATAACATTTGTACAATTAAAAAACTATATTAAATATAGTATTGTAATATAAATTATAAATATATGTATATATAGTTATTATGGGTTATTTATTGGCATAAAGCAGCATCCAGACCAACAGCCTCTTTATTTCCTTGAACTTCATAATATTTTATACATACATAATATATAGGATATAAGATTTAATTACTTGACAAGTTAAAATATGATTTATGTAGTATATATGCTATAATGATTTTGGACAAAGTTTCTGAGGTAATTTTTTACAAAGTGTATTAGAACAATAGGCTATGTATATGGAAAAAAATTCACTTCAAGTCTTACTTCACAACATGTAAAAAACTTAATTCAAAACGGACTATAGATCTAAAGGTAAGAGGTAAAACTGCTAACTTCTGCTGGAAAACAAAGAAGAAAATCTTTGTGACATTGTGTCAGACAAAGATTTCTTAAACAGGTTAAAAAACACAAAGTACAAAAAATGACATAATGGATTCCATGAAGATTAAAAACTTTTGCTCTAGGAAATGTCGTGTTAAAAAAACCCCAAAAAACAAAAAACAAAATGGCAGCTCACAAAATCGGAGAAAATATTTGCAACTTACATATGCAAAGGTATAAAGAATTCTTACAACTTCCTAATAAGAAGAGAAATAATTGAGAAGACTGTCTCTCCCCCATGAAATTATCTTAGCAAATTTGTCAACACTCATAGTAATTGTGATTATAAAGTTCCTTCATTTTTGGTACTTTTACTATAATAAACCCAGACTTGGCTTTCCTTCTTTGTTTTTATTGCTTTACTTTATCTTTGCTTCTTTGTTTTTATTCCTTTGGTCTTCTGGAATCTGTGGCAACATATCCTTGTATTAATTTTTGAAAAAAAATTCAACAATTATGTCTTAAGAATCATCTTCTCCCTTATTATTTCTCTTTTATTCTCAAAGTCGAATTAATGTATATTAGACCTCATCGATATATCTTCTTATCAATGTATCAGCCTGCCCAGGCTTCCATAAGAAAATATCACAGACCGAGTGACCTGAAAAACAATTGATTTGCTCACCGTTTTGGAAGCTGGAGACCCACCATGAAGATGCCAGCAAATTCAGGTTGTGGTGAAAGCTCTCTCCACAGCTTGTAGATGGCCACCATCTCCTTATGTCCTCACATGACAGATTAAAGTCCCACCCTTGTGATTTTATTTTACCTTAATTATTTCCTCAGAGGCTCCCTCTCCAAGTACAGCCACACTGGGGTTAAGGTGAATTTTGAGGGAACACAAACAGTCAGTCCATAACAGTTTTACCTAATTGAACATTCTTTTGTGTTTTTTCAACTTGTCACTCTGTGGATCATTTGGAATATCATCTCCTGAACTATTTTTCCAATTACTGATTCTCTCTTCAGATCCTCTTGTATATATCCATTGAGTTTTTTTTCTTTTAAGATTTTATTTATTTATTTGAGAGAGAGAGAGTGAGTGAGAGAGAGCATGAGAGGGGAGAGGGGCAGAGGGAGAAGCAGACTCCCTGCTGAGCAGGGAGCCCGATGTGGGGTTCCATGCAGGGCTCGATGTGGGGCTTGGTCCCAGGACCCAGGGATCATGACCTGAGCCGAAGGCAGATGCTTAACCGACTGAGCCACCCAGGCACCCCCTTCTACTGAGTTTTTAATTTGAACTATCATACCATTCTAGACTTCCAATTTAGTTCTCCTTTACATTTTCCACTTCTCTAACAAAAGCTTCAATTCTGTCCTATATCATTTTAAAAATTTTAAGATTAGATTTTTAAGGCCTGAGTTTGGTAATTTCATTAATGTGAATCTTATGGGATCTGTCTCCATTGTGTATTGTTTTTCGTGACAATCACACTTTCTGTCCAGTTTGTGTTTTGCTAATTCTAATAAAATTACAAATATTTTAAACTTAGTTGAGAATTAACCAAAATTTCTCTCCCAAGATCTTTTAGTTTTGCTGATAGGTAATTTATGAATCAAATTTAATCTCATGTCAAGGGTTTCTGTGATTGAAATTTAGCCTCAGGCGTTGGTGGAGGTTGGTGTGTTTTGAGGATACCTTTGCTCCTATGAATCTGCACCCCAGATTCAAAACCCAGTAGGTGGGTGCTAATGAGCCTGTCCCCCTGTTTTGCAGATACTGTGCTCTAATTTTGGCCCCATAAGGCCCCTGAAGCTGTCAAAGGTGCTACTTAGAATCTTATGCTTTCAGTTTTCTCCTGAATAATTGGCTGCCACTGTCGAAAAGGGGACTCTGAATGTCACGTTTACTTCTCAGGTTTTTCTCCTCCAGGTGCTTGGCCCAATAATTCTTCATCACCTTATAATGTCTTTCATGCCTCCAAGAGTATTTTATAAAATATTTTCTTCGCATTTTCTGGTTGGCTTTACTAGAATGGTCCCCATGCTCTAGTTAGTCAGCAGAATCAGAAGCCCTCAATAAAAGTCCTCAGTTTTAAAGCTGTGTTGCCAAAGAAAGTAAAATCAGCAAGTGTAACAATCAGACACCGGGTACATCAATAAGAAGTGGATTGTTAGAGCATCCTCCACAATGACCTTTGCAGATAATGTCATGAATGGCAAGAAAGAGTTGCAAACAAGTAACAATATGGACACTAACAATGTTCGGTGATCACTTACTTTGTGCCTGTCAGCCTTCCAAGAGCTCATGTTGCAGTTTCTCTTTTAACTAAAGGAAACAATGAGTCAGGACTGATATCCCTAGAGAGGGTTTCTGGTCACACCTCACAAAGGCTGTGCATAGTTGATGACAGGACTCAAGCTCAGCTTCTCTGATCCCAGAGCCCTCACTTTGAACAATTACACCACAATTTCCAGAAGGCAGGTTCAGTGACCAGAGGGTTGACATGCATGAGAGTCTCTGTGAGAACAGATTTGCCCATAAGAGTCTCATTCTGCAGGAGTGTGATGTGCAATGGATCTGTGGTTTTCATTTTTTTCCTTTCAAATACAGTTTTTTATCATGATTATAATGTCCTATCTTGGACTGGGTATGTTGTGGATTAAATCATCAGGGTGCCAGATATGATAAAAAGTATGGTTTATATTCCAGCTACCAGTTCATTGTGTATCTGGTGGTGTTTTGGGAGGAGAAGTGACAGTATCTCAGGTTGGAGAGACATGTTTGGGGTTCCATGCATGGGAAGGTAGGCATTTGTGGGTGCTTTTGCTTTTTGCATATTATATACATATATTTACCAAAAATATTCACCTTGCAGTAAAATTAAATGACTCCCTACTAATCTCTGTCTCTCATACATATATACACACAACCCAGAGCCCTTATAGATATCTAAAATTCACTGCTTTAAATCATCTCTGAATTAGCTACAATGTTGCATATGGGAACAAAATGTCTTTTTACATTGTCTTAACTAAGAAAGTTGTAGTAGTATATTTAGGCTTTTAAGAAAACCTTGAGTGTGGGTGCCTGGGTGGCTCAGTTGGTTAAGCGACTGCCTTCGGCTCAGGTCATGATCCTGGAGTCCTGGGATTCCTCATCGGGCTCCCTGCTCGGCAGGGAGTCTGCTTCTCCCTCTGACCCTCCTCCCTCTCATGCTCTCTGTCTCTCATTCTCTCTCTCTTAAATAAATAAATAAAATCTTTAAAAAAAGAAAAAAAGAAAACCTTGAGTGTGAGAGTGAGCATTTTGGGTAGAACATACAAAATTGACAAATTGACCAAAGATTTTATTCTTTTTATTTGAAACAGTACTTCAAATTAACCTTAAAAAGCCAGTCTTAAATAATTTAAATATACCAGACCCAATGTACTACTTTCTTATATATTCCAAAACCACCAAAATATGTGAAGATAAGAGAAGAGCTTATCTTAAAATATTTATTTAATATATTTGTAATGTATGAAGTTATTTAACCCTGAAAAAAGAAAAGTAGTCTAAATAATTTATTTTTCTTCCAAGCTAATTATTTCTCACTCTTGGGTTCTGAGACCTATCTGCAAGGATTCTGTCTTTTAACGTTAAAAATATATATTTTCTTGGGGCGCCTGGGTGGCTCAGTGGTTAAGTGCCTGCCTTCGGCTCAGGTTATGATCCCAGGGTCCTGGGATTGAGCCCCGCATCAGGCTCCCTGCTCGGCGGGAAGCTTGCTTCTCCCTCTCCCACTCCCCCTGCTTGTGTTCCCTCTCTTGCTGTGTCTCTCTCTGTCAAATAAATAAATAAAATCTTTAAAAAATATATATGTATATATTTTCTTAAAGGATAAGTTAAGAAGAGTGAAAAAAATAATAGAAAAAAGTTTTATTTAGCAAGTTTTTAAACACAAAAATGAGCAAGAGCAATTATAATTTATTAGATACATGGGTAATGTCTTTGGGACTAACACGGCGCAAAATGAGTATAGTACTCCAAAATGAGTCCAATACTCTAAAGAAGAATAAATAGCTTGAAAATGATGGAGGTGATGAGTAACTTGATTAGTCAAGGAAGGACCTCTGGAAGTATTTAATTGGACAGTTGTGTCTGTAATCTGGAGTTAGTATGGAGTTGGAGGCAGAGAAGATTTATATTGGTTATCACTCTGCCTTTAGGGTTGGAATCTATTAGGTAACACATATCTAGAGAAATTAGATGTCTCCAGTGTAAGACAGGACGATCCCAGGAGTGATAGAAAACAGGGCTGTTGGAATCCCATCAGTGTAACGTCAAGGTGACCTATGACTCATTTATGTCTGTATGTCATTATTTAGTTAGAATAGTTGGGACTCAAAGTGTCCTGTTGTTGTTAAATATAACTCTATATTTGGTTTTTAATAAGTGAAGAATGAAAGGAAATATATTGCCTGAGAGTGAAAAAATAAAATCGCAAATATTATACAAGCAATATGATGAAACAGATGAAACATAAATGAACCTCATTTAAGATCAAGTGTATATTATAAAAAATTCAACAGAGAATGTTGTTATTCACAATCCTTACTATAAACTATAGTATCCAAACTGTTTTGCTAAGGTGCGTTATAAGATTTCTTTAATCTTGTTTTTTATTTCCTACTTCAAAAGAGTAAAAAATATATGTTGGCTATGCAAGTTTTTATCAATGGGATTTATTATTTAAAGTTTCATATATTCTTGATGTATATCTAATCATTGTTCCAGATGGAAATCAGAGAGGGAGAGTTTTCATCTTAAAGTTATCTTATCTGTGAGTGAAAATACTTTAATCTATGGTAGAACATATGAAACGTGAATTATAGCATTTCTGAATAAAATCACAAGTTAATCAAATGGCTAATATTTATGCTCCTGCACACAGCTCAGATCTGTGAAGGAGCTTAGTATCCATAGCAACTATCATAGCATAGCAGTCTGCTTTTTTCCCATACCACTTTTTATGTTTTGTTTTGTTTTAGATTAAGAAGAATTCCCTAGGCTTATTGTTAATATTTTGTGCTAACAAACTACTGAAGCAGGGAAAGGATCTTGCTAGCAACTGTGTTTGAGATTAACTTCTGAAAAATTAATTTGCTAAAGACAAGAGTTAAAGCCACATGGTTGCAATAAATACAACACAATCAAATATATGAAATTTATAGAGTCATTAAAAAGGTCAAATTTAAAATCACCAGCTGTGAATCTAATTGGAAAAAAAGCATTGATTTCTTTATAGTTTTCTGAGCAATTGGATGTGTAAAAACATGCATTAGACAGGAAAACCAATTGACGCTAATTCATTACAGCTACTCAATATATTTACAAAAATAATATACCTGTCTAGGAATCTTTGATCCAAAATCGATGTTAATCCTTTTTACTTATTTATTTTTTTGAAGTTTAAATTTCCCCAGAAGGGAAAATACCATGATTAAAAAGTAAATCTTTGAGAATATACAGGGTAAATGTATAACGTAGTCTTTTATATTCCTACAGAGCTGAGATGGAATTAATGGTTTCCAATGTGACGATAATGATACTGTTTGTCACTTTCTTTATTTTGAAAAACACTTTAAGACCAGCTGACTAATGAAGTGGGAATCATGTCACATAATTTATCGGAGAAGAGAAATAAATGTGTTTATTTCCTTTTATCTATCATACAAATACCTTAGACCAGTTGTTGTCCAACATTAGCCCCCCTTAGGGTCACAGAAGGGCTTGTTAAATCTCAGATGGCAATCTGTCTCCCACTCCCCATGATTTAGCTTTAGGAGGTCTGAGGTGAGACCTCACTTGTGGCCTACTTCCTTAGGTGGCTTAACCTCTAATTATTAATTTTTCTTCGTATTAATTGAAAATATTTCCCTGAAATTTCTTTTTAGTCTTCTATTTTTGAAGTTTAAATTATTACATTTTCATGGGTTACTGTGAATTCCAAATTTCTCCATATAAGACCTTTTGAAGCTCCCACCACACATTTCAACCTTATTTGCTTCGTTTACATGATATTGACCATTTGTTATTGTGATCTGATCTTGCTATTTCCCACAAATCTAAATGTTATGAAACACCTGATATAGTACCTTCCACATAAACACATTGACCTTCTGTGATTCCCATAAGAAAATCTGACTTTTCTAATTTCAAGATATGTATGTTGTAAGTACATTCTGCCTTTGCTTCTTAACGTTCTCTTAAATATTCCAGATGTTCTGGAAATAAATTGAATTGCACCTAGAGTAAAAAAAAGTCCATTGGTTTTTTTGATTGGTGTTGAAGGAATCTAAATTTCTATCACAACATATTAGTCTAAACTGCCTAGTACTCATTATTTTAAAATAGATATTTTTCTTCCAATGTAACCAATGGGTATTATACCTGAACAAGGATTATGCTTTTGTTAGGCAGGCTCAAGGCCAAGCTGTTGAAACACACAGACCACAAAATACAAAAGCTTCCTTTTCTCTAATGCAAGGATCTAGAGTAGACTCTGTGTCAGCAAGCCTTTCAAGAACCCTCTCTGGCAGGGAGGCTCTGGCATTCTTAACATGTAGTTCCCATCTCTGCATCTAAAGCAACCACGCCAGGTGTCCCCAAAGGCAGCTCACCAGTGTCTACGTCCAAACCAGACAGACCTGAAAGGAGCATGGAGGGCAAGATAGAACATCCACATGCATAAGGACCTGAAGTAGAAGCTGTACACATTTGTTTTACAGCCTATTGGTCAACATTTACTCATATGTTCATCTCTAGTGACAAAGAAAGTGTTGGATCTCGGACACTGGTGCACATCCTGTGGAGGAGGCGCTGGGTTCCCTTGGCTCTGGACTACTTTTTTCAAAGATTTTTGTATATTGAATAGCCTTGGGAGGTAAAGAGAATGTCTACCCATAAGACCAAGTTCAGGCATACTTGCTGCCCCTTAGCTCTTAGCTTCCTAAACTCTGGGTTCTGTTTCTGTAACTCAGTTCCCTGTGTGTGTTGTGTTATCCAGCCCTCCTCATACAACCCTGTGGGGATGGAGGTACAGGGAACTGCCAGAGAAAAAGCTTATTCTATAGATAGTGTTACTGCCTTCTACCAGCATCTGTCAAACTGTGGTGGGCTCACTTGCTAGCCTAAGTAGAGTAGAATCCCAGCCCCTTCAGGATTGTTGAGTTTTGGAGATGATGATTCGATGGTGACAAAAACATGGCTTTGTGGAAAAGACAAGAGGAGGGCATCATAAGCCGATTAATGATGACGGAGATCTCTTCAAAATGAGGCTTCCCTTAGATTCTCAGGGAATATCTCAGAGAGAGAATGGACTCATTATTTACATCCTCCTTGTGGACAGTTTTACCTACAATGGCAGCAATTCAATTAGAAAAAAATCACATAGAATTTGTACCTAACTTTAGCTGAAATCAGTGATGCACCCACAGCTCACTGGCCTGGGTGGTTTTGAGGATAGATTTGTGCTAGATTTGGTCCTTGTAGCCCATGGTCAAATTTTATAATCTCTAATATTCCAGATTGATTAATAATATTATCTAATAGAATAATATCTGATTAATGTCTCAGGCCAAGTTCAATGCTCAATACAGAAATTCAAGGGGAAAGTCACCTGGCTGAAGGGGTAGGATCAGGTAGTTATGGGATTCTTCTACCTGGCTAGGTCTGGGACCCTGAGGGCATGATTGAGGTCGACATTGCAAGGTCGCCCCATTGGGATGCTTGGGGTTCTCTTGATAGTAGTGTAAGAAAATACCAAATAAGAAAAATTTAGGGGATTTGGTACCAGCTCTGTCAAGCCAATGGAATGCTGCATTCATTGGGAAGTTAGCCAGAGGCAAGCGGATATAAAAACCAGGGTTGAATATTTTTGTGGACAGTCCTCCTGGGGTCTCACATTTTAGCACATTTTGCAAGCAGCATATGTCAATAACTGCCTTTTTTTCGGGGCTATTTTTTAAAGATGTTTGTTTATTAAACAGCTTCAGAAGACAGAGTGCCCTAATGCAATAGGACTGGAGTCCTTATAGGAAGAAGAGGGAAGACCACATGAACCCCTGGGGAGAAGGAGGCCATCTACAAGCTGAGGAGAGAGGCCTCAGAAGAAACCAATCTTGTTCTTGGGCACCTTGAACTTGGGCTTTTAGCCCCAGAACTAAGAAAATAAATTTCTGTTGTTTAAGCCACCCAATCTGTGGTCCTTTGCTATGGTGGTTGTGGAAAACTAATACATCTGGACACTGCAATTGGTATGAGTAATAAAGTCCTTTTGTCTCTGGTCCAGGAGACTCATGTTTTTGTTTTTGTGTTTGTACTCTTAACATCAATCCAGGCTAAACTCTAAGTAAGATACTACCTCAGACATTCACAGTTTTGGTCAAAGAAAGCTAGAAGTATAATCTCTAGCTGTGTGACCATATGACCAAAACAGTTTGGGATGGAAGAAGGCTGTTATTACTAAAATGAGGAAGGTTAGAGGGTGCCTGGCTTACTCAGTCAGGAGAGCATCTGATTCTTGATCTTGGGGTCGTGAGTTCGAGCCCCATGTAGGGTGTAGAGATTATTTAAACATAAGTAAGTAAGAAAGTAACTAAGTAAATAAATAATTAATAAAATGAGGAGGGTTAGAACAGACCCTGGGGCTGCGGGCTGGTAAGCAGAATAATAAAAGTGATAATAGTGGAAATAAACGAGAACAATAATGATGTCATAAGGATGAAGATGGAGTGTATATTTACTTACTTAACCATTTAAAATATTACAACCATATTCTAAATTAGCATTTCCCAGTGTTTATTCTGAAGATCAAACCAGAAGTTTCTGGGTTAGGCAATGTTAAATAGTGACTTCATTAAGAGCGTTCAGAGGCTTTAATATGCTAATGATTGTTTCCTCTCTGAGATAGCTACAGTGATAATTGCCCCTAACATTTTCATTGAAACTGACATATTAATATCCCATGGTCATACTTCGAAAAACTCTCTTCAATTGCACAGAATTATAGTCCAATGTCTTCATCTATGATTTAGTAAACTGATGACTTTATAATTAACTTGATTTAAAGCTATGTGCTGATAGAATAAAACATGGGATCCATTTATTGGTTTCCATATGAATGGTTTTTCCAGGATAATACATTTTTTTTCAAAACTGGCATAAATTTAATGTAAATAAAGGTTCAATGTCATGTAAAAAATATATACAATACTTCATATATTTTTTATATTTTATTTAGCATATTTATCTAAAACGAATTTGATACTAGTGAACTCTTAATACTAAATAATTTATTACCAAAATATTAAGATTATCCAGGGCGCCTGGGTGGCTCAGTTGGTTAGGCGACTGCCTTCAGCTCAGGTCATGATCCTGGAGTCCCGGGATCGAGTCCCGCATCGGGCTCCCTGCTCGGCAGGGAGTCTGCTTCTCCCTCTGACCCTCCCCCCTCTCATGCTCTCTGTCTCTCATTCTCTCTCTCTCAAATAAATAAATTTAAAAAAAAATTAAGATTATCCAGAGTATTAATATTTTAATAAACAATTGTACCTATCTATTGATACAGAGATATTGTATCTACCTATCTACTGATAGATAGATATTGTATCTATCTACCTTTAAATAGATAGATAGATACATAGAATCTTAGATAAAATTTTTGGGACAATCATTTAAATGAGATGTGTCAAGCAAAAACTATTCCTTGAAAATATTCTAATTTTTTGTAAAAGTGTATATATTCAAAATAATTCTCTTGATTTTTTTTTTAAGGCACCACCACATCTAAGTTGACAACATCATCATTAATAGGTAAATTATAAGGTTTTGGGTACAGGCCCATCATGAGTCAGGTTTTCTTCATTCATTGTTTGAGATACCATTGTCCCCTTTCCCCACTCAAGAGGAAATTTAAATGTTGCATAGAAAAGTGTACCTGGAATAAAAGTGCCTGAAAATGGAAAATACACATAGTTTGCTATGATTCTGCTGGTGATGGTGGCTGTGTGGGGCAGGGGTGGGCCACAGAATAATGGACTTCCAAAAATGTCCTGGTGTTGATCCCCAGAACCTGAACCCCAGAATCAAAAGGGGATTAAGGTTGCTAATCAACTAGCCTTCAGGAGATTATTCTGGGTTATCCAGGTGGGGCTAATAAATCACCAGAGTCTTAAATGGGAGAGAGGGAGGCCCAAGGCCCTCCCTCATAGTTCTGCCATGTGACAAAGACTTCCCCTGGTTGTGGCGGCTGGACGAGGCAGGCAGCCTCCAGGAGCTGGAAAGGGCAAGAAAACACCTCCCCGAGCCTCCAAAAGGGAACACAGCCCTGCTGACATCTTGACTTCAGGCTGGCAAGACTCATTTCAGAATTCCAACTTCCAGATTGATAAGGTAAAGCATTCGTAGTTTTTTGGTTTTTTTTTTTAAGATTTTATTTATTTATTTGACAGAGAGAGAGCAGGAACACAAGTAGGGGGAGTGGGAGAGAGAGAAGCAGACTTCCCAGGGAGCAGAGAGCCCGATGCAGGGCTCGATCCCAGGACGCTGGGATCATGACCTGAGCCGAAGGCAGGCGCTTAATGACTGAGCCACGAGGCGCCCCTGCATTTGTGTTGTTTTAAGCCAATAAAGTTTTGGTAATTTGTGATAGCAACAATAGGAAACTAATACAGCATAAACTATCAGGTTTGCTTTAGAAACATCAGTGCATCCTATCCTCCTCTTCCTCTGTGTTATTGTGCAAATAGGGTTCCTTTACAAAAAAAAGAATTGTATGTGTACTTTAGGCAGAAATGAATAAAGGTATTCATAACATAAATGGCCCAGAAGACCAAACAGCACTGTATCTCAGGAAGACCGTGTCTCCATCCTCACCCATCTCTGCCTACTTCTTTCTCTTTCCTTGCGGCTTTTCCACCTTGACCTTCCATCCACTACCTACTCAATTTGAGAAACAGTCATGACCCTCACTCAACTCTCAAATAAAAGTAGGTGTTTTGATTGAAGAATTTGGTCTGAAGTCCTGCCTTAATCAATATTAACCAGTGACTGGGAGAACCAACCAGACAGTTGTTTTGTTATATAGTGATCACACCTCTTTACAGCGAAAAGTCTGTCTTTCAGAATGATAAAACTAGAGTCAATGATTGTTGGGCATTTTCCCCCAATATTTTCTGTGGCAATCAGCAGCTACATTATGAACTTTTCTTTAAAACAGAGGCTCTGAATGCAGTAGCACTTAAAAGCTGATAGGAAAGGATTCATCAAAGAAAACCTGATAAAGGGTTTTTGCCTAATCTGCAATTAGCAACTTCGTTCAAACGTCTTTCTTGACCTTCCTGCTTCACGGCAAGTAAAAAAATGTAATCCTTTCTTCAGCTCCAGCAACTGTCTCATTAAGGTGTCTGACTGTGATAATCTTACTATAGTGAGAACATTTTGCAAATCTCTTTCCATTCACTGGCAGTTTCTTAACCAGACAGAGGACCTGGACCACTTAAATGACAATTTTCTCAAGCCCTCATTTTAACATCAATAATTCAGCTCCTTCCATGTTTCTGGATTTTGCCTGTTTTTTTGACTTTCTATATGAAGACATGAATTGTTCCCTTCATTGCTTACTAATTCTTTCCTGAAATCGACCACAACTTTCTATGCTGCAGATGTTTAGCAATTGGATGAAATAAAAATAATCAAGAAACAACTTACAGATTCAACTCTTATACATTAAAAAACAAAAACAAACATTTGCTTATTTTAAAACTTACGTATGTTTAGAAGATTGTATGTTTAGAAGATGGTCTGTATACTGCATTTCGTGCATAATACCTAATGTTCTAAGTTCTTTAAATATCTCATCATTTGTAATCATCAAAATCTGTGAAAGCTCTTTTATAAATCTATAATGTTAAATATTACATTCTATACTGAATAATAGCAAAAATGATTTTATTGATCATCAGCTCCAGTGTCTCAGTTAAGACTTTGCTCATTTTACATAACATGAAAAGTTGAGTCAACATTTTTTTTTTTTAAATTTTATTTATTTATTTGAGAAAGAAAGATATAGCGAGAGAGAGAGAGCGCACAAGCAGTGGAGAGGGGCAGAGGGAGAGAGACAAGCAGACTCCCTGCTGAACAGGGAGCCCAATTCGGGGCTCCATCCCAGGACCCTGGGATCATGACCTGAGCTGAAGGCAAACACTTAATCACAGGTGCTCCTGAGTAAATGTATTTTAAAATAAGATCTACATGGGCGCCTGGGTGGCTCAGATGGTTAAGCATCTGCCTTCGGCTCAGGTCATGATCTCAGGGTCCTGGGATCGAGTCCCGCATCGGGCTCCCTGCTCCTTGGGAGCCTGCTTCTCCCTCTGCCTTTCTCTCTCGCTCTGTCTCTCATGAATAAAAAAAAAAAAAATCTTTAAAAAAAAAAATAAAATAAGATCTACATGATTGATAATTCGTGGTTTAAAATATATCTTTAATTGTTTTTGAGCAGTAATCAGTATACTCTTCTTTGATGTACCTTAATGCCTTAATTGTGGTATATGACCCCAAATCATCATAGGTGTTTTTTTTTAATCTAAAAATCAGTGCAATTGGGAAGTGTTATGACTTGATAGCTAGAACTAGCAGATTCTTCATATCAAAAATATTTAGAATAAAGGTAAAACCAGCCTGTGTTAAGGCTAGTATAGAAGGTCCCAGCATATGTGTCATACAAGAAGAGCAGTCTGTGAGACCCAGCACACACTGGTTAAATTTTTCTATGGGACAGAATATGGCCCTAGACTCACAGAGTAAAAGTGGCCTCCCCCGGCTTTGCATTTGGTACAACTCTGCAGACACAAATCAGTGTTGTAAGATTTATTCCACAAACATTTATTAAAAACCTATTATGTGCCAACACTGTGCTAATTGTTTAAAAATGAAATTAAGATTCTTTTGCTTCCTGGGACAAACTCCTTTAGTGAATTCCTACGTAAGTTGAGTCCTTTTTATTTCAATATCCCTGTAGCTGATCACTCTTAATACCTGGCCTTCCAAAGTGTTGTCCTGGTCTTTCCAGTGACCTTTCCTCTCCTATATTGCCTATTATCTGTCTATTGAGCTGCTCAGGCAGGAATTTTTGTTGGTTTTGTTCATTGCTGTATCTCTAACACCAAGAACAGTGTTTAGAGTATCCTAGACTCAAGTATTTTGGAAATGAATGAATGAAAAATAGCACCAACTTATCCAATTTATTTCAATAAACATTTATCAAGTGTCCATACAACATTTCTGCATATGAAAATACTCAATGCATTCTGACTTAAGACCAATCAGTCTTAAATAAAGGATTGTGAAGTAGGATGAAGCAAGAGGAAAGGAGATGTTGAATCTGAATTGTACAAAAGATATTGCTTCTAGTTTCAATACAGAAAGTAAAAAGGATAATGTAGCCTTTTCAGAGGAAGGAAATGGATGAAAGGCATGAGGTCTCCCTCCATTTGTGCTTTCTCTTCTAGGCCATGTCTAAGAGTACTGTGTCCTTTATAATTCAGGCTCTTCATGATACATTTTCAAGCTATATAAAAATAACTGGATATACTATGGATTCCATTTCCATTTTTAGCTCACAGACCCTTCATCCATCCGTCCATCCATCCATCCATCCATTACAAAAATATTAAGAAGCATCTACATTGAACCAAGGCATTATACCTCAATATAATATAATTAAAGAAAATTAAAATGAAAAAATATACACTGGATTTTAAGGTATGTTCTCCATCCCCAAAGAAAACTTCCTACTTAACAGCACAGTTTTACAGCTTAAATAAGGTCTTGCCCCCAATTCTAAAGTCTTAGTAAAACATAGACTCATACATTCCACTATTGATGTATGACCAAAATAGAAACTGTTTAATTCCTGTTTTGAATAAAAATAATTTGAGAAGATTTAGAATATATTTACATATTGCTTGAGTAAGGTGGTACAGTAAACCACCTTAATGCATCCTATTGTGTTTAGCCTCACTCATCATGAATAGTATGCTGCTGATTTGGAGAATATGGATGGCTTTCAGCTCTGAATAGGGCAGCTGTTCTATTTTTATTCTGGAACCAACCTAAATAACACATATTTCATACTTAGAGTTAATACTGAGCTGAGCTGAATTCAAACTACTGAGTGGAGGTGAACAGTCTCATTTTTCTTTATACCAGACTCTTATCAATTCCTTGATACATTCAGAAAATGAGCTTAGCAAAATCTATACCTTCTTCATTGTGTCTCTGAATCTGTCTCTGTCACACACACAGATACACACACCCATATGCATATATTACACTGGAGTTATAAGTTTCTAAATATAAGAAAGGCTAAAATGGAGAAAATTAAAATAAAAGGTCCTTAAGAACTCCTGCAGCAGATGCCTGAAAACACTGATAGTCCCGAACCCTATGTATACTATGTTTTTTCCTATACATGCATACCTATGTTAACATTTAATTTATAAATTGGGCACAGTAAGAGATCAACGATAGCTAATAATAAAATAGAACAATTGTAACAATATACTGGAACAAAATGTATGTGGTTGTGGTCTCCCAAAATACCCTAATATGCTGTGCTCATCCTTCTTTTTGTGGTGATGTGAGATGATACAATTCCTATATGATGAGATGAGGTGAGGTGAAGGACGTAGGCATTGAGATGTAGCATTAGGCCCCTATTGATCTTCTGACATAGTCCAGGACTGCAGTTGACTTGGGGTAACAAACTGGGGGAAGCAAAACCTCCGTAAGCAAGGGACTCCTGTACTGTTATAATAATATTACTATTATTATTACATTCTTTCTTTTTTTTTTTTAAGATTTTATTTATTTATTTGCGAGAGAGAATGAGAGACAGAGAGCACGAGAGGGAGGAGGGTCAGAGGGAGAAGCAGACCCCCCGCCGAGCAGGGAGCCCGATGCGGGACTCGATCCCGGGACTCCAGGATCATGACCTGAGCCGAAGGCAGTCGCTCAACCGACTGAGCCACCCAGGCGCCCTTATTACATTATTTCTAATAGCTCTGCTAGTACTGACAATAGAAATACTACCATTTCTCAAGTGGAAGGTAACACTGGCCAATCCCTTAGTTCTTATATTCACAATTGTAGTTCATGTATCAACATAGTTCAGTGTTATTCAATATGAATATACAATTTGTTATGTTCCAGGACTTTAAGTCTATCTCAGTCTATCCAATGCCTGCTAAGAGTTTGTAATTCAGCTGAAGAGATCCAAAAGTTGCCTGTAACAGAATGAAAGTATACTCTAAAGCAAGTGTGATTCAGTGTCAGAATCAGTAATGAAGACAGTAAATGATGATGTTTGGGGGAGTAGGATATTAACGAGGACCTAACATTGGGGAGAGCGTCAGGCAGGAAATGGGGTCAGGTAACTAATGGAGGATACTGAGGGTTTTAATTCCTGGAGGAAACGGAGAGGGTATTATTACTATGAATTAATTAGAAGTCTTATTGAAAATATGTGTAAAATAAACAAATAAACTTGTTAAATACATAAAACAAATAAATGACTTATTTTTAATGACTGAGCCACCAAGGTGCCCCAACAAATGACTTATTTTTATTATAATTAGGGAAAGTAGGGCTGTTTCATCAGATCCAAACACCCTAATTTGGGAATTGGAGAGTATTCAGTGACCTAGATTGGAGCATGCACCACCCTTGCATTTCTCCTTTAGCCTCTGCACATAAGCTTCATTAATTTTTTTCTCTGCAGATTTGCGTGCTCTGCTTCTTGGTCACACAATGCCTGCTTGAGAATTTCAGGTTATTGTTGTATAAACATTCTCAGATTCATACCAATCAGGCCATCATAAAATACTTGTCGAAGTAAGATTAAGTGTTGGACATTTGGGAAAATCTTCCTATCACACAATGATCAAAATGCAATCATTTAGATATAGATTAAGCTTAATTATCATATCATTGCCTCATGTGGGATATTATTATCTATTAAATGCAACTTTGCCCTTGGTAAAATAACTTCAAAGCAAATTCTTCAAGAAGTGCTATCTTTGTCCCCATAAGTGCTTTCTGAATCATTTGTCTCTGATACATGAAACATCAGAATTTCAAGGTTTTGTAAAGAAACAAGAATGAGTGAGGTCTAAGCAGCATTAGGAAACATTGTTGAACATTTTACTTCAAGTGCTGAGGGGTAATGATGGTTTTGAAAGAGGAAATAAAGTTTCATAGCCTGTATTTGATTGAATATAAACTTACTACAGCACTGAAAAAGTGTGAGTATATGTTTGCCATAAGTCATTCTCTCATCTTGAAAATTTGACTACTGACCATAAATGATCTTAGACAGAATTATGTAGGAAGGAAAGTTGTTCTGTAGACATTCTAATTGTCTTTATCCCATCCTGAAACTTCTTTCGTTTCCACTCCAGGACCCTAGTAGAATTTCTTAACTGTGCCAACTTTCTTGGGCCTCCCTGGATTATATTCTAAAAACACATACTTTTGGTTTCTCTTTCTACTGAAAAAATGCCTTTCTCCTACTACCTAAATGTCTGTTAGGATGTTGTATTACTACAAAAACTTTAAGTAAGCATTCAATTACTTAAAACTACTTAGGATAGCTTCTCTTCTTTCTCAAACCCACCACACCCCTTATGTCCACATAAGTGAATACAGGTCTCCAAATAGTGGTTCAATGGCTTACTTTTATAATGTACATACACATGATGAAAGATCTATAAAACATACCTGGAATAGACGTATGACCTTGATAAACATCATTCATTTAAACCAAATATGAAATTAATTCTCCACTTTCCCCTAATCTCTTTTTCTAGATCTAATTGTTGGTCCGAGGTCCAACAGAATTTTACATATCTTACCCTGAATTGATAAATTAACTGTGTGATGTCGCCCAACAGAGCATGGCTACTTGTAATTAGAAGGCAAAGAAGCAGATAATGGTACTAATATGTTATTAGCAATTTTGGGGAGAGGGATTGATTTTGACAAAGGAAAAAGACATGCATCAGTTGAGAGTGCTAGTCACTGAGCAATTGGGAAGTGTAAGCTATTCTGGATAGGAAAATAAATTTTCTGGAGAAAAGGTGGGAAGCTGGAGACACCTCTTGATACGCTAGAACTGTTTGCCACACTTGTTCATTCTTTCTTAGTGCCTTCTGTTTAGGACTTGGACATTGCTGCCATATAAGCATATGAGATGGGTCAACAATAATTATAATCAGAAATCCAGTTCAGGCCAAGTTGGAGTAAGAGGGGACTGGGTTTGCCCTCCTGCCTGAAATCAGTAAAAATCAGGACAAGATATAGAAATAGCAGTTTTCAAGCCATTTGACATCAGGCAACTGAAGATGATCATTCATGAGAGGAGGAAAACCAAATGAAGCAAACCCTATAATTGCTCCAACTTTGTGACTTAAAAGAATCTCTAAGCCATTACCAAATTCTATACTTTAAACATGTGCAGTTTATTTTATGCCTATTATATCCCAGCAAAGCTCTTAAAAACAATTATCAAATATTTATCATACATCTACCACATACCACATTCACTATAGATTCTCATTGAATTTCTCCATAATTTATGAGCATCACTTCTGAGTTGACCTAATTTTGCCATGTAACTTATATTCATTTCACAGTTGGGTGAACAGGGGTTTGGTGGGTGTAATTATGTATCTCGCCCCAGGTCAGATAGCTAGGTAAGGCAAGTATCAAACTTAGAAATATGGAGGCTGGGCTATAAACCCTGAGCTGAATTTTTAAAATAGAACACTTCCAGCTGAATTACTTATGAAACTGTTAAATGTTGATTCCTAGTTTCTACCTATGGCCTACTGAATCTTGAGCTAAAGTTAGGATTTCTAATCTTAACCAGTGTCTGCATTTTTAAACAGTTATCCTTGTGAATCTTATATGTACTAAGTACATTAAGCCATTCAGTAGAAACTTTTCCCATTGCCTCTGTTATTGGTTCAATATATTGCGTACAGTTGACTATTTCAAGTAAAGCCACAATAAAGAGAGCTATACACCCCAATTGTGAGCTTATGAGGCCAAGTCCAATGCTGATACAGAGACATCAGTTCAATCTCTTTGATTTTTGTTTGGTACCCTCTCCTCAAGTTATTCTGATGACAATGTGCCATTAAAACAACAACAAAAATAAAATGTGAAAAAAAACAATTCAATGTCTTTTTGTCCAGCTTAATTTTTTTCTTTTATTTTTTTCCAGCATTGTGAGATAATTGACATAAAGCACCATGCAAGTTTAAGGAGCATGAAGTGTTGATTTGATACATTGATATATTGCAAAATGATTACCACCATAGCGTTAGCTAACACATTCATTCATCCTTGAGTCAGTGGGTCATTTTATTTTATTTTATTTTATTTTTTTGAAGATTTTATTTATTTATGTGTCAGAGAGAGAGAGGGAGAGTGTGAGTGATCACACAAGCAGGGGGAGCGGCCTGCAGAAGGAGAGGGAGAAGCAGGCTCCCTGCTCAGTGGGGAGCAGGAGTGGCGCTCGATCCCAAGACCCTGGGATCATGACCTGAGCCGAAGGCAGATGCTTAACCAATTGAGCCACCCAGGCATCCCTCAGTGGGTCATTTTAAAAATTCATTTTTTATCTACGATTAACCTGCAACATACTATTATCCTTAAGAGAGCTCAAATAAATAATTTTGTTTTTAAAGGAAGAAGGGACATGAAGCTGATAAGATGGGCTGTCTGCTGTTGTTTCTGCTATCTTTGCTATATTTGTGGGTAAGTTTGCTCTGCATTTCAACTTCTTCACACTTAAAATCAAAGTGTCACATTTCAATTATGCTATTCAATAAGGTAGACATTAGCCATATGCAACTACTTGAGTTAAAATTAAATTAAAAATTCAGTTTCTCATGTGCACTAACCACTTTTTTTGTGCTCAATAGCCATATGAGACTAGCTTCTCTATTGGGTAGTGAAGATTTTAGAATATTTCCATTACCACAGAAATTTCTTGAATTACTATAGAGTTATTGCCCCCCTCTCTGCATATGTTGTACAATAATTTATGCCTGGCTTATCATTAAGACAGACATATACCATATAAAATTTTACATACAAAATGGAAAAATCATTTTTTAAGTCTCTTTATAATTTTAAGCCAAAGCTCCTTGAGACCAGCTTTGAATTACACTGTCATCTTTGGAATCAAACTGCCCAAAGGATGACACTGTAACAAAAAAAGATATTTAATTACTACCCATTTTCTTACTTTCTGCAGTCTAACACTCCTAGCAGAATGAAGAATATTATTTCCTAATTTCCAACTGGAAGTCTTTTCTTGAGAAACATTTCTCTATTCCTTCCGTTTTCTTGTTTTTTTTTTCTTTACTGATGATAAATACCATATTTTCAAAGACTGAAATGACTTTAGAAAATTTTTACAGTGAGGTATATAAGTGAGTATGCAATAAAAACTCAGCAGTGATAGATGTAGACCATCAGTTTTGGAATCTGCATGTGATTCTCAAAGTTATAGACACTCTTTGCCCTCAAATTGCATTTAATGTCAAACAATGCTTTTATAATAGTCTTACTGTATTCCCTTATAGAAAATGTACCCAAATGTATTAGCAATTCCTGGAGGATTTCTGAATTCTCATTTCTTTCTCCACTACTGTTATGTAATCAGGAACTTTATATAACATCATTCAATTCAACATGTAGCCATTATGGAAAAAACAGAAATCTGTTTTTAGGTTTTGATAACCTTTCTTTTGGTGACAACAGTTGGATTTAAATACTTAAATTACATAAGAGTACAGATTCAGAGACACAGAATATGTAAGGAAATACACAATTACTTATTGGTACAATTAAATATTTGTCCCTGAACTTTGATTACAAACTTTCTAAAGCTAACAACTATTGTAATTTGGCTTAACATTCTTGAATTTTCCAGCAAGGCATATTGAGATATTATGAAGAAAGGGTATGTGTAGCAAGGTCAAGTGATCATCTTCATCCCAACTAATTTTCCTTCTTGGTCAGGCTTTCACAAGGAAGTGGGAAAAATAGAATGTCATCAAAATTATTATGTCTAAGGAGACAAGGGCAAGCTTAGATCTGGCCTGGATTGGCAACAACTTTAAGGGGTTCACTTAATAATGGAGACTAAAATACAGGGACTGCCAGGCAATGACAGTGGCTATAAGATTTCTGAACTGGGAAAAATAAAGGTCATTCCTTTATAGGTATTCACTGAGAATACAGTGTTACCTATATAACTATATGCAGACATATACATATAATATATGTATGTATACAATGTGTATACAATAATCTGTATAGTTACAGAACTCAAGCCAATCTCACAAGAATTAAGATTTGGCTAAGTTTATGGAATAAATTTTATGGACTATACTATAGAGAGAATGTAATCATAGAAATAAACTATAAAAACATTTCTTCAGAAAAATATGTTCAAGTTCTGAAGGGCCTTGGGGATATCTAAAATTATCCCGTGCAGTTATTATAGGAGAAGGAAGTAGTTTGTCAACTGCATTTTCACACTTCTGTGGCATCTAGAATACTTCTTCACGGACTCATGATCATTTTCTCGCATACTATCTTATCCTCTCTTTTAAAATAATGTAGATTCAGTTTAGAGAGTCCCTGATAGGCACCGTGGCATTGTTATTATGAACAGCAAATAGTCTCATGGACTGGCAAAAAGCCTTATACTTTTAGTTCATCAATACTGGGAAATTTCTGTGAAAACCATCTTAAAATGTGTTCAGTTAAAATAAATGTAAATGATTTATAATGAAGAGTTCCTAATTAATTCCTTTGATTGGCAGTATAACATGTAAGAACTAAAGGGACCAACGTATACTGAATATCACCAGGTGATCTTTTCAAAAGTACAGTTAATTCATCTGGTTTGATGAAGACAGTGGAATCTAACATATATACCATCAAATTTTAATCTGTTGACAAACTCAGCAGTGATAACCCTCATATTTCAGTGATAGCCCTCATATTCAGCCCTCATATTTCCGATGAGGAAATTGAAGACAGTAAGTCTGAATGACTAGTCATTCAATTTCCTCATCTGAATATAAGGATATTGTGGGCAGTATTACTTACCCTGATGAACTATTTTGAAAACAGCAGATTCTCAAAAGTGGTCGTTATTATTAGTATCATTTAAACTACAAATGAAAGAAAAATATATATTAGTCTACATAAAATAAATATGACACTTTTACAAGAAATTATTGTATTCCATAGGCAATTATTACTGTAGCAAGTTTTGATTCTCACAACTTATTTGCATTTCCCCCCCACCCTTACATTTATTACTCCTTAAGCTTGGGTCTTTGGCTTTGCAAAGATTTACTGTTAATCTTTTCAAAAGTGATATACTATCAGCTTTTAATTCTCAAGTTGATTCCAAGTGACTTGATATAATTTATAAATAATCTTCCAAGAGACATTTTATTTTATTTTATTTTTTTCAAATTTTTATTTATTTATTCATGAGAGACAGAGAGAGAGAGAGAGGCAGAGGGAGAAGCAGGCTCCCAAGGAGCAGGGAGCCCGATGTGGGACTCGATCCCAGGACCCTGGGATCATGACCTGAGCCGAAGGCAGACACTTAACCATCTGAGCCACCCAGGCGCCCCCAAGAGATATTTTAGAATATTCTCAACTCAAAAGATACATTAGTACTGTGATTTTCAAATGAAAGTTAATGTGACATTTATTTACACTATGATGCTTTCAACTGAGTGGGAGAGAGAATTGGGTATAACTGCTTTTATTTCACATTAGAGAGATGTTTCATATGGATGGTAACATATGTGAAGTGTTATCCACAGCTACAATTAAATGAATATAAAGGATTTAAAAAGTAATAATTTTTAGAAAACAAAACATATCCATGGAATTATATACACTTTTGATCTTTGAAAAACATATCAAGTTACTAAGTCAAAGAAAAACTCTCAAATCAGGACAAATACATACACACACAAAAAATATCATAGGATAATCTTTTATTATAATTGGGAAAATGTTGGTGGGAAGTAGGGCTTAAGAAGATTCCAGTGTAGGATTGTTACCTGCAAAACTGACTGATTTGAGGGGCACCTGGGTGGCTCAGTCATTAAGCCTCTGCCTTTGGCTCAGGTCATGGTCCCAGGGTCCCAGGATTGAGCCCCACATTGGGCTCCCTGCTCGGCGGAAAGCCTGCTTCTGCCTCTCCCTGTTCTAAAGAGTGTTCATTTATTCGCCTTTTACTCTTAGAGGCTTCAAAAGTATATGCTTCCTTTTTAAGGAGCAAACGTGAACTTTGACTTTCTTGTAACTCAATTGCAGCATTTGCTTTACAAACAGAAAAACTGTTAGGTTCTATCTAATTGTTCAATATCCATAATGCAAGGACTTATTTATTTCTAATATGAGAACGCCACAAAGTAAAACTGAAAATGCAATTCATTTTAAAATAGTCCCTTGAATTTTTCCCTTTAAATTTCAAATTGACATTTTTACCATTGAGCTTATATTCATAAAAATGTACCCATTTTAAGTGTGTAATATACACAACCATGTAACTCCCCAGTCAAGATGCAGAATATTTCTATCAACTCACAAAACTTCTCTTAAGGCCCTTTTTATTCAGTGTTCCACCCCCATCCTTAATTCCTGGACGTCCCTGGTCTGTGTTCTTTCACCATAGATTATTTGATCTGTTCCGGAATTTCATATAAATAGAATCATAACACTTTTTTAAAGATTTTATTTATTTATTTGTCAGAGAGAGTGAGAGAGCACAAGCAGGGGGAGCGGCAGGCAGAGAGAGAAGCAGACTCCCCGCTGTGGGACTTGATCCCAGGACCCTGGGATCAGGACCTGAGCAGAAGGTGGACGCTTAACTAACTGAGCCACCCAGGCGTCCCTAAGTAGAATCACAGAATACATATTTGTCATCGTTGCTGAGTAGTTTCCAATATTTGGACATACTACAATTAGTTTATTCACTCATTGTGGATGGCCATTTACATTGTTTTGAGATTTGTTAAAAACTATCATGATTAAAGCTTCTATAAAACATATGCCTATAGGTCATTTTGCAGATCTATGTTTTCATTTTTCTTGGCTAGAGGTAGAATTGCTAGTTCATAGGTTTTGAAACTGCCATTAGTTCTCCAAAACATATATACTACTTTATGATCCCTGATGAAATTCAGTGGCCTCACTTCCTTGTCAACAGTTGCCATACTATTATGTTTGTAGCTGGTGACAGCTTTAATCTGCTTTCTTTTATTAATTCTAATCTTTTCCCATGCTGGTGGCCATTCATATCTTTTGTAAAGGTTCTAGTCTATTATTTTGCCTATTTTTTATTGGTTGCTTTTAAGATTTTTAGTACCTATACATTTAAATATTAGTATGTAATTTTAGTTCTTTAGGGGAAGAGAAGCAGCACACACACACTGTAGGATTTCTGAATTCCAAATAAGCACAAGGTGTCTACAAAAATTCTTTGATTTATCCTAGCAAACTGTAGCTAAAAACTCTAAAGACTTAGACAACCACACCTCTGGCCTTTATAAAACCTGAAGGGAGGCAGATTCTACACTCTAAGAATCCTCTTATATGAAAGGATATAGTCAGTATTTCTATCAGATCATATCAGTAATATTAAATCAGACGTTTGCTGATGGGATTCGATTTTAAAGTTCTGATTAAAATTTCCAAGGAGACTCAGTCTCCCTCTCTTTCTCTCTTTCTCTCTCTCTCTTTCTGTCACTCTGGTCTGTCGTTGTCTCTCCCCAAGAGTGGTATCTTTTAATGCTATTTTAAGAAAATATTGAAGGCCATTTCTGAGAAGTCCCAATTTCCCCTACTATATGTTAATTTTTAAAAAATATCTACTGGTAACTGATTACATATGATCAAGAAATGGATTTAGATCATGTCACTAATTCCTTATGAAAAGACTGCATACAGTATTATAGGAGTAAGGAGCACTATTCTGATCATTCAAATAGTAAACTATTGCAAAATACTTCCAAATAATTCAAATATGTATGGCATACAGGACTTAATACATAACAGGCACTTAATAAAAGTTGAATGAATAATAAATATGAACATCGAAAGTTTTTTTTTTAAATTTTACTTCTTTCTTTTGTACTTACCTATTAAAATTATCAAAGTCATCCAAAAGTTTTTGAGGTATTTCTGTATTCATTCTTTACTAATCCCAACAATAAGATATAACTGAAAAATGATGCCATTCCTGGAATTCAGAAAAATATGATCTTCATGAATCATTGGAAATTTCCAGTGGCAATAGAAATTCTGAACTGAAGGCACATGATTTAGAACACCTGTCAGTGAATGATGACTGCTCAAACAACTATGCAGCATCATCCATGATCAACTGTGCATGAACTAAATCAAGGTCGAACTCTGCCAAGACCTTCACCTCACGAGAGCAGCAAGGGTGGGACTGACTGCTGACACTGGCCTGAGACTCAGCCAAAGTGCATGAATCACAATAAGGTTCCAGTCACCACAGTCACCATTAGTCAGCAGAGGAGTGGTGCCGCCTCCTGAAAGTACGCAACTGGTTTGAAAACACCTCATGCAAAGAGATACTTGAGTTCTTTACCAATTTTGTTTTTTAAGAAAAAAAAGTACATTTATAAAATGTAAAGACCCTGAAAATGTAGTAGAAAGGAAATTGACTTTAGAGTCATCTGACCTGGGATTGCATTAATGGTATGCATCTTACTTACAAATTACCTAGTTTCTCTGAGCCCCAGTTTACTGTGCTACCACTTAGTTTAGTTGTTGTGAGGAACAGACATTGTAATTCACTTATGTAAAGTACCCATTGGACCATCAATAACTGTATGTGTTGCAGGAAAACAAACTGGAGGTGGAATAATATGAGATTCTTTTGTCATCAATCTCTTTATCTGATTGCATCTTGTTGACAATTGCTCTGTGGGAACACTCCTGGCCCTGTGCATGACTTGAGCACAGATTCCTAGTTCTTGGAATAAATTCACTAATTCTTAAGTTTCTATGCTCCAGTCTTGACTATAGGTGAAAACTCTGCAGGAGGCATGCTGTGTCTTCACAAAGGCTCTGTAAGCATTTATCTCTATATAGTCATTTAAATTTTGTATATAGTATAATCAACCAATTTGGCAAAGGGCCTTTGAAATAATGTAACATTTACCTTCTTGAGGTATCAGAACAGAATTGATGTCCATTGAGTTATTTTGTCCAATTGTATGCATCTTTTCAAATAAAGCAGGGCACTGGATTATTTTGCTATGCAGAGAGTATTGACTCAGCATTTTAACTCTAGACTTAAAAGTCCTATAAATCAGGGTGCCTGGGTGGCTCAGTCAGTTAAGCGACTGCCTTCGGCTCAGGTCATGATCCCAGGGTCCTGGGATTGAGTCCCACATCGGGCTCCCTGCTCTGCGGGAAGCCTGCTTCTCCTTCTCCCACTCCCCCTGCTTGTGTTCCCTCTCTTGCTGTGTCTCTCTGTGTCAAATAAATAAATAAAATCTTTTTAAAAAAATAATAAAAATAAAAATAAAAAGTCCTATAAATCAGTTACATCAGTGAAAATAGCAGATTAGGTATCTTCCAGGGCCCATCCCTCCACAGAAACACCAAAATATTGGGGGGGAATGTCAGAATCAATTTTGTCAGAATTCTGGAAAATAGTCAATGATTTATAGGAACAAAGAAAATGCTGAATCAAAAACAAAACAAAACAAAACAAAACCTTAAAAATGGTAGGAAATTTTTGTGTCATTTTTACTTGCTCTTGACCTAGCCCTTCATGTCAGTCTTGAAGATGGTAGCCCACATTCCCAGTGTGAGACTCTGGTCCTTGGTTTCAGAGGGAACAGAACAGACCTCACTCTCAAATAACTGTTTTTATCTGTTCTAATCTATCTGGGGATACCTAAATAACTGATGCAAGGTATTTGCCTTTCTTTCACCTAACTAGGACCTTACTCAGGGTGGAAAAGTAGTGGACATTCTTTGAGAACATTAATGATAATGAACAACCCATAGATTTATGGAGCAAAGATTACAGTTGAGGCAAATAGATTAACTGAAAACCTGTGAGGAAAATCTTAAGGAAGAGTTCATTAGTGAAATTAAGACATTGAGAAGTATCCATATAGTCTGAGGAATTTAGAAAGAATACTCATGTTTGCAGAGAGGACACATGTTCAGATATGACCTAAGAAGACTCTAAGCTTTCACCTATGGCTTATCTCTACACTTCAAGGCAAAAAGTGAAAACCCAGACAAAGCTGTAAACAGCTTGGCCAAGTGTTGATAGGTGTCTGAAAACAGAGCTAAAGCATAAGGACCATGATATTTTTCTTTCTTTTCTTCCTTCCTTCTCCTGGCACTCAAGGAAATCTCTGTCAAAACACTAGCTCAGCATAAGCTAAGGAAGAGGGACTTCAGAGATTACACATGACAAAGAATAAAGACTTTACAAAAATAGTTTAGAAAAGTCACTAAACAAATGTACAGCCCACAGCAAGCAACCACCCAAACCCTTAGGAAGGGGAAGGATCTGATTTCCAAAGTTACCACATTATAGCAACCAAAATGTCTAGTTTTCTACAAAAAATAGATAGTAAGCCGAGGACCTAGAAAATATGGCCCATTTACAGAGGAAATGAGAAAACTTTTCCTGAGGGTATTAAAGTTAATAGGCAAAAACTTTGAACCAACTATCTTAAATAAACTCAAAAAGATAAAAGAAACTATAGACAAAGGGCTAAAGGAAACATGGAGAATGATGCATAATCAAATACAGAATATTCAATAGAAATAAAAATTATAAAAAAAGAACCAGTAGAAGTTCTGGGGCTGAAAATTTTAATAATTGAAATGAAAACGTCACTAGGGATTTGCAATAGCATATTTGACCAGGCAGAAGAAGGAATCAGTGAACTTGAATATGGATCAATTGAAATAATCCAGTCTGAGGAACTGAATTAAAAAAGAGATAGAGAAAATTAAAGAGCCTATGATACCAATGAGACACTAACAAACATAGCAATATATGTATAATGGGAGTCCCAGAAGGAGAGGAGAGACTGTGGCAGAAAGACTGCTTGAAGAAATAGGGCTGAAAACTTCCTAAATTTGAAACATCAATCTGCACATCAAAAAAGCTTAAGGAATTCCATGAAGGATAAAAAGAGAGACCCACACTTACACATATTCTAATCAACTTGTTGAACGACAAAGGCAAAGAGAGAATCTTGAAAGCAGCAAGAGAGAAGTGACTTAACATAAACAAAGTATCCTCAATAAGTTTAACAGGCAATTTCTCATCAAAAGCTATCAAGGCCAGAAGAAAGTCTCATGACATGTTTAAAATGGTGACAGGAAAACAAACAAACCTGGCAACCAAGAATTCTGTGTTCATTAAAATTCTTCAAAAATGAAGGAGAAATTGAGACATTCTTAGATAATAAAAAGCTTATTTTTAATAATAAAAGTTTACTCAAAGAAATAAAAGAGAGTTCAGCATAGTAGAACTGCCCTATAAGAAATGCCAAAAGGAGTCAGTCCATCAGTCTGAAATGAAATGACAGTAGATAGTAACTTAAAGCTATTTGAAGAAATAAAGAACTCTGGTACAGTGAACCACAAAAGTAAATATAAAACCAGTATTATTGTATTTTTGGTTTCTAACTCCTCTGTTTCCTATATGATTTAAGAGACAAATGATTAAAATAATAATTGTACATCTATGTTAATGGGTATGTAATGTATAAAGGTGTATTTTGTGACAATAATATAATGGGGAACTAGATCTGTGTAGGAGCAGAGTTTTGTATGTCATCGAAGCTAAAGTGGTCAATTCAAACTAGATGGCTATGAACTTATGGTGTTAATAGTAAACCCTATGGTAAGCTCTAAAGAAAATCTAATAACTAGACCAAAAGGATATAAAAAGGGAATCAAAATGGCACATTACAAAAAAAAAATCAATTAAACAGGGAGGAAGTACTGGGGAAATGCAGACCACAAGGGGTATAGAATTATAGAAAACAAATAGCAAAATGGCAGAAATAAATTCTTCTTTGTCAATAATTCACTTATGTGTAAGTGGAACAGAAAGCTTTACAAAAAAATATGCAGATGTTCAATGCATGAAAATATTCTCATCTTCATTAGTTATTAGGGAAATGCAAATCAAAACTATAGGGAGATATTACTTTATACCCAGCAGGATGGCTAAAATTAAAAACAAAAAAAGTAGGAAGCTTTGTGAGGATGTGAGCAAAATGAAACCTTCACAAATTTTTGGAATGTAAAATGATGTAGCCACAACTGAAAAACACTTTGGTAGTTCCTCAAAAAGTTAAACACAGAATTACCATATGACTCAGCAATTATGCTTCTAGTCATATACCCCAAATAATCAAAAACAGGTACTCCATCAAATATTTATACACAATTATTCAAAGCACATTATTTCCAGTAGCCAAGATGTGGAAACACCCAAATGTCCATCAATGGATGAATGGATAAGCAAAATATGGTGTGTACATATAATAGAATATTAGTCAGCCATAAAGATTACTGAAGTACTGATACATTCTACAATGTGGATTTAGAGAGCAGAAAGTAGATGTGGGCTCCAGGGGCTGAAAGAGGAGAAATGGGATTAATTACTTAATTGGATGGGGTTTTCCTTTGGGGGGTGATAAAAATATTTTGGAACTAAACAAAGTGATGTTTGCATAACATCGTGAATGTAATGGATGCCACTGAATTGTTAAAATGTATTATATGAGTAATAAACACCGTACTTTTCATTTGGTCCATGGAAATTTTATATGGTTGAACATTAATTCTAATTTCTCATGCAGCACCTATTTTCCCTTTGTGAAATCTTCAAGCTGTGTTCCAGCAAACTTGATCTGCTTGAGTGAAAATTGGTTAATTTAAGGATACTACAGACCATGGACTTGCTCATTTTGCTGACTCTGTGAGCAGAAGTTTTCTGTGTATTACTTAAAGAGAAGATTTATATTGCATACTGTTCCTACAATTTTTGTAACTTGTCAGGGGCCTATTTGGGGCCTACTTGTCAAAAGTAGGTTGTCAAAAAACACCACTACAGTGGACTTTATTGCGTAGTGATTGCATTTTCTTTTTTTCATATATAGAATAAACTACTTCTAAAACAGACTGGAGGTAGCTTTCAATACAAATGCAAATCAATCATGGTCATTGAAATGAATTAAATGAAATGACTCTTATGTTTTGCTCTGAAGAAGCTAATCGATTATATACTGTGTGGTGTGGCATTGGTTCATTTGCCCATACCTTTCCCTTTCTTCCATTTCTTATACACCAGTTTTGCTTTTGTTGTTAACTTGTATTTGTATTTACATTGTTATATTTAATTCTTCCTTTCATTCTGTTTTCATGTATCCATGTGTTCTTTGTCTGGACCTGTCCAGGTAACCTTATGAATACTGTCTATTCCCCACAAGTCCTGATGCTATGCTCTCCCTCAGTCTGGCAAAAATAAAGGGCTGAGTACCAACAAGACTCAGTTTTGATTTTGCCTAATGGGAAAGAGCACATCAATACTTTCAGGATAAGTATGTAAACTCACATTGTGCCACCCACCACACCCCTCAGGCCCTAAGCAGAGGAATTTGTGGGAGGCACAGGCCCTGAACTGACCTCTCAGTCATCATCTATCCACAGTGACCAAGGGGAAGGCAACACGGAAAGTTACTGCTGGTTTCAGAGTCTGCGATTCCAGGTAATGACACTTACAAAACTATACATAACCACAAAAATCACTGAGAGGTAAAGACTAGAAGGAAGAAACAAAAATTGATATGATTTACACATATGACGTTCCATTTAAAAACCAATGGGAAAAATCCAAAATAATGTGCTGAATAATTGAGAGTTTAACAAATTTGGTGAATAAAAGATCAATAAATCATAAATCTTTTGTATTCCTAACCACAGCAGTGGCCAAATAGAAAATGAAAGAGGAATAATGCTTATATCCAGACTAGCAACCCAAACTATAAGATTTCTATGAATAAATAAATAAAAGTAAGTGCAAGTTTTTTATGAAGAAATGACTGACAGATATAAAATAAACCCTAAATAAAGAGGGAGATATATTTTTTGTGATGGGAGAAGTCAATATTATAAAGATAGAACTTTGCCACAAATTAATATATAAATTAAGTGTTGGTCTAATAAAAATCACAGCAGGGCTTTCCCAAGAAATAAAAAAAAGGGGGGGGGGAGGAATCTAGAATTCATAGGAGAGCAAAGGTTAAAGAATATCTGAGAAAATATGGGTAAATAGCAAGCAGGGAAGAATGTATTCTGTAGAAGATAATAGGGAATCTTATAAAAAGAGAGTAATTAATTCACAAGAGAGACTTTTCTAGGACTTTCAAAAGCTTTAAACTTCTGTTCACTTCCCTTTTGCACTGAAATCTTCATCTTCCTCCACTGCCATCCAAACAGGATTTCTAACAATGGCACCAACCTGTATCTACTAGTCTACCCAGAAATTTGGGACTTCTCCTGCTGTTATTTCTCTCTCACTATCTGAATTTCATCTGCGAGCAAATATTATTTATGCCTCTAAAATTTTTCACTCATGTATCCCTTTTGCTTCTACCACTCATTAGAAACATCACCCACTCTGTTATTCAACTGTACAGAACCCCATTAGTGGTTTCAAAGCTTTCACACGTATCCCATTCTAATCTATTCTTCACGCAACAACCAGCATAATTACCCTGAATTTAAATGAGATGATGGTAACCACTGCTTATAAACCTTCCCATGCAGATTCAAGCTGTCTCTGCCATCATCTACAAGCATTATGTAACCAAGACCAGGTCAACTTTTCCAGACTTAACCAATGACGTTGAAAGTTTGTTTGCTTGTTTGTTTGTTTTTCTAGATATGAACAGTGTTAATTCAGATGAAAAACCCACTTGAAAACAAGGTTGGGGTAGGGGGTCACAGGAAGTCCTCTCTATCCCTATACACCTGACTCACCTTTGAGATAGTGGGTTTCATGCTACCTGTCTCTGAGGTGTTTGGGGTTTATTTGCTTGCTCATTAATGGTTTCTCCAGTTCCCTTTTTTATAGTCTTCATAATTTCACACAGGGCTTCCTGTGTGCAATCTCCCACCTGGACTTCACTCCCATTGAAATAAAAGCTTTAAGCACAGAAGATCAGCAGAGACATTTAGAACAGACAGGAGCTTCTATACTTGTGTATGTTTTTGGAGTCATGCTTCAGAATTTTTTTCTTCAGGGGAGTGACTTTTTAAGATTTCCCTACTTTTTTTCCCAGCCAGATATATATACATGTACATGCACACACACACACACACACACACACACACACGCCAGCATTTTAGTTGTTACTGCAAAACTTTTCAGGCTATCTTGTCTGCCATGATGCTGGACATAAAAGTCTTCACAAATGTTATTTTTATCCACAGATTTAAAAAATCATTTAAAAGATGCAAATTGACTTTAAACAATTTTATGAAAATAATCTCATCCATAAAATAAAACGTAACATTAGATACATTTAGGCATTAGACACAACACTTATCATAACAATGAACGTGAGTTTGCACCCCATAGCATTAAAATATTTCTTGGGTTGTTGGATGAATTTGTGGAAAAATTTACAAAGTCCTGTTTCACCTCTACCTCAACTGTCTGTGAGGGGGGAAAATATTATAAAGATAGAACTTTAACTGTGAAAAATGGAACTTTAAGCATTACTTGGACAATTTCAGCCTTCGTTTTGCCGATATAAGATAAGGTATGAGGATTACATAATATATTGTCAACAAAAGTGTAGATACAACCTGTAGCTCTTTAAAATGTTTGAGATGTAAGACTGCTTCAAAGGTATGTCAGAACGTGGGACAAGGTCTTCAAAAAGAGTGTCCTTCCAAGAAACAGCAGTAAAATCCAGAAAGGACAGCCCTGATGGAAAGTTAGAGTAGACTGAAAGAAGGCTTTTTGCGAAGGAAGGAATTTTATAAAGCTGTGAAACAAAGAAGGAATCAAGGCCAAGTGAAGTAAAGAAAGCTGTTGTGAAAAGCAAGTGATTTCAGGACTGCAATTAGAAAAACAGATCAATAAAGGGTATACCAGCTGCTCAAGTCTTATGGTGATAGAAGTGCATTTGGTGGGCATGGGAGGCAGTTCGGGTGCCATTTGGAGATTTGTGCCCTAAGCCCCCTTCAACACATGGTCTCTGAGAATGTGGACAACAGCTCAAGTCCCCTGTCCTTTAGTTCGACAGTATGCAAAATGGGGTTAGTGATACTTGTCCTGTCCTGATGCACAAAACTGTGATAAAGGTTAATACAATATTTTACAGATAATTTTAGACTAGTAAATTCATTTTAATGATTTTAAGTAGCATTGTTTGGAATAAGTTTGCCTTCACAGATTGATTTATTGGGATATTTAAGTTATAGGTTTGAATCCACTCTAGTGGGTGAGTATCAGGCTGGATGAAGCCATGTGTGGATCAGTGAGGACTGCAAGGGAAGTAGGAAGTTTTATTTGGTTAGGTATCACAGTGGTTGAGGATATTGATGATGGAGCCAGATGGCCTGGGTTCAAATTCCAGTGCCATGTTTATTAGCTATGTGGATAACATGAATAAACCAGTTCCTGCTTCATTTTCATTATTGGAAAATGGAGATAATAGTAATACTTTCCACACATTTTTATTAGAAGCATTAAATCATATACAGTACTTAGAACTATGATAAACATAGAGTATGTGTTGCTATTACATTATAAATACCAATATTAATATAGGACTAGAGTTGGAAGGAGAAGCTCAAATATTAAATTGAAGAAATGTTCCTATGATATGGTTATGAAAAGAAAGATAGAAAGGATAGCCCAGTAAGTTAAGAGGTAGGAATAAAACATTTAAATAGTACTTGTACTTTAAGACTCCGTATACCAAAGATGGGCATAGACGGAATGCCTTTCTCGACCGAAAGCTTTCAAAGCAACATTATCGCCCTTCCTGTCCCTTTTCTACTTGTCACCTTCTACCCACTGTTTCAGACCCTCCAGCCGTACAGAACACCTACTGCCCCCACGTCCCCTTCCTGTAGCACCTCTGAATTTTTCTCTATTGAATCTTTACAATTTTGTGTTTTAATAATCAGTTTTCCTTTTCTCACATGATACACTAGAGGTTCTCAATTGCAGGCTATTCGCCCCACCCAGAGGGCATTTGACAATACCTGGAGACATTTCCGGTTATCCCAGCTGGGGCAGGGGAACACTACTGCCACCTAGTGGGCAGAGGCCAGGGATGCTGCCAAACATCCTGCAACAAATAGGGAGACCGCCCACTGCGAAAAATTATTTGGTCCAAACGTCAGTAGTGCTGCTCTGAGAAACCCTCTGCTAGACGGTAACGTCCTGGTGACAGGGCAGAGAGAATGTCTCCCTTACCTGTCCCCACCTGTGTCTAGCCCGCAGAAGACCTTTCAGAAAGATTTGTGGAATTTTTGAACATATTTCAACCGTGTAAATAAAGTCTTTTGGGGAAAAAGATGTTTTTCATATGAGTCATTTCATGTGATAAAAATGCTTTCTAGACAATATGTATCTCAAAATGCTAATACACAGGGGTGATAATCAAAATGTTTAATGGTATTACGGTATGGGGACCAGCCAAGCAAGGACAGATAACAGAACAACCACTATTAGTTACATTGGTAGCTGCCGGCTGAGCCCTGGATGTGTGTCTACACTAAACACGAACACTTAACTTTTTCCCCCCAAAACACTCTAGAAGAAATTATACTCTTTTAATAAGTCTCTATTAGAGAAGGAATATTTTCTGACACAGATACTCTAATGTAAATGAACCAGGTCCTCCCTTTAGAAATAAGGGCAAAAATCATCAGGACCGTGAGTTCTGAAGTCTTACCACACTGTTTGACCCCTAGTCCTGAATTACATCAGCGCAAAAAGGGGAAAGTAATTTCAATGTTAAAGTGTAATTTTACTTTTTACATTTAATCTCTCCATTTGCCACCTCATCACACGTTTTACTATTTATTCACTTGATAAATTGACTTAGTAATGCTGTTTACACATCTAGAGGTTAAATGAATGGAAATTTTATTTCATCTGAAAGGTAAAACTCCTCTTTGAATTATCTCAAAACGCATCATAACTGTGTACTTTATGATGAAAATTAAGTTAAATATTCAACTTGGCTCATTGGATCCTTTAAAAATAACATACGTAGGGAATTAAAATTGGTTTTGAATGATTTCTTCTCCTTAGAAGCTTATGATATTTTCTGATAATCACAAATTTAGGAACCATCGCATAGGTCTTAGGGCCATGAATATGGTGCTTCATTGCTTAATTCAGCCTGACTTAGATGTCTCTCCAAAGAACTAGACATTTAAATGTAAAGTTTTCAGTAGGGATTGCTTAATTAGCTTTTAATAAGAGAAAATATTAGCATCTGCTGTGTCATTCTTTTTATTCTGATAAAGATAAGGAATTCTAATATTAAACAACACCATTGTCTGATTTTTTAGAGCTCTTAAGCATCTTCCATTACACTGATAATGTAGGACATAGGAATTTGTTCATAAGTAATAAAGTTACTACTCCCCATTCACGTAATTTGCATGCTTGTGATTACGGCTCATAGGAAATGTATGAAATCTAACTTAACATGAACATTGTTTACTATACAGTGGAAAATAAAATATTAATGGATAGCAACAGCATAACTGATGTGTTTTCATGTTATGGGAATTGGACTGGTCCTAACTAAATGTAGCATTAATAAAAAGGATGGGTTAGCCTGGTGATGGGTATTGAGGAGGGCACGTTCTGCATGGAGCACTGGGTGTTATGCACAAACAATGAATCATGGAACACTTCATCTAAAACTAATGATGTAATGTATGGGGATTAACATAACAATAAAAAAATTAAAAAAAAGGAACATGCTAAGGTTTCATTCAGTTATTTAAAGTGTTGTTGAACCCACAACATGCATTAAACTGTGTGGGATAAAGTACAGCGAAGTGTGAGCTATGTAATCTTCCCAAAGTAGTAATACTTTACCTACTGAATGTATTATTCAAATTTCCATATATCCAACTTTACACTTTTGCTATTTCCAGCAACGTAGTTCAAAGTGTTCTTTCAATGATCTTTCAAAACTCCATCATTACATTTAGAATGTCACACATTCAAACCCCCTGCTACCCAACTTTCTTCACCAGGGGGTTTCTGCCTGGGAGACACTACTCACACATAACACTTGATTTTGATTGCACATTTTCTTGTTGGAGACTTCTGGTTAATTAATGAGTTAATAGGTATCTCAGTCCTTTTTAAGCAAATAAGTGCTCCATCCAGGTCACTGACCTGACAAAAATGAAGTAACCTCATTGACTATGAAACTTGGCATTTGAAATTGAACTGTATGAATGTTTGTGTTCATTGAGAAGGCCAAAATGTTTGTGGTAAACATTAATATGGTCTAGTTACTTATGTTAATTGGCTACTCCTAACAGTTACTTAAAGGGGAAGTTATTGGTTAGTGATGATTTTTCTAAGCTTCCCATACATGACAGGTCATTTATCTTACTTGTTAATTATTCTATGTGCATCTTCTGTTTGCTGATGTTCAGGATCTTGGCAAATTCAGAGGTGACTATGTATGAATTGATGGCAGTCTGTGGTCTTTGCATCAGGAAACAGGCAAAACGAGGGACTGTTAAATATTGAGCAGTTCTACTACTGTAAGTGATTCTCTTGGAGTGAGTGAGGCACTCCTAACAGTGGTAATTATTGAACAATTAGAGAATTATTAGCTTGGTGCTGACAACAAAGGCCCTATGTCCCCAGACATTTTTCCTCTTATTTTTCTGCATATTTCTCTGATACCAATTATAATTTATAGTGGTTCCTGGATTTTTTTTTAAGATTTTATTTATTTATCACAGAGAGAGAGAGAGACAGAGAAAGAACAAGCCGGGGGAGCAGCAGAGGGAGAGGAAGAAGCAGCCTCCTTGCTAAGCAGGGAACCTGATGTGGGGCTCAATCCCAGGACCCTGGGACCATGACCTGAGCTGAAGGCAGACACTTAAATGACTGAGCCACCCAGGCATCCCAGTTCCTGGATTTTTAATGAAATATTATATAAGTAAAAATGAGTCATTACAAAAAAAAAAAGAAGAATAAAAAGAAAATTTCCCGTAATTGTCTACCCAGAGAAAAACTGCATTATCACTGTATATATTCCAAGATCTTTTTTTATACATATACATAAATTAGTATATTTCCCTTTTCTTTCTTTTTTTTCTTTCTTTTCTTTTCTTTTTTTTTAGAATGGGCTCAACCTGTGCATTAGTACCCAGGATTTTGCTTTTTTGTGTAGAATGGTATGTTGTAGATAATTCTAATGTCAGTACGTTTGGATCTACATTGTTATTAAATATCAATGTCATATTTGATTGTACTTAACTAATATGTACTTAACTAATCCCCTTTAGTTCGACATTGAGGTAATTTCCATTTTTTTCCTATTTCACACCACAGTGTTATAAATAGTTTTGGTAGCTTTTTTTATTATTTTGCCTCAGGTTTTGACCAGATGTTAGATAGTGTTATGTTTAACATATTATTTCCCTAATTAGTATATCAAATTGTTGCCTCAAAGCCTCAGTTTCAAGCATTGTGTCAAAATTACTGAAGAATTTTTTTCTTAAACAGATTGCCCATTCCCACCCCTGGGGAAATCAGACCCAGCAGTTCTGGGGGGAAGCCCAGCTACATATTGGTTAAAATCTCTCAAGATGACTCTAACGTAAAACCAGAGAACTGGTATCAGAGCTGAGAAAATTGACCTCTCTTTGTCTTGTACCAGAAATATTTCAGCAAAATGGGGCAATGGTATATTCGTCAGGTCACCACTCACATTTAGCTGCCGACTTTTGGGCAGCCGTCTTGCCATTCAGAGCTTTCAGGGCCCACATACTGAGTCATTAGACCCTTTCAGGAGATGAGCACAAACCTGAATGAGAGAAGCCCTGAGTAATGCAGAGAATTAGCATCAGGGTGTTGGGAGGGTCTGATGCGAATGTTGGGGACCGTTTGTGTTGACAAATCCCAGTTTGACTGCATTCTTGCACTCCTGACCAGGGCCCTTCTCTTTTCAACTTCCAATGCTGTTGTCTTTGTGACTGTTTTGGCCATAGTTCATGGGTGGAACTGCCATTTTGCTTACTGTTGGGTGTATGCTCATGACCGAAGTTTACCCCCCACACCCTGAGCAAGTTCGGGGGACTTCCACAGGTGCCAACAAATGATGCACTATTGGGTTCAGATATTCCTGATCAACATAGCTAAGACAGGCCTAGCACAGAGTAGTTTCTCAAGTGTTTGTTAATTCAATGTTAACAGAATAAAAAACTTTGAAAAACAAGCAAAAGCTGAAGGAGAAAAATGTTTTCCTTCATACTTTTAGACAATAAAAGAGACAATTCAAAACTATGGAGAACATACAACACAGGAATAAAGGTTTGTTTAAAGAGCTTAAAAATCACCTCATAGATACCACCTCACACCAGTCAGAATGGCTAAAATGAACAAGTCAGGAAACAACAGATGTTGGCGGGGATGTGGAGAAAGGGGAACCCTCCTACACTGTTGGTGGGAATGCAAGCTGGTGCAGCCACTCTGGAAAACAGTATGGAGGTTCCTCAAAAAGTTGAAAATAGAGCTACCATATGATCCAGCAATTGCACTACTGGGTATTTACCCCAAAGATACAAACGTAGGGATCCGAAAGGGTACGTGCACCCCGATGTTTATAGCAACAATGTCCACAATAGCCAAACTGTGGAAAGAGCCAAGATGTCCATCGACAGATGAATGGATAAAGAAGATGTGGTATATATATACAATGGAATATTATGCAGCCATCAAAAGGAATGAGATCTTGCCATTTGCAACGACGTGGATGGAACTGGAGGGTATTATGTTGAGTGAAATAAGTCAAACAGAGAAAGACATGTATCATATGATCTCACTGATATGAGGAATTCTTAATTGCAGGAAACAAACTGAGGGTTGCTGGAGTGGGGGGTGGGGTGGGAGGGATGGGGTGACTGGGTGATAGACACTGGGGAGGGTATGTGCTATGGTGAGCGCTGTGAATTGTGTGAGACTGTTGAATCACAGATCTGTACCTCTGAAACAAATAATGCAATATATGTTAAAAAAAAAAAGGAAGAAGAAGAAGAAGGTAGCAGGAGGAGAAGAATGAAGCGGGGGAAATCGGAGGGGTAGACGAACCATGAGAGACGATGGACTCTGAAAAACAAACTGAGGGTTCTAGAGGGGAGGGGGGTGGGGGGATGGGTTAGCCTGGTGATGGGTATTAAAGAGGGCACATTCTGCATGGAGCACTGGGTGTTGTGCACAAACAATGAATCATGAAACACTTCATCCAAAACTAATGATGTAATGTATGGGGATTAACATAAGAATAAAAAAAAATCACTTCATAGCTTCTGTTATCACTCTCTTGAGAACCTAAGTTACTCTGTATAGTAATATATTTAGTACCCATGAGTCATGAGATTTCTTTGGGGAAGCTGCCTCCTTTCATTATTAATCTAATCAACAAGCTTGAAAATTTTGGGGTAAAGAATGTAATCACAGATGTGCTGAGGGTTTGCTTGACAATCCTCTCAATAAATGGACATGCAGTGTAATTACTCTTGTCATTTGAGGCCAATCAAAGCATCAGGAAGCTTAAAACAAAGTGTGTGAATTCAAAGTAGGGTAAACCATCAAGGGCAATTCATATGGGACAAGACACCAGAAAACAATCCACTTAAATTCATATTTATATGCTTTGAAATACTGAATACATTTCTGAGTGTCTTTTTTATCAGTTCACACATATTTTGTTTCTGTCACTGGATACAAAAAATTGTAGTTTTCATCATGGTTTCCCTTCTCTGTTTTTAGCTGTAGGTACCGGTAGTTTGACTTGTATGTTTGGCTTCAGCCAATTCACCAAGCTTTGTTATATTGAAGATTCTCATCCCCTGGAATTAATTCTGTTGTTCTGAAAGCAGAATTTAAGAAAATCTCTGGTATCTACACAACAACTTAGCTGTGGACATCACATGCTCCCACCCTCTTGATGTCAGTCTTGTCACTAATTAATAATTTGGTTCCCATGGTCCCCTACCAGACTGGAATCCTCTGAGCTCCATAGCTATTTGAATCAAGGTAGAGTTTCCTACATCCCTTGAACTGTTCTAATATACATGGTCAGTAAAGCAATGGCTATGTGAACTCTCATATCTCTGATTCTACCCTGACCCCTTAGGCTTCTTTACTGTTGATATGTTGTTGATGTTCCAATATATCATGTAACAAAGTTTATTTAAGAAATACTTTTGGATCATTACATTGCACATCTATGTTCTATTTAACCAGCATCTGAGAACTGTCATCTCTCACCCACCCCTACCCACCCTCTCCCAACCCCTGGGCTCTATTTAAAGTTGTGATGCTCTCATGCATTCACGCTCCCATGCCTGGAAATCACCTTTCAGGGCCCAGGGGACCAGCTTCATAAGCCATATCAGTAATAGGACTGTGTCCTTCTGTACATGAGTCTACTGGAGCTCTGCATCCAAGCCCAACTGAGACAGGAGAGAGTGAAAGAAAGAGAAAGAGGGGAGGTAAAGAGGGAGGTGGAGAAAGAGGAAGGAGGAGAGACAGATGGAAGGGGATGGGATGTAAGAGGGGGGAGAGGAATGCAGAAAGAGACAGGAAAAAGAGAATATAGAGTGAAACGCTGGAAAGAAAATTTAGATGACAGAAAAAATAAGAAATACAAGGTAAGAGGGAAACCTGAGGGTGATATGGAGTATATCCGTGATAATATATGTAACAGGTTATGTGTGTATGTATATACACGTGCATATATATATATATAATGGTGTTTATGGCACAGAACACATATGCATACGATAGAGAGTTATGAGATATATGTCTGAGAAGTAGATGAGATGAAGAAGAGAGAAAAATATCAAATGTGTAAGGATGGTAGGGAAGGAAGATACAGAGAGAGATGGTCAAGATGATGGAAAGGTAATTAAGAGTAAGAGGAACACGACAGACAGTAAAGCAACATAAGAGAAAGCAACCAAGCCAACAAAATCTGCTAATAGTTTGTTCCCTGATCCCAACTGCATCCTGACTGCTTTGACAGTTAAAAACTACCCTTAATGACATGAGATAACTTAGTGTTCTAATAATATCTTTTTGCCAAGACTTGTTGGAGACCTACGTTGGATACCGTCATTTGCAACAAAAACTTCCTGAAAATACAAGATGGGACTTTTTCCCTTGAATTTATCTTGAAAAGATTAATTGTTTACACCAGGGGAATACTGCCATGCATATAAAAACAACCCTATTATCTTTGTGTTACCCTTAATTATACATTATAGTAGATCGTGCTTCAAAAATTATTTTTAACTACAATTTTTAATAAAATTTAGTAGTTTGATACCCTTGCTAAGTACCTATACTATTTAGAATTTTAACTTTACTCATCTGAGGAATTGTGGCATCAAACTCTTACAGGTGTTTAATACATTCTGGAAACAAAATTGTTATTTTGGGAAGTACTTTCTTGGCACTAATTTGCAACTTATTTTCTCATTGTGCTTGAGGATATGAAAGGAATTAAGAATTAGGAAAAAAGACCTGATCCTCAACATGTCTTTCACATATAGTATGTCATTGCAGAAATGGCAGGATCCTATCATGGATATAGAAGCCCAGATCATTACATAATGTCTAGCTTAGTGAGTAATATACCTCCAAGCAGAGGCTCTTACATGTAAGTGTGAAAGTCATGAAATAAGGTCATGTCTTTCCATCAAAGTAGTTTTATAACTCCTAGGTAAATAGCCATGAGTATCTGAGCAATATGTTCATTTATAAGTCATCTTTCAGATATATAAAATGATTCATATATTTTTACATATTTAATTATACATGCAGCTTCAAAGATAGTATAAAAATATAAGTGACAAGCACTTTTTAAGTACATATTTTGTGGGAAAGGAACATGGACAATTTTAAGATACTTTTGGGGTGTGTGGTCATCACATTTACACTGGAGACATAAATTTTGTAAAATTTGAATATCTCTTTCAGGGCTCCCAGGATTTAGTCATGCTTTTCTGTGACAAAGGGAAACAGTGTAAAATCAGATTACAGACTCATCACTTAAGATTTCCTTTCAGACCAGGTAGTTGCTACATACTGTGTGGGTGACAGACACGGATGAAAGTGTAAAAGATGGGGAAGAAACACAACGACGTGAATCTATGTAATGCAGAGTTTGGAGTTAATAAAAATAAGACACAAGAAAGAAATAGAAAGGAGGATGCCGATCCTGGTTTTGTCCAAAATAAGCTTGGACAACTGGAAATGTCAACTTTTTAGTACCTCAATCATTATTTAAAAAACTTGAATATTAAAAATTTTCCATCGAGAAAAGTTGTATGTGCTCATGACAAAGAATACAGCAGGAGGCCTGGTTATTGAGTTTAGGGACAGCTTATATGTGGAACAAGATGACCATACAGTTCATGGTCCCTATAAATAATTTCTTTCTGGATACAACCAAAGATTACTGGAGATATACCCCATTGTGGATTTGGGAAAGGAAATACATGAGTCTGGGACTACTTTTTTGTCCTCAAAACAAGGAAGCCATTAAAGACTCCTGAGATGCTGTAAAAAAAACAATAGAAAATTTGAAGATACGGGGTGCCTGGGTGGTTCAGTTGTCAAACGTCTGCCTTCGGCTCAAGTCATGATCCCAGGGTCCTGGGGTCGAGCCCTACATCGGGCTCCCTGCTCTTCGGGAAGCCTGCTTCTCCCTCTCCCACTCCTCCTGCTTGTGTTCCCTCTCTCGCTGTGTCTCTCTGTCAAATAAATAAATAAAATCTTTAAAAAAAAAAAGAAAATTTGAAGTTACTCACACTCATTTAAGAGAGATAATCTGAGCATGAACAAGAATAATGAACAAGAATAATATTTTTAGTGGAAAACATTAAAAATATATAAAATCCATGAATTTATAAAAATTCTTAGAAAGAAAATTATTGTTTGCAACTGAACTTTGCTAAGACACTACTCTAATGCATGAAAATTGGAAAAATAGGTATTCATCTAGCTGTATACATGACTTCCATTTCAGGGCAATTTCTTAATTTTTGAGAAAGAATTCCAGAAGGAATGATAGCATTAGAAAAATGCCATGTTGCAATATCTAAAGAAATAATAGATTGAGTCAATGACACTTATCAGTGAATGCTTAAAACCGTTAGGTGAAGTGTTAATGGGGAATGTGATAAGGGAGGATTTCAACTGAACATTTCTGACTGACATTAGCATCCCCAAAAGGGACCAGGCAGGCATGAAGTGCCTCTTCATGTGACAGAACAGAAAATGTAAAGCATGGCCTCTAAAGTCTGATCACCTAAGAACAGCTGAACTTTAATCAAATTAACTCTCTATTCTAAATACAATTTTACAGTATATAGAGGGATAGAGAAACAAGTTAAATTACATTAGGAAGAAGCAATCTGCCAAATGCAGAATATAGGACATTCCATAGGCTTGGTTTTTTAACCCATCAATGATAAAAGAGAAAAAGGGATGGAGAAATGTGTCATAAAACAGATTAAGAAGACGTAATACCCAGGGGCACCTGGGTGGCTCAGTTATTAAGCGTCTGCCTTCGGCTCAGGTCATGATCCCAGGGTTCTGGGATTGAGCCTCACACTGGGCTCTCTGCTCAGCGGAAAGCTTGCTTCTCCCTCCCCCATTCCCCCTGCTTGTGTTCCCTCTCTCCTTGTGTCTCTCTCTGTCAAATAAATAAATAAAATCTTAAAAAAAAAAAAGACATAACACCCAGAATTAATGCATGGGCCATGTTTGAATCCTGAATTAAACATATATACCACTACAAAAAATCTTTGAATTGACTGGAAATATCTGAATATGGACAAGATATTAAATAACATTAAGTAACACTAAGTGATTAGGGTCAACTTTGTTAGGTAGATTAATAGCATGTTGTCATGTAAAATATTAATATTATTTTCAGTTAAAGCATATACTGAAGTTCTAATTTAAAAATGATACAAAAGGGGCGCCTGGGTGGCTCAGTCGGTTGGGCATCTGCCTTTGGCTCAGGTCATGATCTCAGGGTCCTGGGATCCTCAGAGCCCACATTGGGCTCCCTGCTCAGTGGAGAGTCTGTTTCTCCCTCTTCCTTTGCCCCTCTCTCCACTCATCCTCTCTCTCTGTCTCTCAAATTAAAAAAAATAAAATAAATAAAAAAAATAAAAATGATACAATGTCTGGAATTTGCTTTAAAACCCTAGCAAAAATTAATTAAAATACATAAAGAAATACTGACTAAATAACAATACAATAAAAACAAGGAGGGGTGATCAATGGACAAAACTGATGTGTTCATAATTGTTAAAGCTGCTTTCTGAATATGTGGAAGTTCACTAAATAATATTTTTTCTACTTTTTTATGTTCCAAATTTCCATAATAAATCATTAGAAAAACAAATGTTCTCGTTTTCTATTTTCTTTTCTCTATGTCAAGAATCTTCTCCTTACTGGTATGTTATTTTTAACATGTAAACATGCTCTCAGCTCTCCCACGTGATGAAACAACAGTGACAAACAAACAAATAAATAGCAGCCTCTTGACTTCATTTCCTCTGAAAATTACCATTCCATTTCTTTGCTTCCATTTGTAGAAAAATGCCTTGAAACAGGTGCTTCTACTTGTTTTCTCTTGTCCTCTTCCCAATCTCTCTTAAATTCACTACAATCAAGATTTTGTTTCCATGATTACACAGGAGCTGTTTCTCAATCACCAATGATGGCCATGTTGGACATTTTTTAGGTCAATTGACAGGTCTTCTTGTCTTATTCTAATGAGCAATAGCATTGACCCAGAAGAACTCTCTTTCCTCCTCAATATGTTCTAGTCCCTTGTTTTTTTTACCACAAAGTCCTGTGGTTCTTTGGTTTTCCCTATGCCTCACTGGTCACTTCTGTCTTCTTTGTTGATGTCTCCTCTTGAGGCTGACCTTGGAAAGCCTATTGATGACTTTAAGTATCTATATGCTGATGATTTCCAAGTACATAGCGTCAGCCCGTAACTTTCTCATGAATTCCTGATAAGTATCTGTCTACTTGACATTTTTACTTGAAATCTCATAGACAGATATACTTCATTCTCTGCATCTCCAAAACTGAGTGTCTGGCTTTTCCCCACAAACCTGTTTCTCCTACAACCTTTCTCAATTCAGTTGACGGAAGCTTCATGTTTTCAGTTATAGAGTCAAAAAGTATAGGAAGAGTTGTTCTTAATTCCTTCCTTTTCTCACAATTCATATCCAATCAGTCAGGAAACCCTAACATCTACCATAATATATTTAAACCAAATGACTTCTCCCTACTTTTACTGTTTCCATCACAATGTCAATCAATGATTTTTCAGAAATAGTTTCCCAAGAGATACCTCTGGTTCTGCCCACCAGGGTTCTAGTGTATTCTCAACACAGAAGTCAGAGAGATTTTATTTAAAGAATTATAACTAATGTATATCAAATCTTCATTCAAAAGCCTTTGAACTCATTTCATCAAGAGTCAAACCCGAAGTCCTGACAATATCTTACAGACCCTATAAGATCTGAGTCCCTGTCATCTCTATTGTCTTCCCTCCTATAAGACTGAGCCATGACATTAAAAGGGCCCCTCTTAGGGATTCTGCACTGACTAATAATATTGAACACTTAATATATGCATAGCATTATTTTATTTAATGTGGATTGACTCAATGACTTTATTTTTAATGCTCTTTTTCAGAGAGATAATCCTCAAATTTCAAAGAGATTGAATAATTTCCCAAAGTGACCATGGAACTGAGTTACGGTTTTAACCCAGATCTTTCTGACTCTAGAGTACATATTCTTACCTCTAAGCTATACTTCCTCTTGTGCTGTAATAGAAAAGTCAGATTCCTCCTCTAAGCTATACTTCCTCTTGTGCTGTAATGGAAAAGCCAGATTCCTCATAATCCAGACATTATTAAATATATAAAAGAATCCCCCAGACTTTCATTTTCATTAGCAGTGAGTAGTAAATTTTGTTCACTATTGCTAGTAGAAATTATTTCTCATACTTACCTCCTGTCTTAATCACATTTTACAGGGTTTACAAGCTAATGCTGCAAATGTCTTGGTTCAAATTCAAATTTTCTATAGTAAGCATTGCTTGGCCTTTTTAAACAGGTTTCAAAATAAATTTGATGCTATTGCTGTTTTATGATCCACACTTTCTTTTCCCCCCCTGCAAACACATAATGAATGTTGTTGTTGTTGCTGTTCTGGAAATTAGTTTACTCTTTTTTCTTCTCACAAGTCTTTCACCAAAGGCTCAACGTGACCCTGGGACACACAGGACCATAGGCTTGCTTCTAGAGTGCTGTTATGAAGTTTCCTTAGCTGCCAGTGTGATAGTTCACTTTTTTCCACTGGAAGTAAAAAGCAGTTTATATAACATATTGTTGACATGGCCAGTGGCCAAATACTTAAGACTGTGCTTTGCATTTTATAGTCTTCAAAATCTGTAAGCATGAACTGGAACAAATCTTTACTGCTGAAGGCCTCTTGCTTGACACACTCTTTGCGTGATCACCCATGGCATCCAATAATATTTAATCAGCACAATTCCATGTTAACTTATATTTTTGAACAATGTGTAACATAAGCAAAGCTTCCTAATAACTCATGATTGATATTTACCTTATTGAATTTAATATGACATTTTATCCCTGCTTGGGTTAGCTTGAGATACTTTTCATAATCATGGGTAATTTCCTTGGCAAATGTATTTAAAATAAGGTGTTTAAATGCCTCATAGGTTAAAAATATGTCTAACTTGGGAAATTTTCTCTTTGAGTTTCTTCCATCAACATGGTAGGCTAAGGTAAGAGTGAATTTTATGTCCTCTGACATTAATAAGAAGAATTGCAGATTTTGCTGTTGAAGGAGCATGATCAAGAACCTCTTCCTTATCCTTTGGTGAAAAATTCAGTTGTCCGGGAGGGGAACCAACAGTACTTTTCTTATGCCCTTAACTTTCCTTTTAACTCTGTAAAGTTGGAGAGTTTGGAGAGTTTCCATTTTAATGCAAACACCAAAAGGCAAGGTTTGTTGTCTTTAGGATTCTTGGCAACATTAAGAATGAAAATAACATACCTGAATATTGACACATACGACTCCTTAAAATTTATTGTTAGACCCCAAAGTAAGTATATTATTGATTTGTGGATTGACAAAAAGAAAGAGTCAGATAAAATGACTTTCTTAACTTGACTGGGCTTACTCTGATTTTCCTGAGCTCATGTGATTATAAATTCCTGACTACTTCTGCAGGTCCTGCTAGATGGCTCACCATTGCCAGGAAACCCCCATCTTACATGATCCTTGCTAGGCCAGTTTGCTGGGAGAATGCATAGAAATGGGATTCTCTTTCCCAACAGCCCCAAGATGAGCTGTCTTTGGGTCTTGAGTGCCCCTAAAATTATTTAAACCTCATTTCCGGCCAGAGACTTTATCAAACATTTGACTTCTTGGATTTAGGTTGGGGTATTTCATTTCCACATCTGCTACAGCATCTATCCCAGTCCTTCTAATTTGCAGGCTCATTCGCTGTAGACCTGAAGGAGACATACTTTCTTATATTATTGGATGTGAACACTCATGAGAAGATATCCTTAAAAATAGGAGAATACTCTCAGGTTTTCTGAGCATTCTCAATCACTCCATAATATAAAGAGGCTTTGAAAGCAATCCTCCCCATTGGCTTTAAATTTGATGCTATTCTATGGATTGCCATATAAAAGTGGACTTGGAATTATCTATCTCACAATGATTTTAAATTGGATCTAATACATCATTCTTAAGATTCAATTTATGCCATCTCTAAGAAGTTGCTATACAAAATACCCTTGGCATTTGAAATTATTTGGATCCTCTGAAAGCAGTTTGATGGCACCAATTCTATTTCAGCATAATTTCATGGAATGAATCTACTTCACTATATTTTCCTAATATTTATCATTGTGAAATACTCAACTGTTAATTGGAAAACAAATGTTATGATGATCACCGGTAGTCTTATCCCTAAGAAATAACTATTGTTAACAGCCTTAGGCCCCAAGGATTTGCAAATACAGTGATAGAATGGGGAGTCAAATGCTGGGCTTCCTTCTTTGTACTTACTTTGGCACCTTGAATCTCAATGCTATCTTACCTAGGAGCGACAAATTCTATTTTTTGTTTTTAAAACTGTGTAATTGCCTAAAGCTCTAATTAGCTTTTTTTCCTTTTAGTTGCTATTTTTAAAAATCCTATTTCTTAGCCTCATAACACAAATTAATGTGATTATATTGAGTTAGAGCTCTTTGTATCACAACAACAATGATTGCAATTTTCAGTTCATAAAAAGAATTACATGATTGCTCCCCTAAAAATAATTCTTTATTGCACATATATTCCTTGGGGGCACTCATAGGAAACCTGTATTTGGCTAGAAGTTTGCTAATTTCTCCACTTTATAAGAAACATTCTATCAACTTGAAAAATATCAGTTCTTGGAATGTCTTCAAAATTTGTCAAGTTCATTGATTTTTTGAAGTGTTTCATTTATCTTGGAATCTTATGTTATTTTAGGTACAATAGATTATATTCAATAGTTGAAAAAATATTTTTATTACTCTATATAGTATTTGCCTGCTGTTAAGATTTATTCCTTTATAAGCAGTTTCTTTAGATCAATCACCATACTTTCACAATGAACTTCTAGTGGGGGAAATCTTTCCACTTCTCAGAAAGATTTTAATCGGTTGTTATATTCAATAGAAAAAATCACTTTTGCAAAGATGGATAAAAATGGCGTGGATCACTGACAAATACAGAAATTGTCATATTACTAACTATAAATAATTAAAAACGGCCATATATCAAATCTTCTGTCAGGTCTGATTCTCAATAACATTATCCACGGGGAACAGAAATACAGTGCTTTCCCATGTAGTGTCTCTCAATTTGTGGCTCAAAGATTACCTGCATGAAAATCCTTGCTAATTATCTGACTGAAGATTTTTCATAATTAATGAACAGCATACATCACTTCATTTGAAAATAAAACCCTACATGTACAAAGCTATTTTGTTCCAGTTATCTATCACTATTTATCACACCATCCTGAATTTAGGGGCTTAAAATAACAACCCATGAATTTATTAAGTCACATGATGTTGTGGGTCAGAAAGCCAGGAAGTCTGGGAATTCTCTTGTCCCTCTGGTGTTAAATGTATTCTGCTGACAACCTTTGGGGTTGGGACAGGTTGTCCATGAAGACTTCCCTCACATGCCTGGTATCTTGGTGGGGATGGGTGGAAGATGAGGCTCAGATGGATATCTAGTTCCATCCACATTGTCTCTGGGCCACTTTGTGAGTTTTCTTCTATGCAGCGGTCCTGCCGCTTGCATGGCATCTCCTGGGTGCAGAGATCAAGGCAAGGGCTACCTCTTCCCTTAAAGGCTATTTCCAGAAATGAAGTAGAACCCCTTCACTGTCATGAAACTGACATTTCAATGTCAAAGCAATCACAGGCTAACCCAAAATCAAGGAGAGCAGAAATAGATCCCACTTTTCAATGGCAGAAGTGTCAAATAAGTTTTTTTTAAATTACATTATGTTAATCACCATACATTACATCATTAGTTTTTTTTCTTTTTTCTTTTTTTTTTTTTGAGCTGGAATTTTCTTTTCTTTTTTCTTTTTTAAATTTTTATTCTTATGTTAATCCCCATACATTACATCATTAGTTTTAGATGTAGTGTTCCATGATTCATTGTTTGCATATAACACCCAGTGCTCCATTCAGTACGTACCCTCTTTAATACCTATCACCAGGCTAACCCATCCCCCACCCCCCTCCCCTCTAGAACTCTCAGTTTGTTTCTCAGAGTCCACAGTCTCTCATGGTTTGTCTCCCTCTCCAATTTCCCCTCCTTCATTTTCCCTTCCTGCCATCTTCTTCTTCTTTTTTTGAACATATAATGTATTATTTGTTTCAGAGGTACAGGTCTGCAATTCAACAGTCTCACACAATTCACAGCACTCACCATAGCACATACCCTCCCCAATGTCTATCACCCAGCCATCCCATCCCTCCCACCCCCCACCACTCCAGCAACCCTCCGTTTGTTTCCTGAGATTAAGGATTCCTCATATCAGTGAGATCATATGATATATATCTTTCTCTGATTGACTTATTTCGCTCAGCATAATACCCTCCAGTTCCATTCACGTCATTGCAAATGGCAAGATTTCATTCCTTTTGATGGCTACATAATATTCCATTGTGTATATGTATATATATATACAATCACAAGTCTCATATATATATATATATATATACACACATATATATACACCACATTTTCTTTATCCATTCATCTGTTGATGGACATCTTAGCTCTTTCCATAGTTTGGCTGTTGTGGACATTGCTGGTATAAACATCAGGGTGCACGTACCCCTTCAGGTCCCTACATTTGTATCTTTGGGGTAAATACCCAGTAGCACAATTGCTGGGTCGTATGGTAGCTCCATTTTCAACTTTTTGAGGAACCTCCATACTGTTTTCCAGAGTGGTTGCACCAGCTTGCATTTCCACCAACAGTGTAGGAGGGTTCCCCTTTCTTTGCATCCCTGCCAACATCTGTGGTTTCCTGACTTGTTAATTTTAGCCATTCTGACTGGTGTGAGGTGGTATCTCATTGAGGTTTTGATTTGGATTTCCCTGATGCCGAGCGATGTTGAGCACTTCTTCATGTGTCTGTTGGCCATTTGGATGTCTTCTTTGGAAAAATGTCTGTTCATGTCTTCTGCCCATTTCTTGATGGGATCATTAGTTCTTTGGGTGTTGAGTTTGATGAGTTCTTTATAGATTTTGGATACTAGCCCTTTATCTGATATGTCATTTGGAAATATCTTCTCCCATTCTGTCAGTTGTCTTTTGGTTTTGTTGACTGTTTCTTTTGCTGTGAAAAAGCTTTTTATCCTGATAAAGTCCCAATAGTTCATTTTTGCCCTTGCTTCCCTTGCCCTTGGTGATGTTTCTAGGAAGAAGTTGCTGCCTGTGTTCTCCTTCAGGATTTTGATGGATTCCTCTCTCACATTTAGGTCTTTCAACCATCTTGAGTCTATTTTTGTGTGTGGTATAAGGAAATGGGCCAGTTTCATTCTTCTGCATGTGGCTGTCCAATTTTCCCAACACCATTTGTTGAAGAGACTGTCTTTTTTCCATTGGACATTCTTTCCTGCTTTGTCAAAGATGAGTTGACCACAGAGTTGAGGGTCCATTTCTGGGCTCTCTATTCTGTTCCTATCTTTACCACTCAAAAATTTGAAGTGTTTTTATATATTCTCTTCTCTTCTTCTACACTTAGGAGTTAAAAAATTAAAGCTATCCATTTAAAAAAATCAGCATTATTACTAAAACTACTAATGGTAACAAATAGACACCTTTGCATTTTCTCATGATTTTTAAACATTTTCTCTAAATGTGTTTCAACAGGAGTGCCATTGAGTTATTACTATAATCAGCCCATAGCCATTATTTTAGAAATTATAATAATTCCTCAAAAGTGATGTACATGTTTTCCTAAGTGATCTACGGGTGATCTCTGTGTTTTCATTCTTTGAGATATGATTATTTCTCCCCTTGGATTTATTTGTCACATTTTACACAAAGAAGATATTCCACAGATATTTCAACAAACACCATTTTTATCATCATTCTTGGAGATATTGTGGTTTGTTTTATTTCTTCTACAGATTTATGCAGAAACTGGTATTATAAGATTATGTGATATTTGAGTAACATTATTAATTCAAAGAACAAGATAAGTCAGTGACCAGAATGAGTTAAATAGTTGCCCAGTGAATTTAACTTACTTGGGAATATTTAATAGAATGTAATCATTCTGAAGGCCTATAAAATTAATTGGGGACATTAAATACATATGTACAATAGATTAAGGCTGAACTTATAGTCAATGTTGCATGATAACACCAGATACATGCTGAAATTAGATATATCTTTAGAAGTAAAGATATTAATATGGTAGTTTCAGGTGAAAAACATTCAGGACTTCAATCTGGATGCTTTCATTTTGTAATGATCTGTAAGGCTAAAGAAATTCATTCTAAGAACTGAAACACATATTATTTTACAAGGATATTTATCCATAGATGTTTTAAAAAGTCCAACAAGGTATATTTAATAATGAGACTTTGGGTCCCATAAAATTACAAGTGGGGGATAAAAAAAATTATCTTTATTTTTTTCATTTAAGAAGGTATTTCAAAGCACATTACTGACATACTGATGCAGAACAGAATTCTTAAAAGCAAAAAAGAAAGACATTTGATATGTGTTCTCATTATACCATCACTTTGATCACTGAGTCATTGTCAACTGATATATCCAGCTAATGATGGAACTTCTATGGAAGGACTCCAATCTAGAGATATTCTGAGAAAGGGGAAAAGGAGATCCTAAATCCTTAATAAGATTAGTCCAATTATTAACTAAAAATAGAAGAAGTTCATTCGGTCTACTTAGGGTGTATATTCTAGCATCATAAAAGTTACATATACACATATATGAATTACACATCTATCTATATATGTGCCCATTAATAATGAACTTTTAATAAAAGAGTGAAGTAACCATAATGCTAATTTAATGGGAAAAATTAAATGAAGAATGTAACATCATGAACCCTTAACGGATGTCCTAATTAGATATCATTAAGGAGACTATTAGATGAATTAAAATTGAGCCTTTCATTTGCTACCAAAAATATACCTTTTAATTTATAAGGAAGCAGTTATAGGCTGAAATACTTACCTGGGCAATAGATGGAAAGTAGGTCTGAGTTGTCGGGAATCAGTGTGTGGCATCCTCATTATCATTGTAGCTCCCTAGCATGAGATTGGACACTAACACTGTTTGCTGAAAACTTTTAAGCAGAGAGTAAGATGAACTCCTTTTGTTGAGCTAAGGTTCATTGAGATTTACAAATGGTTCGTGAAGACTTTGAGAATGTTTTAAAATTGTGTTTTTGAAAAAGTAAGATATTTTATGTTTAAAGGTATTTTTAATGATAATTTCCTGTTGAAAGACACTTAAAAAATAATACAGTTATTTTGGTCAGTGTTCCTCAAATCAGGAAATGAGGCATGAACACTCAAACCCCGTTAGGATATCTGACATATATATTTTCCTCTTCAACAGAGATCTGTACAATATTCAAGTGTGAGATACAAAGCAACATTTACTGCTGTTTTTCCTGGTGTTTGAGGAGATAGAACAGACTGAGTACTATACTAGGGAAGAGAAATATGTGGCAAACGCCTGTGTCTATCGCATACCTCAGCTCTGCAATCTGATGGCTAAGCCAGGACCTGATGGTGCTTCTTGGGAATTGCACTGGAGGAATTAAATAGTTGAGTTAGTCAGATGTGTGGATGTGGTTCCACCAGCATACGCAGGACAAACCCAGTGGTGGCGAAACATAAAAAGCAGAGAGACCCTTGAAAGAATCAATCCCCATAGGCCAGCATTCATAAATATTTTAATTTTATAACTCTTAAATCTCCTAATATTCATATTATATTCAATATGCGCTTTTAGAAGAATCTCTTGTTTTTATACCTTTGGTTGTGTTATGGGCCATTGAGCACAGAAAGCTGTTGCACCCCATTTTTTATGATAGTGTCCCTTCTCTACCTCACATGGAGTCCTGTCTCTGGAAACCAATTTGCCAATATATGTAACCAATCAATAGATGGAGCAGAACTCTAAGTACCAACATGGCGCATCTCTTCATTTTTCTATGATCACTTTACATTTGCGCTGAGTGCCCTTTATCGCCATCTCACTGTAGTTTGGGCAGAAGCAAAGCTTTCTTTTCAACTTCAGGATTTAGGAAATCTAGTTTAGTATATTTCCATCTACTTCACAAGTTGTCTGCCTTGCACCCACCAGGCCTTTCAGGCACTTGGGAGCCCTGTGGTGGGCGAGAAGAGCGTCGTCACTGTCCTGCTGGGGCTACTGTCTCTTCCCGCCTCCCTGCTCTCCTGATTCTCCTTCTTGAACAACTGGTCTTGAAGGACGGCAAGAAGAAGGGACAGACTTCAAAGAAAGAGACAAAATACTGCTCTCTCTGCCAGGAGCAGTACCTATTTTCTTGGTTAACAGTAACAGTGGTTCTACCAAAAGATGTTGTTTCCCAGCTCTCCAGAGGCCACAGCTCTTAATTTTAACATAGTTGAATTTACACTATGTCTTTTCATATGGATGATATTTGTTGTCTCTTATTTAAGAAGTCCTTTTCTATCATAGGTCATAAAGGTGTGTTTCTATATTGTCTTTGCAAATATTCTTTTTATGATGGAATTTTAATATACCAAGCATTAATAATGACATACATTTAAGTCTAATTTTAGTTTTTCCATGCGGATTCTGAATTGACCCAATGTCACTCATTATGTAGACCATATCTCCCTACTCACTTACAATCCCAGCTTTGTCATTAATCAGATTTCAGTTTGGGTTTTGTCCCTTTTAGGGCTCTTTATTTTTCCATCCTTTGGCTGATCCCTGTCCTAAAAGCACATTATCCTAATTAATCAAAAATGACACACTAATTCTTGTTGTAGGTTAAAAAAAGTCCCCTTACCTTGTTTTCTTATTCTAAGTCCTTTGAACTTCCGTGTAAATTTTAATGTATGTTTGTAAAGGTATATAAAATTATATACATACACATCTTGCAAGATTTTTATTGGAATTACATTGAATCTATAGATTGGCTGAGTTAGTAGTCACATTTTTAGTCATATATATATATATATATAACAATTGCCATCATGCAATTGTTGGCTGGCAAGTTCAAAAGCTACAGGATAAGCCAACAGGCTGGAAACCCAGGCAAGAGTTAGTGTTGCAGCTCTAGTCTAAAGGCCCACTGCTGGCAAAATTCCCCTTCTTCAGGGGAGGTCTTTTTTTCTTAAGAATGATGCCCACACACACAGTATGGATGGTAATCTGATTTACTCAAATTCCACTGACAATATTAATCTCACCTAAAAAACATCTTCCCAACAACATCTAGACATGCTTGACCAAATATCATATATCAGATATTACTCCTAGTGGGAATTTTTTTGTATTTTGTTTGTTTGGATTCTCTGATTGAATTCTCCGTGTGCCAAAACAGAATTTTTACAACAGGTCCAAGTGCACGTTTGCATTCTGGTTCTACTAGTTGTTTTAATGCATCAGTTTTTCTACTTGGGAACTGAAACTGACCTACAAAGATGGATCTAAAAGAGAGGGAGATGACCTGTTTTTATTTCAGATTAGGATCCATAGTCTGCTCGTTTTCCCAATCATTCCAGTCTTTACTTCAAAGTCTTTCTGACGTAGTTAGGGTGAGCTGTTACAATCTTAGGCCAGAACCTACAGTTTAAAAGTTTGACACTATGTTGGATAGAATATTTACTTAAAACTAGAATTCAGCTATCTGTCAGGTTGTACATTTCCCTAACTCCATTCCATTTGAGATTTTTAACCCTTATGTGTCCCCAAATTTTGTTGTGGCTCAGTGGAAGAATTTTTTTTCCATTAGGGGACATGCCCAAGGATTAAATGACATATTTGCTGTCACCATTTGCCATTCATGTAGCTTCTGACAGAGATCTCTGTCTTAATTTTGTCTGTTCTCAGTGGGAAAGATCTCTGCACCACAAAACCATATTTTTCTTCCAATTTCTTTTTGAAAACACATATTTTCTACCTTCCTTGTGAAAAACAACTGCCTGCAAAGCTCTCCATCTAGCACCTCATTTGAACAGGCTGTTAGCCTTGACCTAGTCCATGAAGTACACTGGAAGCAGCTTGTGGCATGAACTTGCTATAGATGAAGACAAGCCACCCCAAGGCCTTGCCCTCTTCCTGTTCCCACTCCTGGCAGCCAGAGCCTTTCAGCTGCTCTCAGGATGGCCCTTTTTCCCAGAACCACACAGTCATTTTTGACATGCCTGGACAAATGAGCACATTGCCCAGGTCCCTCAAGGGCTGGGTTCAAGCACCAAGATTGTAACCCCTTCCCCGGACCCCTGCACAACTCCCCGCCATCCACTATTCAAGGACATGAAAGCAACTCATTGGTTCTCATATTAATTAGCACATTCACTCCCTCATTCACATGGTCACTCATTCGTGCATGCTCAGTGCCTACAAGCAATGGTGATCCCTTCCATACACTTGAGCCCTTCCTGCAGAGACATGCTACTGTATACTTCCCTGCTCTTAAAAAATATATATATATATATTGGACTTGCAGGAGAATGTCATCACTTCCCTTTCTCCTCTGCCCCTGCAGATTTTGAGAGTTTTCCTTTAGCTTTTTTATGGTTTTTCAGCTCCAGTGTGGGTGTCCAGACATCTAACAACCAGAGCCACCAACAACTAGGAATAATTAAGTATCCTCTGGTTGATTCCATTCTGGATGGGCTTGACCTGACAGATGAGGTCATTCTCATTTTGTGGAATGTTGATGCTGTTCTGGGTGCTAAGCCAGCCCAGCCGTAAGAACAAAAGAGACAGTTTTCTGGACAGATAGGCAACCTGGCATGTGGTGTCTGTGGCAAGTATTTTTCTCATGGAACATGGCCAGTCAGCTTTTCCTCTTACTCCTCTTAGGGTGTGTGTGGGGGGAGGAGGGGTACGGGGGGGGTGTTCAGGTATTTTAATTTCAATAAGCATTCAAGAGACCTGGGTCTTAGAATATTTATCTCTTTTTCCTGATTCAATGCCAACTACCTACTGACTGCCCGAGAATCAACCAACAAATAAATTAACATTGGCAGAGATGAACATGGATTGGCCGCATTTACCTTCACAAACCTAGAGAAGACTGCTATGTGTTATCTAACTCACAAATATGTAATTACATTCTTATTATTTTGATCTATTTGCTTGGTGAATTGGATGTGATGATTAACATTTATGTGTCTCTTGCCAAAAAGTACAATGGCATGTTTGGATTCATGATCTCAATTCATAGTCGTTTACAATTTATTTCTGCATGCCATATTATGGAGCTGATCACTTCTAGGAACTTGAATGCCAGGAATGGAGAAGATATAATGGAACTCTATCTACAGCCATTTAGAAATGAAGGATTTTATCTCTGTGAGGGATGTTATTAGAAAGGGAAATATGGTTGCTTTTTGGCTACTCTTTCATTTCAAATTTAATGCATGCTTATTAAAAAACATAACCTTTAAAAGAGAAAATTAAAATAACCATACTCTCAGTACTAAATATTATCTCTTTTAATGTTCTGCCAGAAATTTTCACCCTTTAATTTATTATTTTTCTCCTCCTCCTGTCTCTGTTCCCCCTTACAGATTCATATGCACATGGTAGTTCATATGCATGTGATTTATAAACAATCATCTTCTCAAATTTCGTCATTTAATGGGCCAGGAATAACAAGACCACCTTGAACAGGAACAAATGGAAGATTTCTTCATACCACATATTAAGAAATACAATAGAGTGACAATAATTAAGACCATGGATTATTGGCATGGGGAAAGACAAACAGGCCAATTAGAGTTCAGAGACAGACCCATGTATACATGGTTACTTGATTTACCAAAAAATGGTACCATGTCAGTAAGTGGGGACAAAGACATCCTTCTCAACAGATGGTTCTGAAACTATTGTATATCCATTGTATATCCACATTAGATATCTCAAAGCACAAAAATTAATTTCAGATCCTAATCATAAATGTGAAAGCTCGAATTATAATATTTCTATAAGAAGGTAATTTTTTTAATTTTTATTGTTATGTTAATCACCATACATTACATCATTAGTTTTTGATGTAGTGTTCCATGATTCATTGTTTGTGCATAACACCCAGTGCTCCATGCAGAACGTGCCCTCTTTAATACCCATCACCAGGCTAACCCATCCTCCCACCCCCCTCCCTTCTAGAACCCTCAGTTTGTTTTTCAGAGTCCATCGTCTCTCATGGTTGATCTCCCCCTCTGATTTCCCCCCTTCATTCTTCCCCTCCTGCTATTTTCTTATAAGAAGATAAATTTAAGGGGTGCCTGGGTGGCTCAGTCATTAAGCGTCTGCCTTTGGCTCAGGTCATGATCCCAGGGTCCTGGGATCGAGCCCCGCATCGGGCTCCCTGCTCTGCGGGAAGCTTGCTTCTCCCTCTCCCACTCCCCATGCTTGTGTTCCTGCTCTCTCTGTGTCTCTCTCTGTCAAATAAATAAATAAAATCTTAAAAAAAAATAAAGAAGATAAATTTAAGGTCGACAGTAGTCTGTTAAACAGAACACAAAAATACCTGCAAGAAAAAAATACATTTAACTTCACTAAAATTTTAAATTAAAAAAACATTAATCAAAAGACACTTCTGGGTAACTGAGAAGGCATTTGCATACTGAGAAATCATTTATTACACCACTTGTCCCCATGGTGTGGTCTGCTGATCCCTTGGGATTCTCGATACACTCCTGGGATGTTTGCAAGGTCAAAACTATCTTCAGAATAACTAAGACAATACTTGCCTTTTTCACTGTGTTGACACATTTTTATTGCAAAAGCAGTGGTGAGTTTTTTGTTTCAGTTATTCCATAAGAAGATATTAACTAGTGACAGGACCAAAGATGAGATTGACATTCAAAGTATAAAGCCCTCATTGATAGCAATCGTTCTTTGATAACAATATCTGGTCCAACAGCTACAAGGTAAATAGTTAAGTAGAAGTTCAAAACGAGTCAGTGACATAGCTCAAAATGCAAAACCAATTTGTAATATAGGTGGATCCAGAAATTTTGTTTCAGGACCTCGAAATATACAAAGAATGCACTTTCAGTTCCAGAAATATGTACACTTTTTTTTTTTAGTAACATTGTACTTACTAATAAGATTTTGTTTCAGAAATAGTTGCATATGAGCAGCTATGAGTGATAAAATCCAATTACATCTGTCAGATAAGAAGACGCAGTAAGTCTTTTACATACTCTGTTGTGCTCAGGGCTTCTGAATCAGAGTTTCCACAAACTGTGTAATCTCAAGACAAGTCACTTAATCATTCTGTTTGTCTTTTCTTTCCACAGAACTGGAGGATTTTTTATGGACTCTAACACATACCACCATGGAAGGACTCAATGAAATAAAACCTGTAGAACACATAAAATAGTATTTATACACCATAGGCAATGGATTATAGCTACTTAAAGTTTATTATGGTTTTCCTTTGTACCACTTTGCAAATTTAATAGATGCCACCACCTCATATAACCTCTGTGTTATGTCTATGCATGTTAATAAATTTGCAGTGATGAATATGTTTTATTCCTTAGTTGGAGTTTCTACCATACTATGGTAGGGGCACTAGGAAGCATCAGGTTGCACCTTTTTACAAGCTTCAGACCAAGTGACTTAGGCGTGTCTGAGGCATTTGTGGAGTGAATTAAGATTCAGATTCTGTGGGTCCCAGAGTGAGGTCCATGTTTCTACATTTCTATCATGTTCTCAAGTGAATTGATGTTGCAGGACCTCAGACCATGCGTACAATATCACTGTTGTGGAGGAAATGCCTAACTTTATGGACACTCAGAGCAGCGATGTGTGAGTTTAGGAAATGTGGGGTCCTTCCCTTTCCCTTATTCCTCTATTCAGTAACTAAAGTATGATTGTGATAATTATTCCTTCAGGCTAATTATTGTCTTGTCTTTATAATTTGCCTTTTTAAAATAGCTTTGTTGCAAGGAAGGCTTATGGAAATGTATATTTCCCTACATAACACAACAAGGTTAAAAGTGAGTGGATGAGCAAACTTGGGAAAGAAAATATTAAGGTCTGAAAAAGTAGAATGAAATCATCTGTAGGTTTAGTATCCAAAATGGTTTACAGAAATTTACACATTGTTTCTTAGAAGCCAATGATTTCTGCTCCTTCTCACTACAATTACATTCCCAGTCCTGGGCGGAACTGGCTCCTACTCATTGTTCAGATTCTAGGTTGTGTGTTCTGCTCCTAACCAGGGGCCTCCCATGAACTTATTTAGAGTTGCACACTCCTGTTCATTTATTCTCTTTAACACCACACATCATAGAAAACATAAAAATTATAATTTCCCACTGTTTATTATTTTAATTGTCTCTTTCCTCTCTCCTACCCCTACAGACAATAGACAGTCATATTTACTTCTTCAGGGCTATATCCTCAGTGCTTAGATAGAAGGATGCCTTCCATAATAGACACTCAATAGTGTTTGCAGATTGACTGAACAAAATCTAAATTTTAACAGACCTTTGATAGGTAAGATTCATTTGCAGTTAAAAACAAATATTGTCTCATAAAAATGGAGCCTTGAAAGTGTCAGTATCCTAGTGGTAAGGACATTGTCTTGTAATTTTGTAAAGAAATTGAATTGATACTTTAAGCCATTTCTTCAGATGCAGTGATAAAATTCATTCAATGTAGGAGAAACAATCATAAAATCTGAGATCACCTACATAGACTCTATTTATTCCAGTTTGGATGAATTTAAAATCCATTATGTTAAAGGAGTCTGGGGCAAAATGTTACTAGAGCAGCGGGCTGAATTTTCTCATCTGTTAAAGCAGTAGATATATAAATAAAAAGGTTTAGATATGAGGGTTGAAATCTCCATGTCTGACCCCCAAAAGAAATCCAATGCCAAATGATATGATTAAAATTGAATGGCCTACTTGTGTAGAAGAAATCTTTTGGAAAATATTTGGTTTTGGTACCTGATGAACTATAGTATTTGTTTGTGAAGAGGTCAATATCAGAGGGCAGGACTGTAAACCTGAAAGGCAGAGTGAGACTGAGGTAGAAGGCATTAGGGTTCAATGAGACTCAGATCAGAAAACAAGGAACTCTTGTTGTACACAGTTCCATCAACTACAACTGAATGTGTGATCGAAATGAATGGAGCAGAAACGTATTCAAATGTCAGGCAAATCTATCCTCTATGCAACTTTAATTGGTCCCTTACATGGGAACATTTAGAATTGTCCAAACTCTTTCTGATAGTAAATATTAAACTGTACCAAATTGCTGGAGGTCAATAGGAAATTTTGGCCTTTATGGAAAAAAAAAAAATGGAAGTGGATGTACTTATTTGCACTGATTTGCTATGAGAAAAACAGGTGGATCTGAGTAACTAAATGTTGACTCTCCCGGCTTGAACAGAGTGGTTCCATTGATGGCCAGCTGAGGCAGAAGTAGCTTCCCCTCCTCAAAAAATCCAACAGGATAAAAATGACTCGCGTGCACTGAGATTCGGCTGATTCTTTCTTTACCATTAATTCTTTTTTAAGATTTTATTTATTTATTTGACAGAGAGAGAGACAGCGAGAGAGGGAACACAAGAAGGGGGAGTGGGAGGGGGAGAAGCAGGCTTCCCGCTGAGCAGGCAGCCCAATGTGCGGCTTGATCCCAGGACTCTGGGGTCATGACCTGGGCCGAAGGCAGACGCTTAACGACTGATCCACCCAGGCGTCCCTTTCTTTACCATTATAAATATGGAAGAAAGACAGGCATGATTTGTTTTTCATAGGCAAGACTACAAAATAGATTCACTGTCTTTCTTGAGAATATTTAAATTCTCCATTGTACAGCAATCATCTGGTGAGATAAGATTTAGTTATGATTCATCATCAAAGCAACTTAGTTGATGACATTGATGATATCACGGAGAAAGCCAAAGGTGTGTGAGAGCTGCTGTAGCACATATTACTGGGTGGGGTTGGTTTATTTGGTCAGATAAAATACAGGGCTAAGCTAATGTGTTAAGTTCTTGGGAGGCATTCCATAGATAGCGTTATATAAATTACTGTCTTTGCTAAACCCTACCAATGAGAAAAAAGTGCAATGTCTTATGAGGCTATCTGGGCTTTGAAGGACACATATACCTCACCTGGGGTTTTGTTTTTGTTTTATTGTTTTAGGTATTGTTCATCACATCCAGAAATAAATATAAATTTAAATGGGATCCAGTATAAAAATTTTTGCAGAAGTCTGAAGCTCAGGGCGCCTGGGTGGCTCAGTCCTTAAGCAGCTGTCTTTGGCTCAGGTCATGATCCCAGAGTCCTGGGATCGAGTCCCACATCGGGCTCCCTGCTCAGTGGGAAGCTTGCTTCTCCCTCTCCCACTCCCCCTGCTTGTGTTCCTGCTCTCGCTGTATCTGTCTCTGTCAAATAAATAAATAAAATCTTAAAAAAAAAAAGTCTGAAGCTCAGGCAATACTATTAAGAACTATAATTTCTGTAAGAGCAAATAATGGAAAGCATCTTTTCCTATACTTATTTGCCATTCACATGTCTTCTTTGATGAAATGTTTGTTTATATCTTTAGGTCATTTATTAATTAGGCTGTTCGTTTCTTATTATTGAGATTTATGTATTCTGGATTTAGGTCCTTTATCAGATATGTGGTTTTCCAAAGATTTCTCCCTGTAGAAAGAAGGCTTCTATTTCTAAATTCTTACCAGTATTTTTTGAAAAGCAAAGGTTTTCATTTTGACGAAGCCCAATTTATCAATGTGCTCTTTTAAGGTTCTTGATTTTGCTCTTATATGCCCTGCTTTTCCTAGCTGAATTTTGGGAAGTGTGGGGGTGAGGGTGTTTATTTGTTCAGGCTGATGGACTGATGACTGAACTCTTTCCTCTGTTAGTCATAGAAAAGCTTTTGCTGCACAGAGAGATTTAGCAAGGTCTTCCGAGGGCAGAGCTTCTTGCTAAATTATACTTGAAACATTTTTCATGTCTCTTGAAGTTTCCTCTTTTCCCACTTTTTCCATCCCATTCCTATTTTCTTAGCCATATAATATCCTGCCAAAATGACTTTTTAAAATGGAGCATCTGAAAGTTTATGGGGAAAATTCTCAAATGTATTTGAAAAGCAGGAGAAGGGTCTCTATGGCTTCTCAGAAGAAGTAGTGATTCTCACAGCATAAAGGAACTATATTCCTTTCTATTTTCATAAGTATAACACAAGATGCTGGTAGACAAATTCTTTCATTCTTGTCTGTGAATTACCTACTGTGATACTGACTCTCTTGTTGTGTTTGCACTGATGGGATGGAATTGGTTTGTTCTCACAAGGGCTTCTGCATCCACAGGCATGATGTAAAGTTAACTTAGCTGATCAAGTGGTGTCGGGATTTCACAGCATTTGACAGAACAATTATCCGCTCACTTCAGTAGAGTGTGATTGCCTAGCAACACTAAGGCGATTGGATTGAATTTTGTTTTTACTCTCTGAAAATATAGATATAGATACATATGTACGGAGGTATATATAATGTCATTTATAAAATATATTCTGTGCATGCAAATAAAATTTTAAACCTGTTACATAATAAATCTGTTTAAAATCACATGCGAGCATTATCTTTGTATCCTGTTCTAATTCCTTTTCTTAGAGGCCACCTGGTTTAAATCCTAAAGGAATTCCAAAGACCAAAAGTGTAGAAAAGAGTTCTATCAGGAAGCATACATCTGCAGGCTTTGTGTGGACTATTACTTGGGTATCAATTCAACTGAATATCAGTTCAAATGCATTCAATGAATTTATAGTGAACATGTTACATATGGTGACCTACATTGGATGCCTTAAGAAATTTTTAACATTTGCAAGTTATCTTCCCTCATTTAGTAGGTGGCCTTGTCGTTGTTGATGGTTTCCTTTGCTGCACAAAAGTTTTTTTATTTTGATGTAGTCCCAATAGTTTAATTTTGCTTTTATTTCCTTTGCCTGAGGAGAAATAGCTAGACAGATGTTTTTACCACTGATATCAAAGAAATTTCTGTTTTCTTCCAGGAGTTTTATGGTTTCACGTCTCACATTTCCATTTTTAATCCATTTTGAGTTTATTTTTGCGTATGGTGTAAGAAAGTGGTCCTGTTTCGTTCTTTTGCATGTAGCCGTCCAGTTTTTCCAGCACTATTTACTGAATCGACTCTTTTTTCCCCATTGTATATTCTTGCCTCATTTGTAGAAAACAGTATGGAAGTTCCTCAAAAAATTAAAAATAGAATTACCATATGACCTAGTAATTTCACTACTGAGTATTTACCTAAAGAAAATGAAAACAATAATTCAAAAATATCTATGCAATATATGTTTATTGCAGCATTATTTACAATAGTCAAAATATGGAAGCAACCTAAGTGTCCATCCAAAGATGAATGAATAGAGAAGATGTGGTATATTATTATATTATATTATATTATATTATATTATATTATATTATATTATA